>NW_028146633.1:922500-1232500 GCF_056507025.1 Lutjanus erythropterus
GGAAAAGGTGGTTTTGTGTCTTTTTATGCCCTAAATTGGCAGATTTTTCACTTTTTAGCATGAGTGACCACTGTGATTTGGTCCCGGTATGTGACTGCATATGGTGAAATAAGCGTTTTCAGAGCGTAAAAAGCTCAAAAAGCACACTTTTCACAGCCAAGTGGCTGCAATCATCATCTTCTTGATGGAAAAGGTGGTTTTGTGTCTTTTTATGCCCTAAATTGGCAGATTTTTCACTTTTTAGCATGAGTGACCACTGTGATTTGGTCCCGGTATGTGACTGCATATGGTGAAATAAGCGTTTTCAGAGCGTAAAAAGCTCAAAAAGCACACTTTTCACAGCCAAGTGGCTGCAATCATCATCTTCTTGATGGAAAAGGTGGTTTTGTGTCTTTTTATGCCCTGTTTTGGCAGATTTTTCACTTTTTAGCATGAGTGACCACTGTGATTTGGTCCCGGTATGTGACTGCATATGGTGAAATAAGCGTTTTCAGAGCGTAAAAAGCTCAAAAAGAACACTTTTCACAGCCAAGTGGCTGCAATCATCATCTTCTTGATGGAAAAGGTGGTTTTGTGTCTTTTTATGCCCTGTTTTGGCAGATTTTTCACTTTTTAGCATGAGTGACCACTGTGATTTGGTCCCGGTATGTGACTGCATATGGTGAAATAAGCGTTTTCAGAGCGTAAAAAGCTCAAAAAGCACACTTTTCACAGCCAAGTGGCTGCAATCATCATCTTCTTGATGGAAAAGGTGGTTTTGTGTCTTTTTATGCCCTGTTTTGGCAGATTTTTCACTTTTTAGCATGAGTGACCACTGTGATTTGGTCCCGGTATGTGACTGCATATGGTGAAATAAGCGTTTTCAGAGCGTAAAAAGCTCAAAAAGCACACTTTTCACAGCCAAGTGGCTGCAATCATCATCTTCTTGATGGAAAAGGTGGTTTTGTGTCATTTTATGCCCTAAATTGGCAGATTTTTCACTTTTTAGCATGAGTGACCACTGTGATTTGGTCCCGGTATGTGACTGCATATGGTGAAATAAGCGTTTTCAGAGCGTAAAAAGCTCAAAAAGCACACTTTTCACAGCCAAGTGGCTGCAATCATCATCTTCTTGATGGAAAAGGTGGTTTTGTGTCTTTTTATGCCCTAAATTGGCAGATTTTTCACTTTTTAGCATCAGTGACCACTGTGATTTGGTCCCGGTATGTTACTGCATATGGTGAAATAAGCGTTTTCAGAGCGTAAAAAGCTCAAAAAGCACACTTTTCACAGCCAAGTGGCTGCAATCATCATCTTCTTGATGGAAAAGGTGGTTTTGTGTCTTTTTATGCCCTAAATTGGCAGATTTTTCACTTTTTAGCATGAGTGACCACTGTGATTTGGTCCCGGTATGTGACTGCATATGGTGAAATAAGCGTTTTCAGAGCGTAAAAAGCTCAAAAAGCACACTTTTCACAGCCAAGTGGCTGCAATCATCATCTTCTTGATGGAAAAGGTGGTTTTGTGTCGTTTTATGCCCTGTTTTGCCAGATTTTTCACTTTTTAGCATCAGTGACCACTCTGATTTGGTCCCGGTATGAGACTGCATATGGTGAAATAAGCGTTTTCAGAGCGTAAAAAGCTCAAAAAGCACACTTTTCACAGCCAAGTGGCTGCAATCATCATCTTCTTGAAGGAAAAGGTGGTTTTGTGTCTTTTTATGCCCTGTTTTGGCAGATTTTTCACTTTTTAGCATCAGTGACCACTGTGATTTGGTCCCGGTATGTGACTGCATATGGTGAAATAAGCGTTTTCAGAGCGTAAAAAGCTCAAAAAGCACACTTTTCACAGCCAAGTGGCTGCAATCATCATCTTCTTGATGGAAAAGGTGGTTTTGTGTCATTTTATGCCCTAAATTGGCAGATTTTTCACTTTTTAGCATGAGTGACCACTGTGATTTGGTCCCGGTATGTGACTGCATATGGTGAAATAAGCGTTTTCAGAGCGTAAAAAGCTCAAAAAGCACACTTTTCACAGCCAAGTGGCTGCAATCATCATCTTCTTGATGGAAAAGGTGGTTTTGTGTCTTTTTATGCCCTAAATTGGCAGATTTTTCACTTTTTAGCATGAGTGACCACTGTGATTTGGTCCCGGTATGTGACTGCATATGGTGAAATAAGCGTTTTCAGAGCGTAAAAAGCTCAAAAAGCACACTTTTCACAGCCAAGTGGCTGCAATCATCATCTTCTTGATGGAAAAGGTGGTTTTGTGTCTTTTTATGCCCTGTTTTGGCAGATTTTTCACTTTTTAGCATGAGTGACCACTGTGATTTGGTCCCGGTATGTGACTGCATATGGTGAAATAAGCGTTTTCAGAGCGTAAAAAGCTCAAAAAGCACACTTTTCACAGCCAAGTGGCTGCAATCATCATCTTCTTGATGGAAAAGGTGGTTTTGTGTCTTTTTATGCCCTGTTTTGGCAGATTTTTCACTTTTTAGCATGAGTGACCACTGTGATTTGGTCCCGGTATGTGACTGCATATGGTGAAATAAGCGTTTTCAGAGCGTAAAAAGCTCAAAAAGCACACTTTTCACAGCCAAGTGGCTGCAATCATCATCTTCTTGATGGAAAAGGTGGTTTTGTGTCTTTTTATGCCCTGTTTTGGCAGATTTTTCACTTTTTAGCATGAGTGACCACTGTGATTTGGTCCCGGTATGTGACTGCATATGGTGAAATAAGCGTTTTCAGAGCGTAAAAAGCTCAAAAAGCACACTTTTCACAGCCAAGTGGCTGCAATCATCATCTTCTTGATGGAAAAGGTGGTTTTGTGTCATTTTATGCCCTAAATTGGCAGATTTTTCACTTTTTAGCATGAGTGACCACTGTGATTTGGTCCCGGTATGTGACTGCATATGGTGAAATAAGCGTTTTCAGAGCGTAAAAAGCTCAAAAAGCACACTTTTCACAGCCAAGTGGCTGCAATCATCATCTTCTTGATGGAAAAGGTGGTTTTGTGTCTTTTTATGCCCTAAATTGGCAGATTTTTCACTTTTTAGCATCAGTGACCACTGTGATTTGGTCCCGGTATGTTACTGCATATGGTGAAATAAGCGTTTTCAGAGCGTAAAAAGCTCAAAAAGCACACTTTTCACAGCCAAGTGGCTGCAATCATCATCTTCTTGATGGAAAAGGTGGTTTTGTGTCTTTTTATGCCCTAAATTGGCAGATTTTTCACTTTTTAGCATGAGTGACCACTGTGATTTGGTCCCGGTATGTGACTGCATATGGTGAAATAAGCGTTTTCAGAGCGTAAAAAGCTCAAAAAGCACACTTTTCACAGCCAAGTGGCTGCAATCATCATCTTCTTGATGGAAAAGGTGGTTTTGTGTCTTTTTATGCCCTGTTTTGGCAGATTTTTCACTTTTTAGCATGAGTGACCACTGTGATTTGGTCCCGGTATGTGACTGCATATGGTGAAATAAGCGTTTTCAGAGCGTAAAAAGCTCAAAAAGCACACTTTTCACAGCCAAGTGGCTGCAATCATCATCTTCTTGATGGAAAAGGTGGTTTTGTGTCATTTTATGCCCTAAATTGGCAGATTTTTCACTTTTTAGCATGAGTGACCACTGTGATTTGGTCCCGGTATGTGACTGCATATGGTGAAATAAGCGTTTTCAGAGCGTAAAAAGCTCAAAAAGCACACTTTTCACAGCCAAGTGGCTGCAATCATCATCTTCTTGATGGAAAAGGTGGTTTTGTGTCTTTTTATGCCCTGTTTTGGCAGATTTTTCACTTTTTAGCATGAGTGACCACTGTGATTTGGTCCCGGTATGTGACTGCATATGGTGAAATAAGCGTTTTCAGAGCGTAAAAAGCTCAAAAAGCACACTTTTCACAGCCAAGTGGCTGCAATCATCATCTTCTTGATGGAAAAGGTGGTTTTGTGTCTTTTTATGCCCTAAATTGCCAGATTTTTCACTTTTTAGCATCAGTGACCACTCTGATTTGGTCCCGGTATGAGACTGCATATGGTGAAATAAGCGTTTTCAGAGCGTAAAAAGCTCAAAAAGCACACTTTTCACAGCCAAGTGGCTGCAATCATCATCTTCTTGATGGAAAAGGTGGTTTTGTGTCTTTTTATGCCCTGTTTTGCCAGATTTTTCACTTTTTAGCATCAGTGACCACTGTGATTTGGTCCCGGTATGTGACTGCACATGGTGAAATAAGCGTTTTTAGAGCGTAAAAAGCTCAAAAAGCACACTTTTCACAGCCAAGTGGCTGCAATCATCATCTTCTTGATGGAAAAGGTGGTTTTGTGTCTTTTTATGCCCTAAATTGGCAGATTTTTCACTTTTTAGCATGAGTGACCACTGTGATTTGGTCCCGGTATGTTACTGCATATGGTGAAATAAGCGTTTTCAGAGCGTAAAAAGCTCAAAAAGCACACTTTTCACAGCCAAGTGGCTGCAATCATCATCTTCTTGATGGAAAAGGTGGTTTTGTGTCTTTTTATGCCCTGTTTTGGCAGATTTTTCACTTTTTAGCATGAGTGACCACTGTGATTTGGTCCCGGTATGTGACTGCATATGGTGAAATAAGCGTTTTCAGAGCGTAAAAAGCTCAAAAAGCACACTTTTCACAGCCAAGTGGCTGCAATCATCATCTTCTTGATGGAAAAGGTGGTTTTGTGTCTTTTTATGCCCTGTTTTGCCAGATTTTTCACTTTTTAGCATCAGTGACCACTGTGATTTGGTCCCGGTATGTGACTGCACATGGTGAAATAAGCGTTTTTAGAGCGTAAAAAGCTCAAAAAGCACACTTTTCACAGCCAAGTGGCTGCAATCATCATCTTCTTGATGGAAAAGGTGGTTTTGTGTCTTTTTATGCCCTAAATTGGCAGATTTTTCACTTTTTAGCATGAGTGACCACTGTGATTTGGTCCCGGTATGTGACTGCATATGGTGAAATAAGCGTTTTCAGAGCGTAAAAAGCTCAAAAAGCACACTTTTCACAGCCAAGTGGCTGCAATCATCATCTTCTTGATGGAAAAGGTGGTTTTGTGTCATTTTATGCCCTAAATTGGCAGATTTTTCACTTTTTAGCATGAGTGACCACTGTGATTTGGTCCCGGTATGTGACTGCATATGGTGAAATAAGCGTTTTCAGAGCGTAAAAAGCTCAAAAAGCACACTTTTCACAGCCAAGTGGCTGCAATCATCATCTTCTTGATGGAAAAGGTGGTTTTGTGTCTTTTTATGCCCTAAATTGGCAGATTTTTCACTTTTTAGCATGAGTGACCACTGTGATTTGGTCCCGGTATGTGACTGCATATGGTGAAATAAGCGTTTTCAGAGCGTAAAAAGCTCAAAAAGCACACTTTTCACAGCCAAGTGGCTGCAATCATCATCTTCTTGATGGAAAAGGTGGTTTTGTGTCTTTTTATGCCCTGTTTTGGCAGATTTTTCACTTTTTAGCATGAGTGACCACTGTGATTTGGTCCCGGTATGTGACTGCATATGGTGAAATAAGCGTTTTCAGAGCGTAAAAAGCTCAAAAAGCACACTTTTCACACCCAAGTGGCTGCAATCATCATCTTCTTGATGGAAAAGGTGGTTTTGTGTCTTTTTATGCCCCTGTTTTGCCAGATTTTTCACTTTTTAGCATGAGTGACCACTGTGATTTGGTCCCGGTATGTGACTGCATATGGTGAAATAAGCGTTTTCAGAGCGTAAAAAGCTCAAAAAGCACACTTTTCACAGCCAAGTGGCTGCAATCATCATCTTCTTGATGGAAAAGGTGGTTTTGTGTCTTTTTATGCCCCTGTTTTGCCAGATTTTTCACTTTTTAGCATCAGTGACCACTGTGATTTGGTCCCGGTATGTGACTGCATATGGTGAAATAAGCGTTTTCAGAGCGTAAAAAGCTCAAAAAGCACACTTTTCACAGCCAAGTGGCTGCAATCATCATCTTCTTGATGGAAAAGGTGGTTTTGTGTCTTTTTATGCCCTGTTTTGGCAGATTTTTCACTTTTTAGCATGAGTGACCACTGTGATTTGGTCCCGGTATGTGACTGCATATGGTGAAATAAGCGTTTTCAGAGCGTAAAAAGCTCAAAAAGCACACTTTTCACACCCAAGTGGCTGCAATCATCATCTTCTTGATGGAAAAGGTGGTTTTGTGTCTTTTTATGCCCCTGTTTTGCCAGATTTTTCACTTTTTAGCATGAGTGACCACTGTGATTTGGTCCCGGTATGTGACTGCATATGGTGAAATAAGCGTTTTCAGAGCGTAAAAAGCTCAAAAAGCACACTTTTCACAGCCAAGTGGCTGCAATCATCATCTTCTTGATGGAAAAGGTGGTTTTGTGTCTTTTTATGCCCCTGTTTTGCCAGATTTTTCACTTTTTAGCATCAGTGACCACTGTGATTTGGTCCCGGTATGTGACTGCATATGGTGAAATAAGCGTTTTCAGAGCGTAAAAAGCTCAAAAAGCACACTTTTCACAGCCAAGTGGCTGCAATCATCATCTTCTTGATGGAAAAGGTGGTTTTGTGTCTTTTTATGCCCCTGTTTTGCCAGATTTTTCACTTTTTAGCATGAGTGACCACTGTGATTTGGTCCCGGTATGTGACTGCATATGGTGAAATAAGCGTTTTCAGAGCGTAAAAAGCTCAAAAAGCACACTTTTCACAGCCAAGTGGCTGCAATCATCAACTTCTTGATGGAAAAGGTGGTTTTGTGTCTTTTTATGCCCCTGTTTTGCCAGATTTTTCACTTTTTAGCATCAGTGACCACTGTGATTTGGTCCCGGTATGTGACTGCATATGGTGAAATAAGCGTTTTCAGAGCGTAAAAAGCTCAAAAAGCACACTTTTCACAGCCAAGTGGCTGCAATCATCAACTTCTTGATGGAAAAGGTGGTTTTGTGTCTTTTTATGCCCTGTTTTGGCAGATTTTTCACTTTTTAGCATGAGTGACCACTCTGATTTGGTCCCGGTATGTGACTGCATATGGTGAAATAAGCGTTTTCAGAGCGTAAAAAGCTCAAAAAGCACACTTTTCACAGCCAAGTGGCTGCAATCATCATCTTCTTGATGGAAAAGTTGGTTTTGTGTCTTTTTATGCCCTAAATTGGCAGATTTTTCACTTTTTAGCATGAGTGACCACTGTGATTTGGTCCCGGTATGTGACTGCATATGGTGAAATAAGCGTTTTCAGAGCGTAAAAAGCTCAAAAAGCACACTTTTCACAGCCAAGTGGCTGCAATCATCATCTTCTTGATGGAAAAGGTGGTTTTGTGTCTTTTTATGCCCTAAATTGGCAGATTTTTCACTTTTTAGCATGAGTGACGACTGTGATTTGGTCCCGGTATGTGACTGCATATGGTGAAATAAGCGTTTTCAGAGCGTAAAAAGCTCAAAAAGCACACTTTTCACAGCCAAGTGGCTGCAATCATCATCTTCTTGATGGAAAAGGTGGTTTTGTGTCTTTTTATGCCCTAAATTGGCAGATTTTTCACTTTTTAGCATGAGTGACGACTGTGATTTGGTCCCGGTATGTGACTGCATATGGTGAAATAAGCGTTTTCAGAGCGTAAAAAGCTCAAAAAGCACACTTTTCACAGCCAAGTGGCTGCAATCATCATCTTCTTGATGGAAAAGGTGGTTTTGTGTCTTTTTATGCCCTGTTTTGGCAGATTTTTCACTTTTTAGCATGAGTGACCACTGTGATTTGGTCCCGGTATGTGACTGCATATGGTGAAATAAGCGTTTTCAGAGCGTAAAAAGCTCAAAAAGCACACTTTTCACAGCCAAGTGGCTGCAATCATCATCTTCTTGATGGAAAAGGTGGTTTTGTGTCTTTTTATGCCCTGTTTTGCCAGATTTTTCACTTTTTAGCATCAGTGACCACTGTGATTTGGTCCCGGTATGTGACTGCATATGGTGAAATAAGCGTTTTCAGAGCGTAAAAAGCTCAAAAAGCACACTTTTCACAGCCAAGTGGCTGCAATCATCATCTTCTTGATGGAAAAGGTGGTTTTTTGTCTTTTTATGCCCTGTTTTGGCAGATTTTTCACTTTTTAGCATGAGTGACCACTGTGATTTGGTCCCGGTATGTGACTGCATATGGTGAAATAAGCGTTTTTAGAGCGTAAAAAGCTCAAAAAGCACACTTTTCACAGCCAAGTGGCTGCAATCATCATCTTCTTGATGGAAAAGGTGGTTTTGTGTCTTTTTATGCCCTAAATTGGCAGATTTTTCACTTTTTAGCATGAGTGACCACTGTGATTTGGTCCCGGTATGTGACTGCATATGGTGAAATAAGCGTTTTCAGAGCGTAAAAAGCTCAAAAAGCACACTTTTCACAGCCAAGTGGCTGCAATCATCATCTTCTTGATGGAAAAGGTGGTTTTGTGTCTTTTTATGCCCTAAATTGGCAGATTTTTCACTTTTTAGCATGAGTGACCACTGTGATTTGGTCCCGGTATGTGACTGCATATGGTGAAATAAGCGTTTTCAGAGCGTAAAAAGCTCAAAAAGCACACTTTTCACAGCCAAGTGGCTGCAATCATCATCTTCTTGATGGAAAAGGTGGTTTTGTGTCATTTTATGCCCTAAATTGGCAGATTTTTCACTTTTTAGCATGAGTGACCACTGTGATTTGGTCCCGGTATGTGACTGCATATGGTGAAATAAGCGTTTTCAGAGCGTAAAAAGCTCAAAAAGCACACTTTTCACAGCCAAGTGGCTGCAATCATCATCTTCTTGATGGAAAAGGTGGTTTTGTGTCTTTTTATGCCCTAAATTGGCAGATTTTTCACTTTTTAGCATGAGTGACCACTGTGATTTGGTCCCGGTATGTGACTGCATATGGTGAAATAAGCGTTTTCAGAGCGTAAAAAGCTCAAAAAGCACACTTTTCACAGCCAAGTGGCTGCAATCATCATCTTCTTGATGGAAAAGGTGGTTTTGTGTCTTTTTATGCCCTGTTTTGGCAGATTTTTCACTTTTTAGCATGAGTGACCACTGTGATTTGGTCCCGGTATGTGACTGCATATGGTGAAATAAGCGTTTTCAGAGCGTAAAAAGCTCAAAAAGCACACTTTTCACAGCCAAGTGGCTGCAATCATCATCTTCTTGATGGAAAAGGTGGTTTTGTGTCTTTTTATGCCCTGTTTTGGCAGATTTTTCACTTTTTAGCATGAGTGACCACTGTGATTTGGTCCCGGTATGTGACTGCATATGGTGAAATAAGCGTTTTCAGAGCGTAAAAAGCTCAAAAAGCACACTTTTCACAGCCAAGTGGCTGCAATCATCATCTTCTTGATGGAAAAGGTGGTTTTGTGTCTTTTTATGCCCTGTTTTGGCAGATTTTTCACTTTTTAGCATGAGTGACCACTGTGATTTGGTCCCGGTATGTGACTGCATATGGTGAAATAAGCGTTTTCAGAGCGTAAAAAGCTCAAAAAGCACACTTTTCACAGCCAAGTGGCTGCAATCATCATCTTCTTGATGGAAAAGGTGGTTTTGTGTCTTTTTATGCCCTGTTTTGGCAGATTTTTCACTTTTTAGCATGAGTGACCACTGTGATTTGGTCCCGGTATGTGACTGCATATGGTGAAATAAGCGTTTTCAGAGCGTAAAAAGCTCAAAAAGCACACTTTTCACAGCCAAGTGGCTGCAATCATCATCTTCTTGATGGAAAAGGTGGTTTTGTGTCTTTTTATGCCCTAAATTGGCAGATTTTTCACTTTTTAGCATCAGTGACCACTGTGATTTGGTCCCGGTATGTTACTGCATATGGTGAAATAAGCGTTTTCAGAGCGTAAAAAGCTCAAAAAGCACACTTTTCACAGCCAAGTGGCTGCAATCATCATCTTCTTGATGGAAAAGGTGGTTTTGTGTCTTTTTATGCCCTAAATTGGCAGATTTTTCACTTTTTAGCATGAGTGACCACTGTGATTTGGTCCCGGTATGTGACTGCATATGGTGAAATAAGCGTTTTCAGAGCGTAAAAAGCTCAAAAAGCACACTTTTCACAGCCAAGTGGCTGCAATCATCATCTTCTTGATGGAAAAGGTGGTTTTGTGTCTTTTTATGCCCTGTTTTGGCAGATTTTTCACTTTTTAGCATGAGTGACCACTGTGATTTGGTCCCGGTATGTGACTGCATATGGTGAAATAAGCGTTTTCAGAGCGTAAAAAGCTCAAAAAGCACACTTTTCACAGCCAAGTGGCTGCAATCATCATCTTCTTGATGGAAAAGGTGGTTTTGTGTCTTTTTATGCCCTAAATTGGCAGATTTTTCACTTTTTAGCATGAGTGACCACTGTGATTTGGTCCCGGTATGTGACTGCATATGGTGAAATAAGCGTTTTCAGAGCGTAAAAAGCTCAAAAAGCACACTTTTCACAGCCAAGTGGCTGCAATCATCATCTTCTTGATGGAAAAGGTGGTTTTGTGTCTTTTTATGCCCTGTTTTGGCAGATTTTTCACTTTTTAGCATGAGTGACCACTGTGATTTGGTCCCGGTATGTGACTGCATATGGTGAAATAAGCGTTTTCAGAGCGTAAAAAGCTCAAAAAGCACACTTTTCACAGCCAAGTGGCTGCAATCATCATCTTCTTGATGGAAAAGGTGGTTTTGTGTCTTTTTATGCCCTGTTTTGGCAGATTTTTCACTTTTTAGCATGAGTGACCACTGTGATTTGGTCCCGGTATGTGACTGCATATGGTGAAATAAGCGTTTTCAGAGCGTAAAAAGCTCAAAAAGCACACTTTTCACAGCCAAGTGGCTGCAATCATCATCTTCTTGATGGAAAAGGTGGTTTTGTGTCTTTTTATGCCCTAAATTGGCAGATTTTTCACTTTTTAGCATCAGTGACCACTGTGATTTGGTCCCGGTATGTGACTGCACATGGTGAAATAAGCGTTTTTAGAGCGTAAAAAGCTCAAAAAGCACACTTTTCACAGCCAAGTGGCTGCAATCATCATCTTCTTGATGGAAAAGGTGGTTTTGTGTCTTTTTATGCCCTAAATTGGCAGATTTTTCACTTTTTAGCATCAGTGACCACTGTGATTTGGTCCCGGTATGTTACTGCATATGGTGAAATAAGCGTTTTCAGAGCGTAAAAAGCTCAAAAAGCACACTTTTCACAGCCAAGTGGCTGCAATCATCATCTTCTTGATGGAAAAGGTGGTTTTGTGTCTTTTTATGCCCTGTTTTGGCAGATTTTTCACTTTTTAGCATGAGTGACCACTGTGATTTGGTCCCGGTATGTGACTGCATATGGTGAAATAAGCGTTTTCAGAGCGTAAAAAGCTCAAAAAGCACACTTTTCACAGCCAAGTGGCTGCAATCATCATCTTCTTGATGGAAAAGGTGGTTTTGTGTCTTTTTATGCCCTAAATTGCCAGATTTTTCACTTTTTAGCATCAGTGACCACTCTGATTTGGTCCCGGTATGAGACTGCATATGGTGAAATAAGCGTTTTCAGAGCGTAAAAAGCTCAAAAAGCACACTTTTCACAGCCAAGTGGCTGCAATCATCATCTTCTTGATGGAAAAGGTGGTTTTGTGTCTTTTTATGCCCTGTTTTGCCAGATTTTTCACTTTTTAGCATCAGTGACCACTGTGATTTGGTCCCGGTATGTGACTGCACATGGTGAAATAAGCGTTTTTAGAGCGTAAAAAGCTCAAAAAGCACACTTTTCACAGCCAAGTGGCTGCAATCATCATCTTCTTGATGGAAAAGGTGGTTTTGTGTCTTTTTATGCCCTGTTTTGCCAGATTTTTCACTTTTTAGCATCAGTGACCACTGTGATTTGGTCCCGGTATGTGACTGCACATGGTGAAATAAGCGTTTTTAGAGCGTAAAAAGCTCAAAAAGCACACTTTTCACAGCCAAGTGGCTGCAATCATCATCTTCTTGATGGAAAAGGTGGTTTTGTGTCTTTTTATGCCCTGTTTTGCCAGATTTTTCACTTTTTAGCATCAGTGACCACTGTGATTTGGTCCCGGTATGTGACTGCATATGGTGAAATAAGCGTTTTCAGAGCGTAAAAAGCTCAAAAAGCACACTTTTCACAGCCAAGTGGCTGCAATCATCATCTTCTTGATGGAAAAGGTGGTTTTGTGTCGTTTTATGCCCTGTTTTGGCAGATTTTTCACTTTTTAGCATCAGTGACCACTGTGATTTGGTCCCGGTATGTGACTGCATATGGTGAAATAAGCGTTTTCAGAGCGTAAAAAGCTCAAAAAGCACACTTTTCACAGCCAAGTGGCTGCAATCATCATCTTCTTGATGGAAAAGGTGGTTTTGTGTCTTTTTATGCCCTGTTTTGCCAGATTTTTCACTTTTTAGCATGAGTGACCACTGTGATTTGGTCCCGGTATGTGACTGCATATGGTGAAATAAGCGTTTTCAGAGCGTAAAAAGCTCAAAAAGCACACTTTTCACAGCCAAGTGGCTGCAATCATCATCTTCTTGATGGAAAAGGTGGTTTTGTGTCTTTTTATGCCCTGTTTTGGCAGATTTTTCACTTTTTAGCATGAGTGACCACTGTGATTTGGTCCCGGTATGTGACTGCATATGGTGAAATAAGCGTTTTCAGAGCGTAAAAAGCTCAAAAAGCACACTTTTCACAGCCAAGTGGCTGCAATCATCATCTTCTTGATGGAAAAGGTGGTTTTGTGTCTTTTTATGCCCTGTTTTGGCAGATTTTTCACTTTTTAGCATGAGTGACCACTGTGATTTGGTCCCGGTATGTGACTGCATATGGTGAAATAAGCGTTTTCAGAGCGTAAAAAGCTCAAAAAGCACACTTTTCACAGCCAAGTGGCTGCAATCATCATCTTCTTGATGGAAAAGGTGGTTTTGTGTCTTTTTATGCCCTGTTTTGGCAGATTTTTCACTTTTTAGCATGAGTGACCACTGTGATTTGGTCCCGGTATGTGACTGCATATGGTGAAATAAGCGTTTTCAGAGCGTAAAAAGCTCAAAAAGCACACTTTTCACAGCCAAGTGGCTGCAATCATCATCTTCTTGATGGAAAAGGTGGTTTTGTGTCTTTTTATGCCCTAAATTGGCAGATTTTTCACTTTTTAGCATCAGTGACCACTGTGATTTGGTCCCGGTATGTTACTGCATATGGTGAAATAAGCGTTTTCAGAGCGTAAAAAGCTCAAAAAGCACACTTTTCACAGCCAAGTGGCTGCAATCATCATCTTCTTGATGGAAAAGGTGGTTTTGTGTCTTTTTATGCCCTAAATTGGCAGATTTTTCACTTTTTAGCATGAGTGACCACTGTGATTTGGTCCCGGTATGTGACTGCATATGGTGAAATAAGCGTTTTCAGAGCGTAAAAAGCTCAAAAAGCACACTTTTCACAGCCAAGTGGCTGCAATCATCATCTTCTTGATGGAAAAGGTGGTTTTGTGTCTTTTTATGCCCTGTTTTGGCAGATTTTTCACTTTTTAGCATGAGTGACCACTGTGATTTGGTCCCGGTATGTGACTGCATATGGTGAAATAAGCGTTTTCAGAGCGTAAAAAGCTCAAAAAGCACACTTTTCACAGCCAAGTGGCTGCAATCATCATCTTCTTGATGGAAAAGGTGGTTTTGTGTCTTTTTATGCCCTAAATTGGCAGATTTTTCACTTTTTAGCATGAGTGACCACTGTGATTTGGTCCCGGTATGTGACTGCATATGGTGAAATAAGCGTTTTCAGAGCGTAAAAAGCTCAAAAAGCACACTTTTCACAGCCAAGTGGCTGCAATCATCATCTTCTTGATGGAAAAGGTGGTTTTGTGTCTTTTTATGCCCTGTTTTGGCAGATTTTTCACTTTTTAGCATGAGTGACCACTGTGATTTGGTCCCGGTATGTGACTGCATATGGTGAAATAAGCGTTTTCAGAGCGTAAAAAGCTCAAAAAGCACACTTTTCACAGCCAAGTGGCTGCAATCATCATCTTCTTGATGGAAAAGGTGGTTTTGTGTCTTTTTATGCCCTGTTTTGGCAGATTTTTCACTTTTTAGCATGAGTGACCACTGTGATTTGGTCCCGGTATGTGACTGCATATGGTGAAATAAGCGTTTTCAGAGCGTAAAAAGCTCAAAAAGCACACTTTTCACAGCCAAGTGGCTGCAATCATCATCTTCTTGATGGAAAAGGTGGTTTTGTGTCTTTTTATGCCCTAAATTGGCAGATTTTTCACTTTTTAGCATCAGTGACCACTGTGATTTGGTCCCGGTATGTGACTGCACATGGTGAAATAAGCGTTTTTAGAGCGTAAAAAGCTCAAAAAGCACACTTTTCACAGCCAAGTGGCTGCAATCATCATCTTCTTGATGGAAAAGGTGGTTTTGTGTCTTTTTATGCCCTAAATTGGCAGATTTTTCACTTTTTAGCATCAGTGACCACTGTGATTTGGTCCCGGTATGTTACTGCATATGGTGAAATAAGCGTTTTCAGAGCGTAAAAAGCTCAAAAAGCACACTTTTCACAGCCAAGTGGCTGCAATCATCATCTTCTTGATGGAAAAGGTGGTTTTGTGTCTTTTTATGCCCTGTTTTGGCAGATTTTTCACTTTTTAGCATGAGTGACCACTGTGATTTGGTCCCGGTATGTGACTGCATATGGTGAAATAAGCGTTTTCAGAGCGTAAAAAGCTCAAAAAGCACACTTTTCACAGCCAAGTGGCTGCAATCATCATCTTCTTGATGGAAAAGGTGGTTTTGTGTCTTTTTATGCCCTAAATTGGCAGATTTTTCACTTTTTAGCATGAGTGACCACTGTGATTTGGTCCCGGTATGTGACTGCATATGGTGAAATAAGCGTTTTCAGAGCGTAAAAAGCTCAAAAAGCACACTTTTCACAGCCAAGTGGCTGCAATCATCATCTTCTTGATGGAAAAGGTGGTTTTGTGTCTTTTTATGCCCTAAATTGCCAGATTTTTCACTTTTTAGCATCAGTGACCACTCTGATTTGGTCCCGGTATGAGACTGCATATGGTGAAATAAGCGTTTTCAGAGCGTAAAAAGCTCAAAAAGCACACTTTTCACAGCCAAGTGGCTGCAATCATCATCTTCTTGATGGAAAAGGTGGTTTTGTGTCTTTTTATGCCCTGTTTTGCCAGATTTTTCACTTTTTAGCATCAGTGACCACTGTGATTTGGTCCCGGTATGTGACTGCACATGGTGAAATAAGCGTTTTTAGAGCGTAAAAAGCTCAAAAAGCACACTTTTCACAGCCAAGTGGCTGCAATCATCATCTTCTTGATGGAAAAGGTGGTTTTGTGTCTTTTTATGCCCTGTTTTGCCAGATTTTTCACTTTTTAGCATCAGTGACCACTGTGATTTGGTCCCGGTATGTGACTGCACATGGTGAAATAAGCGTTTTTAGAGCGTAAAAAGCTCAAAAAGCACACTTTTCACAGCCAAGTGGCTGCAATCATCATCTTCTTGATGGAAAAGGTGGTTTTGTGTCTTTTTATGCCCTGTTTTGCCAGATTTTTCACTTTTTAGCATCAGTGACCACTGTGATTTGGTCCCGGTATGTGACTGCATATGGTGAAATAAGCGTTTTCAGAGCGTAAAAAGCTCAAAAAGCACACTTTTCACAGCCAAGTGGCTGCAATCATCATCTTCTTGATGGAAAAGGTGGTTTTGTGTCTTTTTATGCCCTGTTTTGCCAGATTTTTCACTTTTTAGCATGAGTGACCACTGTGATTTGGTCCCGGTATGTGACTGCATATGGTGAAATAAGCGTTTTCAGAGCGTAAAAAGCTCAAAAAGCACACTTTTCACAGCCAAGTGGCTGCAATCATCATCTTCTTGATGGAAAAGGTGGTTTTGTGTCTTTTTATGCCCTAAATTGGCAGATTTTTCACTTTTTAGCATGAGTGACCACTGTGATTTGGTCCCGGTATGTGACTGCATATGGTGAAATAAGCGTTTTCAGAGCGTAAAAAGCTCAAAAAGCACACTTTTCAGAGCCAAGTGGCTGCAATCATCATCTTCTTGATGGAAAAGGTGGTTTTGTGTCTTTTTATGCCCTAAATTGGCAGATTTTTCACTTTTTAGCATCAGTGACCACTGTGATTTGGTCCCGGTATGTGACTGCATATGGTGAAATAAGCGTTTTCAGAGCGTAAAAAGCTCAAAAAGCACACTTTTCACAGCCAAGTGGCTGCAATCATCATCTTCTTGATGGAAAAGGTGGTTTTGTGTCTTTTTATGCCCTAAATTGGCAGATTTTTCACTTTTTAGCATGAGTGACCACTGTGATTTGGTCCCGGTATGTGACTGCATATGGTGAAATAAGCGTTTTCAGAGCGTAAAAAGCTCAAAAAGCACACTTTTCACAGCCAAGTGGCTGCAATCATCATCTTCTTGATGGAAAAGGTGGTTTTGTGTCTTTTTATGCCCTGTTTTGGCAGATTTTTCACTTTTTAGCATCAGTGACCACTGTGATTTGGTCCCGGTATGTGACTGCACATGGTGAAATAAGCGTTTTTACAGCGTAAAAAGCTCAAAAAGCACACTTTTCACAGCCAAGTGGCTGCAATCATCATCTTCTTGATGGAAAAGGTGGTTTTGTGTCTTTTTATGCCCTGTTTTGGCAGATTTTTCACTTTTTAGCATGAGTGACCACTGTGATTTGGTCCCGGTATGTGACTGCATATGGTGAAATAAGCGTTTTCAGAGCGTAAAAAGCTCAAAAAGCACACTTTTCACAGCCAAGTGGCTGCAATCATCATCTTCTTGATGGAAAAGGTGGTTTTGTGTCTTTTTATGCCCTGTTTTGGCAGATTTTTCACTTTTTAGCATGAGTGACCACTGTGATTTGGTCCCGGTATGTGACTGCATATGGTGAAATAAGCCTTTTCAGAGCGTAAAAAGCTCAAAAAGCACACTTTTCACAGCCAAGTGGCTGCAATCATCATCTTCTTGATGGAAAAGGTGGTTTTGTGTCTTTTTATGCCCTGTTTTGGAAGATTTTTCACTTTTTAGCATCAGTGACCACTGTGATTTGGTCCCGGTATGTGACTGCACATGGTGAAATAAGCGTTTTTACAGCGTAAAAAGCTCAAAAAGCACACTTTTCACAGCCAAGTGGCTGCAATCATCATCTTCTTGATGGAAAAGGTGGTTTTGTGTCTTTTTATGCCCTGTTTTGGCAGATTTTTCACTTTTTAGCATGAGTGACCACTGTGATTTGGTCCCGGTATGTGACTGCATATGGTGAAATAAGCGTTTTCAGAGCGTAAAAAGCTCAAAAAGCACACTTTTCACAGCCAAGTGGCTGCAATCATCATCTTCTTGATGGAAAAGGTGGTTTTGTGTCATTTTATGCCCTAAATTGGCAGATTTTTCACTTTTTAGCATGAGTGACCACTGTGATTTGGTCCCGGTATGTGACTGCATATGGTGAAATAAGCGTTTTCAGAGCGTAAAAAGCTCAAAAAGCACACTTTTCACAGCCAAGTGGCTGCAATCATCATCTTCTTGATGGAAAAGGTGGTTTTGTGTCTTTTTATGCCCTAAATTGGCAGATTTTTCACTTTTTAGCATGAGTGACCACTGTGATTTGGTCCCGGTATGTGACTGCATATGGTGAAATAAGCGTTTTCAGAGCGTAAAAAGCTCAAAAAGCACACTTTTCACAGCCAAGTGGCTGCAATCATCATCTTCTTGATGGAAAAGGTGGTTTTGTGTCTTTTTATGCCCTAAATTGGCAGATTTTTCACTTTTTAGCATGAGTGACCACTGTGATTTGGTCCCGGTATGTGACTGCATATGGTGAAATAAGTGTTTTCAGAGCGTAAAAAGCTCAAAAAGCACACTTTTCACAGCCAAGTGGCTGCAATCATCATCTTCTTGATGGAAAAGGTGGTTTTGTGTCTTTTTATGCCCTAAATTGGCAGATTTTTCACTTTTTAGCATCAGTGACCACTGTGATTTGGTCCCGGTATGTGACTGCATATGGTGAAATAAGCGTTTTCAGAGCGTAAAAAGCTCAAAAAGCACACTTTTCACAGCCAAGTGGCTGCAATCATCATCTTCTTGATGGAAAAGGTGGTTTTGTGTCTTTTTATGCCCTGTTTTGGCAGATTTTTCACTTTTTAGCATCAGTGACCACTGTGATTTGGTCCCGGTATGTGACTGCACATGGTGAAATAAGCGTTTTTACAGCGTAAAAAGCTCAAAAAGCACACTTTTCACAGCCAAGTGGCTGCAATCATCATCTTCTTGATGGAAAAGGTGGTTTTGTGTCTTTTTATGCCCTAAATTGGCAGATTTTTCACTTTTTAGCATGAGTGACCACTGTGATTTGGTCCCGGTATGTGACTGCATATGGTGAAATAAGCGTTTTCAGAGCGTAAAAAGCTCAAAAAGCACACTTTTCACAGCCAAGTGGCTGCAATCATCAGCTTCTTGATGGAAAAGGTGGTTTTGTGTCTTTTTATGCCCTAAATTGGCAGATTTTTCACTTTTTAGCATCAGTGACCACTGTGATTTGGTCCCGGTATGTGACTGCATATGGTGAAATAAGCGTTTTCAGAGCGTAAAAAGCTCAAAAAGCACACTTTTCACAGCCAAGTGGCTGCAATCATCATCTTCTTGATGGAAAAGGTGGTTTTGTGTCTTTTTATGCCCTAAATTGGCAGATTTTTCACTTTTTAGCATCAGTGACCACTGTGATTTGGTCCCGGTATGTGACTGCATATGGTGAAATAAGCGTTTTCAGAGCGTAAAAAGCTCAAAAAGCACACTTTTCACAGCCAAGTGGCTGCAATCATCATCTTCTTGATGGAAAAGGTGGTTTTGTGTCTTTTTATGCCCTAAATTGGCAGATTTTTCACTTTTTAGCATCAGTGACCACTGTGATTTGGTCCCGGTATGTGACTGCATATGGTGAAATAAGCGTTTTCAGAGCGTAAAAAGCTCAAAAAGCACACTTTTCACAGCCAAGTGGCTGCAATCATCATCTTCTTGATGGAAAAGGTGGTTTTGTGTCTTTTTATGCCCTGTTTTGGCAGATTTTTCACTTTTTAGCATGAGTGACCACTGTGATTTGGTCCCGGTATGTGACTGCATATGGTGAAATAATCGTTTTCAGAGCGTAAAAAGCTCAAAAAGCACACTTTTCACAGCCAAGTGCCTGCAATCATCATCTTCTTGATGGAAAAGGTGGTTTTGTGTCTTTTTATGCCCTGTTTTGGCAGATTTTTCACTTTTTAGCATGAGTGACCACTGTGATTTGGTCCCGGTATGTGACTGCATATGGTGAAATAAGCGTTTTCAGAGCGTAAAAAGCTCAAAAAGCACACTTTTCACAGCCAAGTGCCTGCAATCATCATCTTCTTGATGGAAAAGGTGGTTTTGTGTCTTTTTATGCCCTAAATTGGCAGATTTTTCACTTTTTAGCATGAGTGACCACTGTGATTTGGTCCCGGTATGTGACTGCATATGGTGAAATAAGCGTTTTCAGAGCGTAAAAAGCTCAAAAAGCACACTTTTCACAGCCAAGTGGCTGCAATCATCATCTTCTTGATGGAAAAGGTGGTTTTGTGTCTTTTTATGCCCTGTTTTGGTAGATTTTTCACTTTTTAGCATGAGTGACCACTGTGATTTGGTCCCGGTATGTGACTGCATATGGTGAAATAAGCGTTTTCAGAGCGTAAAAAGCTCAAAAAGCACACTTTTCACAGCCAAGTGGCTGCAATCATCATCTTCTTGATGGAAAAGGTGGTTTTGTGTCTTTTTATGCCCTAAATTGGCAGATTTTTCACTTTTTAGCATCAGTGACCACTGTGATTTGGTCCCGGTATGTTACTGCATATGGTGAAATAAGCGTTTTCAGAGCGTAAAAAGCTCAAAAAGCACACTTTTCACAGCCAAGTGGCTGCAATCATCATCTTCTTGATGGAAAAGGTGGTTTTGTGTCTTTTTATGCCCTAAATTGGCAGATTTTTCACTTTTTAGCATGAGTGACCACTGTGATTTGGTCCCGGTATGTGACTGCATATGGTGAAATAAGCGTTTTCAGAGCGTAAAAAGCTCAAAAAGCACACTTTTCACAGCCAAGTGGCTGCAATCATCATCTTCTTGATGGAAAAGGTGGTTTTGTGTCTTTTTATGCCCTGTTTTGGCAGATTTTTCACTTTTTAGCATGAGTGACCACTGTGATTTGGTCCCGGTATGTGACTGCATATGGTGAAATAAGCGTTTTCAGAGCGTAAAAAGCTCAAAAAGCACACTTTTCACAGCCAAGTGGCTGCAATCATCATCTTCTTGATGGAAAAGGTGGTTTTGTGTCTTTTTATGCCCTAAATTGGCAGATTTTTCACTTTTTAGCATGAGTGACCACTGTGATTTGGTCCCGGTATGTGACTGCATATGGTGAAATAAGCGTTTTCAGAGCGTAAAAAGCTCAAAAAGCACACTTTTCACAGCCAAGTGGCTGCAATCATCATCTTCTTGATGGAAAAGGTGGTTTTGTGTCTTTTTATGCCCTGTTTTGGCAGATTTTTCACTTTTTAGCATGAGTGACCACTGTGATTTGGTCCCGGTATGTGACTGCATATGGTGAAATAAGCGTTTTCAGAGCGTAAAAAGCTCAAAAAGCACACTTTTCACAGCCAAGTGGCTGCAATCATCATCTTCTTGATGGAAAAGGTGGTTTTGTGTCTTTTTATGCCCTGTTTTGGCAGATTTTTCACTTTTTAGCATGAGTGACCACTGTGATTTGGTCCCGGTATGTGACTGCATATGGTGAAATAAGCGTTTTCAGAGCGTAAAAAGCTCAAAAAGCACACTTTTCACAGCCAAGTGGCTGCAATCATCATCTTCTTGATGGAAAAGGTGGTTTTGTGTCTTTTTATGCCCTAAATTGGCAGATTTTTCACTTTTTAGCATCAGTGACCACTGTGATTTGGTCCCGGTATGTGACTGCACATGGTGAAATAAGCGTTTTTAGAGCGTAAAAAGCTCAAAAAGCACACTTTTCACAGCCAAGTGGCTGCAATCATCATCTTCTTGATGGAAAAGGTGGTTTTGTGTCTTTTTATGCCCTAAATTGGCAGATTTTTCACTTTTTAGCATCAGTGACCACTGTGATTTGGTCCCGGTATGTTACTGCATATGGTGAAATAAGCGTTTTCAGAGCGTAAAAAGCTCAAAAAGCACACTTTTCACAGCCAAGTGGCTGCAATCATCATCTTCTTGATGGAAAAGGTGGTTTTGTGTCTTTTTATGCCCTGTTTTGGCAGATTTTTCACTTTTTAGCATGAGTGACCACTGTGATTTGGTCCCGGTATGTGACTGCATATGGTGAAATAAGCGTTTTCAGAGCGTAAAAAGCTCAAAAAGCACACTTTTCACAGCCAAGTGGCTGCAATCATCATCTTCTTGATGGAAAAGGTGGTTTTGTGTCTTTTTATGCCCTAAATTGGCAGATTTTTCACTTTTTAGCATGAGTGACCACTGTGATTTGGTCCCGGTATGTGACTGCATATGGTGAAATAAGCGTTTTCAGAGCGTAAAAAGCTCAAAAAGCACACTTTTCACAGCCAAGTGGCTGCAATCATCATCTTCTTGATGGAAAAGGTGGTTTTGTGTCTTTTTATGCCCTAAATTGCCAGATTTTTCACTTTTTAGCATCAGTGACCACTCTGATTTGGTCCCGGTATGAGACTGCATATGGTGAAATAAGCGTTTTCAGAGCGTAAAAAGCTCAAAAAGCACACTTTTCACAGCCAAGTGGCTGCAATCATCATCTTCTTGATGGAAAAGGTGGTTTTGTGTCGTTTTATGCCCTGTTTTGGCAGATTTTTCACTTTTTAGCATCAGTGACCACTGTGATTTGGTCCCGGTATGTGACTGCATATGGTGAAATAAGCGTTTTCAGAGCGTAAAAAGCTCAAAAAGCACACTTTTCACAGCCAAGTGGCTGCAATCATCATCTTCTTGATGGAAAAGGTGGTTTTGTGTCTTTTTATGCCCTGTTTTGCCAGATTTTTCACTTTTTAGCATGAGTGACCACTGTGATTTGGTCCCGGTATGTGACTGCATATGGTGAAATAAGCGTTTTCAGAGCGTAAAAAGCTCAAAAAGCACACTTTTCACAGCCAAGTGGCTGCAATCATCATCTTCTTGATGGAAAAGGTGGTTTTGTGTCTTTTTATGCCCTGTTTTGGCAGATTTTTCACTTTTTAGCATGAGTGACCACTGTGATTTGGTCCCGGTATGTGACTGCATATGGTGAAATAAGCGTTTTCAGAGCGTAAAAAGCTCAAAAAGCACACTTTTCACAGCCAAGTGGCTGCAATCATCATCTTCTTGATGGAAAAGGTGGTTTTGTGTCTTTTTATGCCCTGTTTTGGCAGATTTTTCACTTTTTAGCATGAGTGACCACTGTGATTTGGTCCCGGTATGTGACTGCATATGGTGAAATAAGCGTTTTCAGAGCGTAAAAAGCTCAAAAAGCACACTTTTCACAGCCAAGTGGCTGCAATCATCATCTTCTTGATGGAAAAGGTGGTTTTGTGTCTTTTTATGCCCTGTTTTGGCAGATTTTTCACTTTTTAGCATGAGTGACCACTGTGATTTGGTCCCGGTATGTGACTGCATATGGTGAAATAAGCGTTTTCAGAGCGTAAAAAGCTCAAAAAGCACACTTTTCACAGCCAAGTGGCTGCAATCATCATCTTCTTGATGGAAAAGGTGGTTTTGTGTCTTTTTATGCCCTAAATTGGCAGATTTTTCACTTTTTAGCATCAGTGACCACTGTGATTTGGTCCCGGTATGTTACTGCATATGGTGAAATAAGCGTTTTCAGAGCGTAAAAAGCTCAAAAAGCACACTTTTCACAGCCAAGTGGCTGCAATCATCATCTTCTTGATGGAAAAGGTGGTTTTGTGTCTTTTTATGCCCTAAATTGGCAGATTTTTCACTTTTTAGCATGAGTGACCACTGTGATTTGGTCCCGGTATGTGACTGCATATGGTGAAATAAGCGTTTTCAGAGCGTAAAAAGCTCAAAAAGCACACTTTTCACAGCCAAGTGGCTGCAATCATCATCTTCTTGATGGAAAAGGTGGTTTTGTGTCTTTTTATGCCCTGTTTTGGCAGATTTTTCACTTTTTAGCATGAGTGACCACTGTGATTTGGTCCCGGTATGTGACTGCATATGGTGAAATAAGCGTTTTCAGAGCGTAAAAAGCTCAAAAAGCACACTTTTCACAGCCAAGTGGCTGCAATCATCATCTTCTTGATGGAAAAGGTGGTTTTGTGTCTTTTTATGCCCTAAATTGGCAGATTTTTCACTTTTTAGCATGAGTGACCACTGTGATTTGGTCCCGGTATGTGACTGCATATGGTGAAATAAGCGTTTTCAGAGCGTAAAAAGCTCAAAAAGCACACTTTTCACAGCCAAGTGGCTGCAATCATCATCTTCTTGATGGAAAAGGTGGTTTTGTGTCTTTTTATGCCCTGTTTTGGCAGATTTTTCACTTTTTAGCATGAGTGACCACTCTGATTTGGTCCCGGTATGAGACTGCATATGGTGAAATAAGCGTTTTCAGAGCGTAAAAAGCTCAAAAAGCACACTTTTCACAGCCAAGTGGCTGCAATCATCATCTTCTTGATGGAAAAGGTGGTTTTGTGTCGTTTTATGCCCTGTTTTGGCAGATTTTTCACTTTTTAGCATCAGTGACCACTGTGATTTGGTCCCGGTATGTGACTGCATATGGTGAAATAAGCGTTTTCAGAGCGTAAAAAGCTCAAAAAGCACACTTTTCACAGCCAAGTGGCTGCAATCATCATCTTCTTGATGGAAAAGGTGGTTTTGTGTCTTTTTATGCCCTGTTTTGCCAGATTTTTCACTTTTTAGCATGAGTGACCACTGTGATTTGGTCCCGGTATGTGACTGCATATGGTGAAATAAGCGTTTTCAGAGCGTAAAAAGCTCAAAAAGCACACTTTTCACAGCCAAGTGGCTGCAATCATCATCTTCTTGATGGAAAAGGTGGTTTTGTGTCTTTTTATGCCCTGTTTTGGCAGATTTTTCACTTTTTAGCATGAGTGACCACTGTGATTTGGTCCCGGTATGTGACTGCATATGGTGAAATAAGCGTTTTCAGAGCGTAAAAAGCTCAAAAAGCACACTTTTCACAGCCAAGTGGCTGCAATCATCATCTTCTTGATGGAAAAGGTGGTTTTGTGTCTTTTTATGCCCTGTTTTGGCAGATTTTTCACTTTTTAGCATGAGTGACCACTGTGATTTGGTCCCGGTATGTGACTGCATATGGTGAAATAAGCGTTTTCAGAGCGTAAAAAGCTCAAAAAGCACACTTTTCACAGCCAAGTGGCTGCAATCATCATCTTCTTGATGGAAAAGGTGGTTTTGTGTCTTTTTATGCCCTGTTTTGGCAGATTTTTCACTTTTTAGCATGAGTGACCACTGTGATTTGGTCCCGGTATGTGACTGCATATGGTGAAATAAGCGTTTTCAGAGCGTAAAAAGCTCAAAAAGCACACTTTTCACAGCCAAGTGGCTGCAATCATCATCTTCTTGATGGAAAAGGTGGTTTTGTGTCTTTTTATGCCCTAAATTGGCAGATTTTTCACTTTTTAGCATCAGTGACCACTGTGATTTGGTCCCGGTATGTTACTGCATATGGTGAAATAAGCGTTTTCAGAGCGTAAAAAGCTCAAAAAGCACACTTTTCACAGCCAAGTGGCTGCAATCATCATCTTCTTGATGGAAAAGGTGGTTTTGTGTCTTTTTATGCCCTAAATTGGCAGATTTTTCACTTTTTAGCATGAGTGACCACTGTGATTTGGTCCCGGTATGTGACTGCATATGGTGAAATAAGCGTTTTCAGAGCGTAAAAAGCTCAAAAAGCACACTTTTCACAGCCAAGTGGCTGCAATCATCATCTTCTTGATGGAAAAGGTGGTTTTGTGTCTTTTTATGCCCTGTTTTGGCAGATTTTTCACTTTTTAGCATGAGTGACCACTGTGATTTGGTCCCGGTATGTGACTGCATATGGTGAAATAAGCGTTTTCAGAGCGTAAAAAGCTCAAAAAGCACACTTTTCACAGCCAAGTGGCTGCAATCATCATCTTCTTGATGGAAAAGGTGGTTTTGTGTCTTTTTATGCCCTAAATTGGCAGATTTTTCACTTTTTAGCATGAGTGACCACTGTGATTTGGTCCCGGTATGTGACTGCATATGGTGAAATAAGCGTTTTCAGAGCGTAAAAAGCTCAAAAAGCACACTTTTCACAGCCAAGTGGCTGCAATCATCATCTTCTTGATGGAAAAGGTGGTTTTGTGTCTTTTTATGCCCTGTTTTGGCAGATTTTTCACTTTTTAGCATGAGTGACCACTGTGATTTGGTCCCGGTATGTGACTGCATATGGTGAAATAAGCGTTTTCAGAGCGTAAAAAGCTCAAAAAGCACACTTTTCACAGCCAAGTGGCTGCAATCATCATCTTCTTGATGGAAAAGGTGGTTTTGTGTCTTTTTATGCCCTGTTTTGGCAGATTTTTCACTTTTTAGCATGAGTGACCACTGTGATTTGGTCCCGGTATGTGACTGCATATGGTGAAATAAGCGTTTTCAGAGCGTAAAAAGCTCAAAAAGCACACTTTTCACAGCCAAGTGGCTGCAATCATCATCTTCTTGATGGAAAAGGTGGTTTTGTGTCTTTTTATGCCCTAAATTGGCAGATTTTTCACTTTTTAGCATCAGTGACCACTGTGATTTGGTCCCGGTATGTGACTGCACATGGTGAAATAAGCGTTTTTAGAGCGTAAAAAGCTCAAAAAGCACACTTTTCACAGCCAAGTGGCTGCAATCATCATCTTCTTGATGGAAAAGGTGGTTTTGTGTCTTTTTATGCCCTAAATTGGCAGATTTTTCACTTTTTAGCATCAGTGACCACTGTGATTTGGTCCCGGTATGTTACTGCATATGGTGAAATAAGCGTTTTCAGAGCGTAAAAAGCTCAAAAAGCACACTTTTCACAGCCAAGTGGCTGCAATCATCATCTTCTTGATGGAAAAGGTGGTTTTGTGTCTTTTTATGCCCTGTTTTGGCAGATTTTTCACTTTTTAGCATGAGTGACCACTGTGATTTGGTCCCGGTATGTGACTGCATATGGTGAAATAAGCGTTTTCAGAGCGTAAAAAGCTCAAAAAGCACACTTTTCACAGCCAAGTGGCTGCAATCATCATCTTCTTGATGGAAAAGGTGGTTTTGTGTCTTTTTATGCCCTAAATTGGCAGATTTTTCACTTTTTAGCATGAGTGACCACTGTGATTTGGTCCCGGTATGTGACTGCATATGGTGAAATAAGCGTTTTCAGAGCGTAAAAAGCTCAAAAAGCACACTTTTCACAGCCAAGTGGCTGCAATCATCATCTTCTTGATGGAAAAGGTGGTTTTGTGTCTTTTTATGCCCTAAATTGCCAGATTTTTCACTTTTTAGCATCAGTGACCACTCTGATTTGGTCCCGGTATGAGACTGCATATGGTGAAATAAGCGTTTTCAGAGCGTAAAAAGCTCAAAAAGCACACTTTTCACAGCCAAGTGGCTGCAATCATCATCTTCTTGATGGAAAAGGTGGTTTTGTGTCTTTTTATGCCCTGTTTTGCCAGATTTTTCACTTTTTAGCATCAGTGACCACTGTGATTTGGTCCCGGTATGTGACTGCACATGGTGAAATAAGCGTTTTTAGAGCGTAAAAAGCTCAAAAAGCACACTTTTCACAGCCAAGTGGCTGCAATCATCATCTTCTTGATGGAAAAGGTGGTTTTGTGTCTTTTTATGCCCTGTTTTGCCAGATTTTTCACTTTTTAGCATCAGTGACCACTGTGATTTGGTCCCGGTATGTGACTGCACATGGTGAAATAAGCGTTTTTAGAGCGTAAAAAGCTCAAAAAGCACACTTTTCACAGCCAAGTGGCTGCAATCATCATCTTCTTGATGGAAAAGGTGGTTTTGTGTCTTTTTATGCCCTGTTTTGCCAGATTTTTCACTTTTTAGCATCAGTGACCACTGTGATTTGGTCCCGGTATGTGACTGCATATGGTGAAATAAGCGTTTTCAGAGCGTAAAAAGCTCAAAAAGCACACTTTTCACAGCCAAGTGGCTGCAATCATCATCTTCTTGATGGAAAAGGTGGTTTTGTGTCTTTTTATGCCCTGTTTTGCCAGATTTTTCACTTTTTAGCATGAGTGACCACTGTGATTTGGTCCCGGTATGTGACTGCATATGGTGAAATAAGCGTTTTCAGAGCGTAAAAAGCTCAAAAAGCACACTTTTCACAGCCAAGTGGCTGCAATCATCATCTTCTTGATGGAAAAGGTGGTTTTGTGTCTTTTTATGCCCTAAATTGGCAGATTTTTCACTTTTTAGCATGAGTGACCACTGTGATTTGGTCCCGGTATGTGACTGCATATGGTGAAATAAGCGTTTTCAGAGCGTAAAAAGCTCAAAAAGCACACTTTTCAGAGCCAAGTGGCTGCAATCATCATCTTCTTGATGGAAAAGGTGGTTTTGTGTCTTTTTATGCCCTAAATTGGCAGATTTTTCACTTTTTAGCATCAGTGACCACTGTGATTTGGTCCCGGTATGTGACTGCATATGGTGAAATAAGCGTTTTCAGAGCGTAAAAAGCTCAAAAAGCACACTTTTCACAGCCAAGTGGCTGCAATCATCATCTTCTTGATGGAAAAGGTGGTTTTGTGTCTTTTTATGCCCTAAATTGGCAGATTTTTCACTTTTTAGCATGAGTGACCACTGTGATTTGGTCCCGGTATGTGACTGCATATGGTGAAATAAGCGTTTTCAGAGCGTAAAAAGCTCAAAAAGCACACTTTTCACAGCCAAGTGGCTGCAATCATCATCTTCTTGATGGAAAAGGTGGTTTTGTGTCTTTTTATGCCCTGTTTTGGCAGATTTTTCACTTTTTAGCATCAGTGACCACTGTGATTTGGTCCCGGTATGTGACTGCACATGGTGAAATAAGCGTTTTTACAGCGTAAAAAGCTCAAAAAGCACACTTTTCACAGCCAAGTGGCTGCAATCATCATCTTCTTGATGGAAAAGGTGGTTTTGTGTCTTTTTATGCCCTGTTTTGGCAGATTTTTCACTTTTTAGCATGAGTGACCACTGTGATTTGGTCCCGGTATGTGACTGCATATGGTGAAATAAGCGTTTTCAGAGCGTAAAAAGCTCAAAAAGCACACTTTTCACAGCCAAGTGGCTGCAATCATCATCTTCTTGATGGAAAAGGTGGTTTTGTGTCTTTTTATGCCCTGTTTTGGCAGATTTTTCACTTTTTAGCATGAGTGACCACTGTGATTTGGTCCCGGTATGTGACTGCATATGGTGAAATAAGCCTTTTCAGAGCGTAAAAAGCTCAAAAAGCACACTTTTCACAGCCAAGTGGCTGCAATCATCATCTTCTTGATGGAAAAGGTGGTTTTGTGTCTTTTTATGCCCTGTTTTGGAAGATTTTTCACTTTTTAGCATCAGTGACCACTGTGATTTGGTCCCGGTATGTGACTGCACATGGTGAAATAAGCGTTTTTACAGCGTAAAAAGCTCAAAAAGCACACTTTTCACAGCCAAGTGGCTGCAATCATCATCTTCTTGATGGAAAAGGTGGTTTTGTGTCTTTTTATGCCCTGTTTTGGCAGATTTTTCACTTTTTAGCATGAGTGACCACTGTGATTTGGTCCCGGTATGTGACTGCATATGGTGAAATAAGCGTTTTCAGAGCGTAAAAAGCTCAAAAAGCACACTTTTCACAGCCAAGTGGCTGCAATCATCATCTTCTTGATGGAAAAGGTGGTTTTGTGTCATTTTATGCCCTAAATTGGCAGATTTTTCACTTTTTAGCATGAGTGACCACTGTGATTTGGTCCCGGTATGTGACTGCATATGGTGAAATAAGCGTTTTCAGAGCGTAAAAAGCTCAAAAAGCACACTTTTCACAGCCAAGTGGCTGCAATCATCATCTTCTTGATGGAAAAGGTGGTTTTGTGTCTTTTTATGCCCTAAATTGGCAGATTTTTCACTTTTTAGCATGAGTGACCACTGTGATTTGGTCCCGGTATGTGACTGCATATGGTGAAATAAGCGTTTTCAGAGCGTAAAAAGCTCAAAAAGCACACTTTTCACAGCCAAGTGGCTGCAATCATCATCTTCTTGATGGAAAAGGTGGTTTTGTGTCTTTTTATGCCCTAAATTGGCAGATTTTTCACTTTTTAGCATGAGTGACCACTGTGATTTGGTCCCGGTATGTGACTGCATATGGTGAAATAAGTGTTTTCAGAGCGTAAAAAGCTCAAAAAGCACACTTTTCACAGCCAAGTGGCTGCAATCATCATCTTCTTGATGGAAAAGGTGGTTTTGTGTCTTTTTATGCCCTAAATTGGCAGATTTTTCACTTTTTAGCATCAGTGACCACTGTGATTTGGTCCCGGTATGTGACTGCATATGGTGAAATAAGCGTTTTCAGAGCGTAAAAAGCTCAAAAAGCACACTTTTCACAGCCAAGTGGCTGCAATCATCATCTTCTTGATGGAAAAGGTGGTTTTGTGTCTTTTTATGCCCTGTTTTGGCAGATTTTTCACTTTTTAGCATCAGTGACCACTGTGATTTGGTCCCGGTATGTGACTGCACATGGTGAAATAAGCGTTTTTACAGCGTAAAAAGCTCAAAAAGCACACTTTTCACAGCCAAGTGGCTGCAATCATCATCTTCTTGATGGAAAAGGTGGTTTTGTGTCTTTTTATGCCCTAAATTGGCAGATTTTTCACTTTTTAGCATGAGTGACCACTGTGATTTGGTCCCGGTATGTGACTGCATATGGTGAAATAAGCGTTTTCAGAGCGTAAAAAGCTCAAAAAGCACACTTTTCACAGCCAAGTGGCTGCAATCATCAGCTTCTTGATGGAAAAGGTGGTTTTGTGTCTTTTTATGCCCTAAATTGGCAGATTTTTCACTTTTTAGCATCAGTGACCACTGTGATTTGGTCCCGGTATGTGACTGCATATGGTGAAATAAGCGTTTTCAGAGCGTAAAAAGCTCAAAAAGCACACTTTTCACAGCCAAGTGGCTGCAATCATCATCTTCTTGATGGAAAAGGTGGTTTTGTGTCTTTTTATGCCCTAAATTGGCAGATTTTTCACTTTTTAGCATCAGTGACCACTGTGATTTGGTCCCGGTATGTGACTGCATATGGTGAAATAAGCGTTTTCAGAGCGTAAAAAGCTCAAAAAGCACACTTTTCACAGCCAAGTGGCTGCAATCATCATCTTCTTGATGGAAAAGGTGGTTTTGTGTCTTTTTATGCCCTAAATTGGCAGATTTTTCACTTTTTAGCATCAGTGACCACTGTGATTTGGTCCCGGTATGTGACTGCATATGGTGAAATAAGCGTTTTCAGAGCGTAAAAAGCTCAAAAAGCACACTTTTCACAGCCAAGTGGCTGCAATCATCATCTTCTTGATGGAAAAGGTGGTTTTGTGTCTTTTTATGCCCTGTTTTGGCAGATTTTTCACTTTTTAGCATGAGTGACCACTGTGATTTGGTCCCGGTATGTGACTGCATATGGTGAAATAATCGTTTTCAGAGCGTAAAAAGCTCAAAAAGCACACTTTTCACAGCCAAGTGCCTGCAATCATCATCTTCTTGATGGAAAAGGTGGTTTTGTGTCTTTTTATGCCCTGTTTTGGCAGATTTTTCACTTTTTAGCATGAGTGACCACTGTGATTTGGTCCCGGTATGTGACTGCATATGGTGAAATAAGCGTTTTCAGAGCGTAAAAAGCTCAAAAAGCACACTTTTCACAGCCAAGTGGCTGCAATCATCATCTTCTTGATGGAAAAGGTGGTTTTGTGTCTTTTTATGCCCTAAATTGGCAGATTTTTCACTTTTTAGCATGAGTGACCACTGTGATTTGGTCCCGGTATGTGACTGCATATGGTGAAATAAGCGTTTTCAGAGCGTAAAAAGCTCAAAAAGCACACTTTTCACAGCCAAGTGGCTGCAATCATCATCTTCTTGATGGAAAAGGTGGTTTTGTGTCTTTTTATGCCCTAAATTGGCAGATTTTTCACTTTTTAGCATGAGTGACCACTGTGATTTGGTCCCGGTATGTGACTGCATATGGTGAAATAAGCGTTTTCAGAGCGTAAAAAGCTCAAAAAGCACACTTTTCACAGCCAAGTGGCTGCAATCATCATCTTCTTGATGGAAAAGGTGGTTTTGTGTCTTTTTATGCCCTAAATTGGCAGATTTTTCACTTTTTAGCATGAGTGACCACTGTGATTTGGTCCCGGTATGTGACTGCATATGGTGAAATAAGCGTTTTCAGAGCGTAAAAAGCTCAAAAAGCACACTTTTCACAGCCACGTGGCTGCAATCATCATCTTCTTGATGGAAAAGGTGGTTTTGTGTCTTTTTATGCCCTGTTTTGGCAGATTTTTCACTTTTTAGCATGAGTGACCACTGTGATTTGGTCCCGGTATGTGACTGCATATGGTGAAATAAGCGTTTTCAGAGCGTAAAAAGCTCAAAAAGCACACTTTTCACAGCCAAGTGGCTGCAATCATCATCTTCTTGATGGAAAAGGTGGTTTTGTGTCTTTTTATGCCCTGTTTTGGCAGATTTTTCACTTTTTAGCATGAGTGACCACTGTGATTTGGTCCCGGTATGTGACTGCATATGGTGAAATAAGCGTTTTCAGAGCGTAAAAAGCTCAAAAAGCACACTTTTCACAGCCAAGTGGCTGCAATCATCATCTTCTTGATGGAAAAGGTGGTTTTGTGTCTTTTTATGCCCTGTTTTGGCAGATTTTTCACTTTTTAGCATGAGTGACCACTGTGATTTGGTCCCGGTATGTGACTGCATATGGTGAAATAAGCGTTTTCAGAGCGTAAAAAGCTCAAAAAGCACACTTTTCACAGCCAAGTGGCTGCAATCATCATCTTCTTGATGGAAAAGGTGGTTTTGTGTCTTTTTATGCCCTGTTTTGGCAGATTTTTCACTTTTTAGCATGAGTGACCACTGTGATTTGGTCCCGGTATGTGACTGCATATGGTGAAATAAGCGTTTTCAGAGCGTAAAAAGCTCAAAAAGCACACTTTTCACAGCCAAGTGGCTGCAATCATCATCTTCTTGATGGAAAAGGTGGTTTTGTGTCTTTTTATGCCCTGTTTTGGCAGATTTTTCACTTTTTAGCATGAGTGACCACTCTGATTTGGTCCCGGTATGTGACTGCATATGGTGAAATAAGCGTTTTCAGAGCGTAAAAAGCTCAAAAAGCACACTTTTCACAGCCAAGTGGCTGCAATCATCATCTTCTTGATGGAAAAGTTGGTTTTGTGTCTTTTTATGCCCTGTTTTGGCAGATTTTTCACTTTTTAGCATGAGTGACCACTGTGATTTGGTCCCGGTATGTGACTGCATATGGTGAAATAAGCGTTTTCAGAGCGTAAAAAGCTCAAAAAGCACACTTTTCACAGCCAAGTGGCTGCAATCATCATCTTCTTGATGGAAAAGGTGGTTTTGTGTCTTTTTATGCCCTAAATTGGCAGATTTTTCACTTTTTAGCATGAGTGACGACTGTGATTTGGTCCCGGTATGTGACTGCATATGGTGAAATAAGCGTTTTCAGAGCGTAAAAAGCTCAAAAAGCACACTTTTCACAGCCAAGTGGCTGCAATCATCATCTTCTTGATGGAAAAGGTGGTTTTGTGTCTTTTTATGCCCTGTTTTGGCAGATTTTTCACTTTTTAGCATGAGTGACCACTGTGATTTGGTCCCGGTATGTGACTGCATATGGTGAAATAAGCGTTTTCAGAGCGTAAAAAGCTCAAAAAGCACACTTTTCACAGCCAAGTGGCTGCAATCATCATCTTCTTGATGGAAAAGGTGGTTTTGTGTCTTTTTATGCCCTGTTTTGGCAGATTTTTCACTTTTTAGCATGAGTGACCACTCTGATTTGGTCCCGGTATGTGACTGCATATGGTGAAATAAGCGTTTTCAGAGCGTAAAAAGCTCAAAAAGCACACTTTTCACAGCCAAGTGGCTGCAATCATCATCTTCTTGATGGAAAAGTTGGTTTTGTGTCTTTTTATGCCCTGTTTTGGCAGATTTTTCACTTTTTAGCATGAGTGACCACTGTGATTTGGTCCCGGTATGTGACTGCATATGGTGAAATAAGCGTTTTCAGAGCGTAAAAAGCTCAAAAAGCACACTTTTCACAGCCAAGTGGCTGCAATCATCATCTTCTTGATGGAAAAGGTGGTTTTGTGTCTTTTTATGCCCTAAATTGGCAGATTTTTCACTTTTTAGCATGAGTGACGACTGTGATTTGGTCCCGGTATGTGACTGCATATGGTGAAATAAGCGTTTTCAGAGCGTAAAAAGCTCAAAAAGCACACTTTTCACAGCCAAGTGGCTGCAATCATCATCTTCTTGATGGAAAAGGTGGTTTTGTGTCTTTTTATGCCCTAAATTGGCAGATTTTTCACTTTTTAGCATGAGTGACCACTGTGATTTGGTCCCGGTATGTGACTGCATATGGTGAAATAAGCGTTTTCAGAGCGTAAAAAGCTCAAAAAGCACACTTTTCACAGCCAAGTGGCTGCAATCATCATCTTCTTGATGGAAAAGGTGGTTTTGTGTCTTTTTATGCCCTGTTTTGGCAGATTTTTCACTTTTTAGCATCAGTGACCACTCTGATTTGGTCCCGGTATGTGACTGCATATGGTGAAATAAGCGTTTTCAGAGCGTAAAAAGCTCAAAAAGCACACTTTTCACAGCCAAGTGGCTGCAATCATCATCTTCTTGATGGAAAAGGTGGTTTTGTGTCTTTTTATGCCCTGTTTTGGCAGATTTTTCACTTTTTAGCATCAGTGACCACTCTGATTTGGTCCCGGTATGTGACTGCATATGGTGAAATAAGCGTTTTCAGAGCGTAAAAAGCTCAAAAAGCACACTTTTCACAGCCAAGTGGCTGCAATCATCATCTTCTTGATGGAAAAGGTGGTTTTGTGTCTTTTTATGCCCTAAATTGGCAGATTTTTCACTTTTTAGCATGAGTGACCACTGTGATTTGGTCCCGGTATGTGACTGCATATGGTGAAATAAGCGTTTTCAGAGCGTAAAAAGCTCAAAAAGCACACTTTTCACAGCCAAGTGGCTGCAATCATCATCTTCTTGATGGAAAAGGTGGTTTTGTGTCTTTTTATGCCCTAAATTGGCAGATTTTTCACTTTTTAGCATGAGTGACCACTGTGATTTGGTCCCGGTATGTGACTGCATATGGTGAAATAAGCGTTTTCAGAGCGTAAAAAGCTCAAAAAGCACACTTTTCACAGCCAAGTGGCTGCAATCATCATCTTCTTGATGGAAAAGGTGGTTTTGTGTCTTTTTATGCCCTGTTTTGGCAGATTTTTCACTTTTTAGCATGAGTGACCACTGTGATTTGGTCCCGGTATGTGACTGCATATGGTGAAATAAGCGTTTTCAGAGCGTAAAAAGCTCAAAAAGCACACTTTTCACAGCCAAGTGGCTGCAATCATCATCTTCTTGATGGAAAAGGTGGTTTTGTGTCTTTTTATGCCCTGTTTTGGCAGATTTTTCACTTTTTAGCATGAGTGACCACTGTGATTTGGTCCCGGTATGTGACTGCATATGGTGAAATAAGCGTTTTCAGAGCGTAAAAAGCTCAAAAAGCACACTTTTCACAGCCAAGTGGCTGCAATCATCATCTTCTTGATGGAAAAGGTGGTTTTGTGTCTTTTTATGCCCTGTTTTGGCAGATTTTTCACTTTTTAGCATGAGTGACCACTCTGATTTGGTCCCGGTATGTGACTGCATATGGTGAAATAAGCGTTTTCAGAGCGTAAAAAGCTCAAAAAGCACACTTTTCACAGCCAAGTGGCTGCAATCATCATCTTCTTGATGGAAAAGTTGGTTTTGTGTCTTTTTATGCCCTGTTTTGGCAGATTTTTCACTTTTTAGCATGAGTGACCACTGTGATTTGGTCCCGGTATGTGACTGCATATGGTGAAATAAGCGTTTTCAGAGCGTAAAAAGCTCAAAAAGCACACTTTTCACAGCCAAGTGGCTGCAATCATCATCTTCTTGATGGAAAAGGTGGTTTTGTGTCTTTTTATGCCCTAAATTGGCAGATTTTTCACTTTTTAGCATGAGTGACGACTGTGATTTGGTCCCGGTATGTGACTGCATATGGTGAAATAAGCGTTTTCAGAGCGTAAAAAGCTCAAAAAGCACACTTTTCACAGCCAAGTGGCTGCAATCATCATCTTCTTGATGGAAAAGGTGGTTTTGTGTCTTTTTATGCCCTAAATTGGCAGATTTTTCACTTTTTAGCATGAGTGACCACTGTGATTTGGTCCCGGTATGTGACTGCATATGGTGAAATAAGCGTTTTCAGAGCGTAAAAAGCTCAAAAAGCACACTTTTCACAGCCAAGTGGCTGCAATCATCATCTTCTTGATGGAAAAGGTGGTTTTGTGTCTTTTTATGCCCTGTTTTGCCAGATTTTTCACTTTTTAGAATGAGTGACCACTGTGATTTGGTCCCGGTATGTGACTGCATATGGTGAAATAAGCGTTTTCAGAGCGTAAAAAGCTCAAAAAGCACACTTTTCACAGCCACGTGGCTGCAATCATCATCTTCTTGATGGAAAAGGTGGTTTTGTGTCTTTTTATGCCCTGTTTTGGCAGATTTTTCACTTTTTAGCATCAGTGACCACTGTGATTTGGTCCCGGTATGTGACTGCATATGGTGAAATAAGCGTTTTCAGAGCGTAAAAAGCTCAAAAAGCACACTTTTCACAGCCAAGTGGCTGCAATCATCATCTTCTTGATGGAAAAGGTGGTTTTGTGTCTTTTTATGCCCTAAATTGGCAGATTTTTCACTTTTTAGCATGAGTGACCACTGTGATTTGGTCCCGGTATGTGACTGCATATGGTGAAATAAGCGTTTTCAGAGCGTAAAAAGCTCAAAAAGCACACTTTTCACAGCCAAGTGGCTGCAATCATCATCTTCTTGATGGAAAAGGTGGTTTTGTGTCTTTTTATGCCCTGTTTTGGCAGATTTTTCACTTTTTAGCATGAGTGACCACTGTGATTTGGTCCCGGTATGTGACTGCATATGGTGAAATAAGCGTTTTCAGAGCGTAAAAAGCTCAAAAAGCACACTTTTCACAGCCAAGTGGCTGCAATCATCATCTTCTTGATGGAAAAGGTGGTTTTGTGTCTTTTTATGCCCTGTTTTGGCAGATTTTTCACTTTTTAGCATGAGTGACCACTGTGATTTGGTCCCGGTATGTGACTGCATATGGTGAAATAAGCGTTTTCAGAGCGTAAAAAGCTCAAAAAGCACACTTTTCACAGCCAAGTGGCTGCAATCATCATCTTCTTGATGGAAAAGGTGGTTTTGTGTCTTTTTATGCCCTGTTTTGGCAGATTTTTCACTTTTTAGCATGAGTGACCACTCTGATTTGGTCCCGGTATGTGACTGCATATGGTGAAATAAGCGTTTTCAGAGCGTAAAAAGCTCAAAAAGCACACTTTTCACAGCCAAGTGGCTGCAATCATCATCTTCTTGATGGAAAAGTTGGTTTTGTGTCTTTTTATGCCCTGTTTTGGCAGATTTTTCACTTTTTAGCATGAGTGACCACTGTGATTTGGTCCCGGTATGTGACTGCATATGGTGAAATAAGCGTTTTCAGAGCGTAAAAAGCTCAAAAAGCACACTTTTCACAGCCAAGTGGCTGCAATCATCATCTTCTTGATGGAAAAGGTGGTTTTGTGTCTTTTTATGCCCTAAATTGGCAGATTTTTCACTTTTTAGCATGAGTGACGACTGTGATTTGGTCCCGGTATGTGACTGCATATGGTGAAATAAGCGTTTTCAGAGCGTAAAAAGCTCAAAAAGCACACTTTTCACAGCCAAGTGGCTGCAATCATCATCTTCTTGATGGAAAAGGTGGTTTTGTGTCTTTTTATGCCCTAAATTGGCAGATTTTTCACTTTTTAGCATGAGTGACGACTGTGATTTGGTCCCGGTATGTGACTGCATATGGTGAAATAAGCGTTTTCAGAGCGTAAAAAGCTCAAAAAGCACACTTTTCACAGCCAAGTGGCTGCAATCATCATCTTCTTGATGGAAAAGGTGGTTTTGTGTCTTTTTATGCCCTGTTTTGGCAGATTTTTCACTTTTTAGCATGAGTGACCACTGTGATTTGGTCCCGGTATGTGACTGCATATGGTGAAATAAGCGTTTTCAGAGCGTAAAAAGCTCAAAAAGCACACTTTTCACAGCCAAGTGGCTGCAATCATCATCTTCTTGATGGAAAAGGTGGTTTTGTGTCTTTTTATGCCCTGTTTTGGCAGATTTTTCACTTTTTAGCATCAGTGACCACTCTGATTTGGTCCCGGTATGTGACTGCATATGGTGAAATAAGCGTTTTCAGAGCGTAAAAAGCTCAAAAAGCACACTTTTCACAGCCAAGTGGCTGCAATCATCATCTTCTTGATGGAAAAGGTGGTTTTGTGTCTTTTTATGCCCTGTTTTGGCAGATTTTTCACTTTTTAGCATCAGTGACCACTCTGATTTGGTCCCGGTATGTGACTGCATATGGTGAAATAAGCGTTTTCAGAGCGTAAAAAGCTCAAAAAGCACACTTTTCACAGCCAAGTGGCTGCAATCATCATCTTCTTGATGGAAAAGGTGGTTTTGTGTCTTTTTATGCCCTGTTTTGGCAGATTTTTCACTTTTTAGCATCAGTGACCACTCTGATTTGGTCCCGGTATGTGACTGCATATGGTGAAATAAGCGTTTTCAGAGCGTAAAAAGCTCAAAAAGCACACTTTTCACAGCCAAGTGGCTGCAATCATCATCTTCTTGATGGAAAAGGTGGTTTTGTGTCTTTTTATGCCCTAAATTGGCAGATTTTTCACTTTTTAGCATGAGTGACCACTGTGATTTGGTCCCGGTATGTGACTGCATATGGTGAAATAAGCGTTTTCAGAGCGTAAAAAGCTCAAAAAGCACACTTTTCACAGCCAAGTGGCTGCAATCATCATCTTCTTGATGGAAAAGGTGGTTTTGTGTCTTTTTATGCCCTAAATTGGCAGATTTTTCACTTTTTAGCATGAGTGACCACTGTGATTTGGTCCCGGTATGTGACTGCATATGGTGAAATAAGCGTTTTCAGAGCGTAAAAAGCTCAAAAAGCACACTTTTCACAGCCAAGTGGCTGCAATCATCATCTTCTTGATGGAAAAGGTGGTTTTGTGTCTTTTTATGCCCTGTTTTGGCAGATTTTTCACTTTTTAGCATGAGTGACCACTGTGATTTGGTCCCGGTATGTGACTGCATATGGTGAAATAAGCGTTTTCAGAGCGTAAAAAGCTCAAAAAGCACACTTTTCACAGCCAAGTGGCTGCAATCATCATCTTCTTGATGGAAAAGGTGGTTTTGTGTGTTTTTATGCCCTAAATTGGCAGATTTTTCACTTTTTAGCATCAGTGACCACTGTGATTTGGTCCCGGTATGTGACTGCATATGGTGAAATAAGCGTTTTCAGAGCGTAAAAAGCTCAAAAAGCACACTTTTCACAGCCAAGTGGCTGCAATCATCATCTTCTTGATGGAAAAGGTGGTTTTGTGTCTTTTTATGCCCCTGTTTTGCCAGATTTTTCACTTTTTAGCATCAGTGACCACTGTGATTTGGTCCCGGTATGTGACTGCATATGGTGAAATAAGCGTTTTCAGAGCGTAAAAAGCTCAAAAAGCACACTTTTCACAGCCAAGTGGCTGCAATCATCATCTTCTTGATGGAAAAGGTGGTTTTGTGTCTTTTTATGCCCTAAATTGGCAGATTTTTCACTTTTTAGCATGAGTGACCACTGTGATTTGGTCCCGGTATGTGACTGCATATGGTGAAATAAGCGTTTTCAGAGCGTAAAAAGCTCAAAAAGCACACTTTTCACAGCCAAGTGGCTGCAATCATCATCTTCTTGATGGAAAAGGTGGTTTTGTGTCTTTTTATGCCCTGTTTTGCCAGATTTTTCACTTTTTAGAATGAGTGACCACTGTGATTTGGTCCCGGTATGTGACTGCATATGGTGAAATAAGCGTTTTCAGAGCGTAAAAAGCTCAAAAAGCACACTTTTCACAGCCACGTGGCTGCAATCATCATCTTCTTGATGGAAAAGGTGGTTTTGTGTCTTTTTATGCCCTGTTTTGGCAGATTTTTCACTTTTTAGCATCAGTGACCACTGTGATTTGGTCCCGGTATGTGACTGCATATGGTGAAATAAGCGTTTTCAGAGCGTAAAAAGCTCAAAAAGCACACTTTTCACAGCCACGTGGCTGCAATCATCATCTTCTTGATGGAAAAGGTGGTTTTGTGTCTTTTTATGCCCTAAATTGGCAGATTTTTCACTTTTTAGCATGAGTGACCACTCTGATTTGGTCCCGGTATGTGACTGCATATGGTGAAACAAGCGTTTTCAGAGCGTAAAAAGCTCAAAAAGCACACTTTTCACAGCCAAGTGGCTGCAATCATCATCTTCTTGATGGAAAAGGTGGTTTTGTGTCTTTTTATGCCCTAAATTGGCAGATTTTTCACTTTTTAGCATGAGTGACCACTGTGATTTGGTCCCGGTATGTGACTGCATATGGTGAAATAAGCGTTTTCAGAGCGTAAAAAGCTCAAAAAGCACACTTTTCACAGCCAAGTGGCTGCAATCATCATCTTCTTGATGGAAAAGGTGGTTTTGTGTCTTTTTATGCCCTGTTTTGGCAGATTTTTCACTTTTTAGCATGAGTGACCACTGTGATTTGGTCCCGGTATGTGACTGCATATGGTGAAATAAGCGTTTTCAGAGCGTAAAAAGCTCAAAAAGCACACTTTTCACAGCCAAGTGGCTGCAATCATCATCTTCTTGATGGAAAAGGTGGTTTTGTGTGTTTTTATGCCCTAAATTGGCAGATTTTTCACTTTTTAGCATCAGTGACCACTGTGATTTGGTCCCGGTATGTGACTGCATATGGTGAAATAAGCGTTTTCAGAGCGTAAAAAGCTCAAAAAGCACACTTTTCACAGCCAAGTGGCTGCAATCATCATCTTCTTGATGGAAAAGGTGGTTTTGTGTCTTTTTATGCCCCTGTTTTGCCAGATTTTTCACTTTTTAGCATCAGTGACCACTGTGATTTGGTCCCGGTATGTGACTGCATATGGTGAAATAAGCGTTTTCAGAGCGTAAAAAGCTCAAAAAGCACACTTTTCACAGCCAAGTGGCTGCAATCATCATCTTCTTGATGGAAAAGGTGGTTTTGTGTCTTTTTATGCCCTAAATTGGCAGATTTTTCACTTTTTAGCATGAGTGACCACTGTGATTTGGTCCCGGTATGTGACTGCATATGGTGAAATAAGCGTTTTCAGAGCGTAAAAAGCTCAAAAAGCACACTTTTCACAGCCAAGTGGCTGCAATCATCATCTTCTTGATGGAAAAGGTGGTTTTGTGTCTTTTTATGCCCTGTTTTGCCAGATTTTTCACTTTTTAGAATGAGTGACCACTGTGATTTGGTCCCGGTATGTGACTGCATATGGTGAAATAAGCGTTTTCAGAGCGTAAAAAGCTCAAAAAGCACACTTTTCACAGCCACGTGGCTGCAATCATCATCTTCTTGATGGAAAAGGTGGTTTTGTGTCTTTTTATGCCCTGTTTTGGCAGATTTTTCACTTTTTAGCATCAGTGACCACTGTGATTTGGTCCCGGTATGTGACTGCATATGGTGAAATAAGCGTTTTCAGAGCGTAAAAAGCTCAAAAAGCACACTTTTCACAGCCACGTGGCTGCAATCATCATCTTCTTGATGGAAAAGGTGGTTTTGTGTCTTTTTATGCCCTAAATTGGCAGATTTTTCACTTTTTAGCATGAGTGACCACTCTGATTTGGTCCCGGTATGTGACTGCATATGGTGAAACAAGCGTTTTCAGAGCGTAAAAAGCTCAAAAAGCACACTTTTCACAGCCAAGTGGCTGCAATCATCATCTTCTTGATGGAAAAGGTGGTTTTGTGTCTTTTTATGCCCTAAATTGGCAGATTTTTCACTTTTTAGCATGAGTGACCACTGTGATTTGGTCCCGGTATGTGACTGCATATGGTGAAATAAGCGTTTTCAGAGCGTAAAAAGCTCAAAAAGCACACTTTTCACAGCCAAGTGGCTGCAATCATCATCTTCTTGATGGAAAAGGTGGATTTTTGTGTTTTTATGCCCTAAATTGGCAGATTTTTCACTTTTTAGCATGAGTGACCACTGTGATTTGGTCCCGGTATGTGACTGCATATGGTGAAATAAGCGTTTTCAGAGCGTAAAAAGCTCAAAAAGCACACTTTTCACAGCCAAGTGGCTGCAATCATCATCTTCTTGATGGAAAAGGTGGTTTTGTGTTTTTTTATGCCCTGTTTTGGCAGATTTTTACCTTTTTAGCATGAGTGACCACTGTGATTTGGTCCCGGTATGTGACTGCATATGGTGAAATAAGCGTTTTCAGAGCGTAAAAAGCTCAAAAAGCACACTTTTCACAGCCAAGTGGCTGCAATCATCATCTTCTTGATGGAAAAGGTGGTTTTGTGTCTTTTTATGCCCTAAATTGGCAGATTTTTCACTTTTTAGCATGAGTGACCACTGTGATTTGGTCCCGGTATGTGACTGCATATGGTGAAATAAGCGTTTTCAGAGCGTAAAAAGCTCAAAAAGCACACTTTTCACAGCCAAGTGGCTGCAATCATCATCTTCTTGATGGAAAAGGTGGTTTTGTGTCTTTTTATGCCCTAAATTGGCAGATTTTTCACTTTTTAGCATGAGTGACCACTGTGATTTGGTCCCGGTATGTGACTGCATATGGTGAAATAAGCGTTTTCAGAGCGTAAAAAGCTCAAAAAGCACACTTTTCACAGCCAAGTGGCTGCAATCATCATCTTCTTGATGGAAAAGGTGGTTTTGTGTCTTTTTATGCCCTGTTTTGGCAGATTTTTCACTTTTTAGCATGAGTGACCACTGTGATTTGGTCCCGGTATGTGACTGCATATGGTGAAATAAGCGTTTTCAGAGCGTAAAAAGCTCAAAAAGCACACTTTTCACAGCCAAGTGGCTGCAATCATCATCTTCTTGATGGAAAAGGTGGTTTTGTGTCTTTTTATGCCCTGTTTTGGCAGATTTTTACCTTTTTAGCATGAGTGACCACTGTGATTTGGTCCCGGTATGTGACTGCATATGGTGAAATAAGCGTTTTCAGAGCGTAAAAAGCTCAAAAAGCACACTTTTCACAGCCAAGTGGCTGCAATCATCATCTTCTTGATGGAAAAGGTGGTTTTGTGTCTTTTTATGCCCTAAATTGGCAGATTTTTCACTTTTTAGCATGAGTGACCACTGTGATTTGGTCCCGGTATGTGACTGCATATGGTGAAATAAGCGTTTTCAGAGCGTAAAAAGCTCAAAAAGCACACTTTTCACAGCCAAGTGGCTGCAATCATCATCTTCTTGATGGAAAAGGTGGTTTTGTGTCTTTTTTTGCCCTAAATTGGCAGATTTTTCACTTTTTAGCATGAGTGACCACTGTGATTTGGTCCCGGTATGTGACTGCATATGGTGAAATAAGCGTTTTCAGAGCGTAAAAAGCTCAAAAAGCACACTTTTCACAGCCAAGTGGCTGCAATCATCATCTTCTTGATGGAAAAGGTGGTTTTGTGTCTTTTTATGCCCTAAATTGGCAGATTTTTCACTTTTTAGCATGAGTGACCACTGTGATTTGGTCCCGGTATGTGACTGCATATGGTGAAATAAGCGTTTTCAGAGCGTAAAAAGCTCAAAAAGCACACTTTTCACAGCCAAGTGGCTGCAATCATCATCTTCTTGATGGAAAAGGTGGTTTTGTGTCTTTTTATGCCCTGTTTTGGCAGATTTTTCACTTTTTAGCATGAGTGACCACTCTGATTTGGTCCCGGTATGTGACTGCATATGGTGAAATAAGCGTTTTCAGAGCGTAAAAAGCTCAAAAAGCACACTTTTCACAGCCAAGTGGCTGCAATCATCATCTTCTTGATGGAAAAGTTGGTTTTGTGTCTTTTTATGCCCTGTTTTGGCAGATTTTTCACTTTTTAGCATGAGTGACCACTGTGATTTGGTCCCGGTATGTGACTGCATATGGTGAAATAAGCGTTTTCAGAGCGTAAAAAGCTCAAAAAGCACACTTTTCACAGCCAAGTGGCTGCAATCATCATCTTCTTGATGGAAAAGGTGGTTTTGTGTCTTTTTAAGCCCTAAATTGGCAGATTTTTCACTTTTTAGCATGAGTGACGACTGTGATTTGGTCCCGGTATGTGACTGCATATGGTGAAATAAGCGTTTTCAGAGCGTAAAAAGCTCAAAAAGCACACTTTTCACAGCCAAGTGGCTGCAATCATCATCTTCTTGATGGAAAAGGTGGTTTTGTGTCTTTTTATGCCCTAAATTGGCAGATTTTTCACTTTTTAGCATGAGTGACGACTGTGATTTGGTCCCGGTATGTGACTGCATATGGTGAAATAAGCGTTTTCAGAGCGTAAAAAGCTCAAAAAGCACACTTTTCACAGCCAAGTGGCTGCAATCATCATCTTCTTGATGGAAAAGGTGGTTTTGTGTCTTTTTATGCCCTGTTTTGGCAGATTTTTCACTTTTTAGCATGAGTGACCACTGTGATTTGGTCCCGGTATGTGACTGCATATGGTGAAATAAGCGTTTTCAGAGCGTAAAAAGCTCAAAAAGCACACTTTTCACAGCCAAGTGGCTGCAATCATCATCTTCTTGATGGAAAAGGTGGTTTTGTGTCTTTTTATGCCCTGTTTTGGCAGATTTTTCACTTTTTAGCATCAGTGACCACTCTGATTTGGTCCCGGTATGTGACTGCATATGGTGAAATAAGCGTTTTCAGAGCGTAAAAAGCTCAAAAAGCACACTTTTCACAGCCAAGTGGCTGCAATCATCATCTTCTTGATGGAAAAGGTGGTTTTGTGTCTTTTTATGCCCTGTTTTGGCAGATTTTTCACTTTTTAGCATCAGTGACCACTCTGATTTGGTCCCGGTATGTGACTGCATATGGTGAAATAAGCGTTTTCAGAGCGTAAAAAGCTCAAAAAGCACACTTTTCACAGCCAAGTGGCTGCAATCATCATCTTCTTGATGGAAAAGGTGGTTTTGTGTCTTTTTATGCCCTAAATTGGCAGATTTTTCACTTTTTAGCATGAGTGACCACTGTGATTTGGTCCCGGTATGTGACTGCATATGGTGAAATAAGCGTTTTCAGAGCGTAAAAAGCTCAAAAAGCACACTTTTCACAGCCAAGTGGCTGCAATCATCATCTTCTTGATGGAAAAGGTGGTTTTGTGTCTTTTTATGCCCTAAATTGGCAGATTTTTCACTTTTTAGCATGAGTGACCACTGTGATTTGGTCCCGGTATGTGACTGCATATGGTGAAATAAGCGTTTTCAGAGCGTAAAAAGCTCAAAAAGCACACTTTTCACAGCCAAGTGGCTGCAATCATCATCTTCTTGATGGAAAAGGTGGTTTTGTGTCTTTTTATGCCCTGTTTTGGCAGATTTTTCACTTTTTAGCATGAGTGACCACTGTGATTTGGTCCCGGTATGTGACTGCATATGGTGAAATAAGCGTTTTCAGAGCGTAAAAAGCTCAAAAAGCACACTTTTCACAGCCAAGTGGCTGCAATCATCATCTTCTTGATGGAAAAGGTGGTTTTGTGTGTTTTTATGCCCTAAATTGGCAGATTTTTCACTTTTTAGCATCAGTGACCACTGTGATTTGGTCCCGGTATGTGACTGCATATGGTGAAATAAGCGTTTTCAGAGCGTAAAAAGCTCAAAAAGCACACTTTTCACAGCCAAGTGGCTGCAATCATCATCTTCTTGATGGAAAAGGTGGTTTTGTGTCTTTTTATGCCCCTGTTTTGCCAGATTTTTCACTTTTTAGCATCAGTGACCACTGTGATTTGGTCCCGGTATGTGACTGCATATGGTGAAATAAGCGTTTTCAGAGCGTAAAAAGCTCAAAAAGCACACTTTTCACAGCCAAGTGGCTGCAATCATCATCTTCTTGATGGAAAAGGTGGTTTTGTGTCTTTTTATGCCCCTGTTTTGCCAGATTTTTCACTTTTTAGCATGAGTGACCACTGTGATTTGGTCCCGGTATGTGACTGCATATGGTGAAATAAGCGTTTTCAGAGCGTAAAAAGCTCAAAAAGCACACTTTTCACAGCCAAGTGGCTGCAATCATCAACTTCTTGATGGAAAAGGTGGTTTTGTGTCTTTTTATGCCCTAAATTGGCAGATTTTTCACTTTTTAGCATGAGTGACCACTGTGATTTGGTCCCGGTATGTGACTGCATATGGTGAAATAAGCGTTTTCAGAGCGTAAAAAGCTCAAAAAGCACACTTTTCACAGCCAAGTGGCTGCAATCATCATCTTCTTGATGGAAAAGGTGGTTTTGTGTCTTTTTATGCCCTGTTTTGGCAGATTTTTCACTTTTTAGCATGAGTGACCACTGTGATTTGGTCCCGGTATGTGACTGCATATGGTGAAATAAGCGTTTTCAGAGCGTAAAAAGCTCAAAAAGCACACTTTTCACAGCCAAGTGGCTGCAATCATCATCTTCTTGATGGAAAAGGTGGTTTTGTGTGTTTTTATGCCCTAAATTGGCAGATTTTTCACTTTTTAGCATCAGTGACCACTGTGATTTGGTCCCGGTATGTGACTGCATATGGTGAAATAAGCGTTTTCAGAGCGTAAAAAGCTCAAAAAGCACACTTTTCACAGCCAAGTGGCTGCAATCATCATCTTCTTGATGGAAAAGGTGGTTTTGTGTCTTTTTATGCCCCTGTTTTGCCAGATTTTTCACTTTTTAGCATCAGTGACCACTGTGATTTGGTCCCGGTATGTGACTGCATATGGTGAAATAAGCGTTTTCAGAGCGTAAAAAGCTCAAAAAGCACACTTTTCACAGCCAAGTGGCTGCAATCATCATCTTCTTGATGGAAAAGGTGGTTTTGTGTCTTTTTATGCCCCTGTTTTGCCAGATTTTTCACTTTTTAGCATGAGTGACCACTGTGATTTGGTCCCGGTATGTGACTGCATATGGTGAAATAAGCGTTTTCAGAGCGTAAAAAGCTCAAAAAGCACACTTTTCACAGCCAAGTGGCTGCAATCATCAACTTCTTGATGGAAAAGGTGGTTTTGTGTCTTTTTATGCCCCTGTTTTGCCAGATTTTTCACTTTTTAGCATGAGTGACCACTGTGATTTGGTCCCGGTATGTGACTGCATATGGTGAAATAAGCGTTTTCAGAGCGTAAAAAGCTCAAAAAGCACACTTTTCACAGCCAAGTGGCTGCAATCATCATCTTCTTGATGGAAAAGGTGGTTTTGTGTCTTTTTATGCCCTGTTTTGGCAGATTTTTCACTTTTTAGCATCAGTGACCACTCTGATTTGGTCCCGGTATGTGACTGCATATGGTGAAATAAGCGTTTTCAGAGCGTAAAAAGCTCAAAAAGCACACTTTTCACAGCCAAGTGGCTGCAATCATCATCTTCTTGATGGAAAAGGTGGTTTTGTGTCTTTTTATGCCCTGTTTTGGCAGATTTTTCACTTTTTAGCATCAGTGACCACTCTGATTTGGTCCCGGTATGTGACTGCATATGGTGAAATAAGCGTTTTCAGAGCGTAAAAAGCTCAAAAAGCACACTTTTCACAGCCAAGTGGCTGCAATCATCATCTTCTTGATGGAAAAGGTGGTTTTGTGTCTTTTTATGCCCTAAATTGGCAGATTTTTCACTTTTTAGCATGAGTGACCACTGTGATTTGGTCCCGGTATGTGACTGCATATGGTGAAATAAGCGTTTTCAGAGCGTAAAAAGCTCAAAAAGCACACTTTTCACAGCCAAGTGGCTGCAATCATCATCTTCTTGATGGAAAAGGTGGTTTTGTGTCTTTTTATGCCCTAAATTGGCAGATTTTTCACTTTTTAGCATGAGTGACCACTGTGATTTGGTCCCGGTATGTGACTGCATATGGTGAAATAAGCGTTTTCAGAGCGTAAAAAGCTCAAAAAGCACACTTTTCACAGCCAAGTGGCTGCAATCATCATCTTCTTGATGGAAAAGGTGGTTTTGTGTCTTTTTATGCCCTGTTTTGGCAGATTTTTCACTTTTTAGCATGAGTGACCACTGTGATTTGGTCCCGGTATGTGACTGCATATGGTGAAATAAGCGTTTTCAGAGCGTAAAAAGCTCAAAAAGCACACTTTTCACAGCCAAGTGGCTGCAATCATCATCTTCTTGATGGAAAAGGTGGTTTTGTGTGTTTTTATGCCCTAAATTGGCAGATTTTTCACTTTTTAGCATCAGTGACCACTGTGATTTGGTCCCGGTATGTGACTGCATATGGTGAAATAAGCGTTTTCAGAGCGTAAAAAGCTCAAAAAGCACACTTTTCACAGCCAAGTGGCTGCAATCATCATCTTCTTGATGGAAAAGGTGGTTTTGTGTCTTTTTATGCCCCTGTTTTGCCAGATTTTTCACTTTTTAGCATCAGTGACCACTGTGATTTGGTCCCGGTATGTGACTGCATATGGTGAAATAAGCGTTTTCAGAGCGTAAAAAGCTCAAAAAGCACACTTTTCACAGCCAAGTGGCTGCAATCATCATCTTCTTGATGGAAAAGGTGGTTTTGTGTCTTTTTATGCCCCTGTTTTGCCAGATTTTTCACTTTTTAGCATGAGTGACCACTGTGATTTGGTCCCGGTATGTGACTGCATATGGTGAAATAAGCGTTTTCAGAGCGTAAAAAGCTCAAAAAGCACACTTTTCACAGCCAAGTGGCTGCAATCATCAACTTCTTGATGGAAAAGGTGGTTTTGTGTCTTTTTATGCCCTAAATTGGCAGATTTTTCACTTTTTAGCATGAGTGACCACTGTGATTTGGTCCCGGTATGTGACTGCATATGGTGAAATAAGCGTTTTCAGAGCGTAAAAAGCTCAAAAAGCACACTTTTCACAGCCAAGTGGCTGCAATCATCATCTTCTTGATGGAAAAGGTGGTTTTGTGTCTTTTTATGCCCTGTTTTGGCAGATTTTTCACTTTTTAGCATGAGTGACCACTGTGATTTGGTCCCGGTATGTGACTGCATATGGTGAAATAAGCGTTTTCAGAGCGTAAAAAGCTCAAAAAGCACACTTTTCACAGCCAAGTGGCTGCAATCATCATCTTCTTGATGGAAAAGGTGGTTTTGTGTGTTTTTATGCCCTAAATTGGCAGATTTTTCACTTTTTAGCATCAGTGACCACTGTGATTTGGTCCCGGTATGTGACTGCATATGGTGAAATAAGCGTTTTCAGAGCGTAAAAAGCTCAAAAAGCACACTTTTCACAGCCAAGTGGCTGCAATCATCATCTTCTTGATGGAAAAGGTGGTTTTGTGTCTTTTTATGCCCCTGTTTTGCCAGATTTTTCACTTTTTAGCATCAGTGACCACTGTGATTTGGTCCCGGTATGTGACTGCATATGGTGAAATAAGCGTTTTCAGAGCGTAAAAAGCTCAAAAAGCACACTTTTCACAGCCAAGTGGCTGCAATCATCATCTTCTTGATGGAAAAGGTGGTTTTGTGTCTTTTTATGCCCCTGTTTTGCCAGATTTTTCACTTTTTAGCATGAGTGACCACTGTGATTTGGTCCCGGTATGTGACTGCATATGGTGAAATAAGCGTTTTCAGAGCGTAAAAAGCTCAAAAAGCACACTTTTCACAGCCAAGTGGCTGCAATCATCAACTTCTTGATGGAAAAGGTGGTTTTGTGTCTTTTTATGCCCCTGTTTTGCCAGATTTTTCACTTTTTAGCATGAGTGACCACTGTGATTTGGTCCCGGTATGTGACTGCATATGGTGAAATAAGCGTTTTCAGAGCGTAAAAAGCTCAAAAAGCACACTTTTCACAGCCAAGTGGCTGCAATCATCATCTTCTTGATGGAAAAGGTGGTTTTGTGTCTTTTTATGCCCTAAATTGGCAGATTTTTCACTTTTTAGCATGAGTGACCACTGTGATTTGGTCCCGGTATGTGACTACATATGGTGAAATAAGCGTTTTCAGAGCGTAAAAAGCTCAAAAAGCACACTTTTCACAGCCAAGTGGCTGCAATCATCATCTTCTTGATGGAAAAGGTGGTTTTGTGTCTTTTTATGCCCTGTTTTGGCAGATTTTTCACTTTTTAGCATGAGTGACCACTGTGATTTGGTCCCGGTATGTGACTGCATATGGTGAAATAAGCGTTTTCAGAGCGTAAAAAGCTCAAAAAGCACACTTTTCACAGCCAAGTGGCTGCAATCATCATCTTCTTGATGGAAAAGGTGGTTTTGTGTCTTTTTATGCCCTGTTTTGGCAGATTTTTCACTTTTTAGCATGAGTGACCACTGTGATTTGGTCCCGGTATGTGACTGCATATGGTGAAATAAGCGTTTTCAGAGCGTAAAAAGCTCAAAAAGCACACTTTTCACAGCCAAGTGGCTGCAATCATCATCTTCTTGATGGAAAAGGTGGTTTTGTGTCTTTTTATGCCCTAAATTGGCAGATTTTTCACTTTTTAGCATGAGTGACCACTGTGATTTGGTCCCGGTATGTGACTGCATATGGTGAAATAAGCGTTTTCAGAGCGTAAAAAGCTCAAAAAGCACACTTTTCACAGCCAAGTGGCTGCAATCATCATCTTCTTGATGGAAAAGGTGGTTTTGTGTCTTTTTATGCCCTGTTTTGGCAGATTTTTCACTTTTTAGCATGAGTGACCACTGTGATTTGGTCCCGGTATGTGACTGCATATGGTGAAATAAGCGTTTTCAGAGCGTAAAAAGCTCAAAAAGCACACTTTTCACAGCCAAGTGGCTGCAATCATCATCTTCTTGATGGAAAAGGTGGTTTTGTGTGTTTTTATGCCCTAAATTGGCAGATTTTTCACTTTTTAGCATCAGTGACCACTGTGATTTGGTCCCGGTATGTGACTGCATATGGTGAAATAAGCGTTTTCAGAGCGTAAAAAGCTCAAAAAGCACACTTTTCACAGCCAAGTGGCTGCAATCATCATCTTCTTGATGGAAAAGGTGGTTTTGTGTCTTTTTATGCCCCTGTTTTTCCAGATTTTTCACTTTTTAGCATCAGTGACCACTGTGATTTGGTCCCGGTATGTGACTGCATATGGTGAAATAAGCGTTTTCAGAGCGTAAAAAGCTCAAAAAGCACACTTTTCACAGCCAAGTGGCTGCAATCATCATCTTCTTGATGGAAAAGGTGGTTTTGTGTCTTTTTATGCCCCTGTTTTGCCAGATTTTTCACTTTTTAGCATGAGTGACCACTGTGATTTGGTCCCGGTATGTGACTGCATATGGTGAAATAAGCGTTTTCAGAGCGTAAAAAGCTCAAAAAGCACACTTTTCACAGCCAAGTGGCTGCAATCATCAACTTCTTGATGGAAAAGGTGGTTTTGTGTCTTTTTATGCCCCTGTTTTGCCAGATTTTTCACTTTTTAGCATGAGTGACCACTGTGATTTGGTCCCGGTATGTGACTGCATATGGTGAAATAAGCGTTTTCAGAGCGTAAAAAGCTCAAAAAGCACACTTTTCACAGCCAAGTGGCTGCAATCATCATCTTCTTGATGGAAAAGGTGGTTTTGTGTCTTTTTATGCCCTAAATTGGCAGATTTTTCACTTTTTAGCATGAGTGACCACTGTGATTTGGTCCCGGTATGTGACTGCATATGGTGAAATAAGCGTTTTCAGAGCGTAAAAAGCTCAAAAAGCACACTTTTCACAGCCAAGTGGCTGCAATCATCATCTTCTTGATGGAAAAGGTGGTTTTGTGTCTTTTTATGCCCCTGTTTTGCCAGATTTTTCACTTTTTAGCATGAGTGACCACTGTGATTTGGTCCCGGTATGTGACTGCATATGGTGAAATAAGCGTTTTCAGAGCGTAAAAAGCTCAAAAAGCACACTTTTCACAGCCAAGTGGCTGCAATCATCATCTTCTTGATGGAAAAGGTGGTTTTGTGTCTTTTTATGCCCTAAATTGGCAGATTTTTCACTTTTTAGCATGAGTGACCACTGTGATTTGGTCCCGGTATGTGACTGCATATGGTGAAATAAGCGTTTTCAGAGCGTAAAAAGCTCAAAAAGCACACTTTTCACAGCCAAGTGGCTGCAATCATCATCTTCTTGATGGAAAAGGTGGTTTTGTGTCTTTTTATGCCCTGTTTTGGCAGATTTTTCACTTTTTAGCATGAGTGACCACTGTGATTTGGTCCCGGTATGTGACTGCATATGGTGAAATAAGCGTTTTCAGAGCGTAAAAAGCTCAAAAAGCACACTTTTCACAGCCAAGTGGCTGCAATCATCATCTTCTTGATGGAAAAGGTGGTTTTGTGTGTTTTTATGCCCTAAATTGGCAGATTTTTCACTTTTTAGCATCAGTGACCACTGTGATTTGGTCCCGGTATGTGACTGCATATGGTGAAATAAGCGTTTTCAGAGCGTAAAAAGCTCAAAAAGCACACTTTTCACAGCCAAGTGGCTGCAATCATCATCTTCTTGATGGAAAAGGTGGTGTTGTGTCTTTTTATGCCCCTGTTTTGCCAGATTTTTCACTTTTTAGCATCAGTGACCACTGTGATTTGGTCCCGGTATGTGACTGCATATGGTGAAATAAGCGTTTTCAGAGCGTAAAAAGCTCAAAAAGCACACTTTTCACAGCCAAGTGGCTGCAATCATCATCTTCTTGATGGAAAAGGTGGTTTTGTGTCTTTTTATGCCCCTGTTTTGCCAGATTTTTCACTTTTTAGCATGAGTGACCACTGTGATTTGGTCCCGGTATGTGACTGCATATGGTGAAATAAGCGTTTTCAGAGCGTAAAAAGCACAAAAAGCACACTTTTCACAGCCAAGTGGCTGCAATCATCAACTTCTTGATGGAAAAGGTGGTTTTGTGTCTTTTTATGCCCCTGTTTTGCCAGATTTTTCACTTTTTAGCATGAGTGACCACTGTGATTTGGTCCCGGTATGTGACTGCATATGGTGAAATAAGCGTTTTCAGAGCGTAAAAAGCTCAAAAAGCACACTTTTCACAGCCAAGTGGCTGCAATCATCATCTTCTTGATGGAAAAGGTGGTTTTGTGTCTTTTTATGCCCTGTTTTGGCAGATTTTTCACTTTTTAGCATGAGTGACCACTGTGATTTGGTCCCGGTATGTGACTGCATATGGTGAAATAAGCGTTTTCAGAGCGTAAAAAGCTCAAAAAGCACACTTTTCACAGCCAAGTGGCTGCAATCATCATCTTCTTGATGGAAAAGGTGGTTTTGTGTCTTTTTATGCCCTGTTTTGGCAGATTTTTCACTTTTTAGCATGAGTGACCACTGTGATTTGGTCCCGGTATGTGACTGCATATGGTGAAATAAGCGTTTTCAGAGCGTAAAAAGCTCAAAAAGCACACTTTTCACAGCCAAGTGGCTGCAATCATCATCTTCTTGATGGAAAAGGTGGTTTTGTGTCTTTTTATGCCCTAAATTGGCAGATTTTTCACTTTTTAGCATGAGTGACCACTGTGATTTGGTCCCGGTATGTGACTGCATATGGTGAAACAAGGTTTTTCAGTGCGTAAAAAGCTCAAAAAGCACACTTTTCACAGCCAAGTGGCTGCAATCATCATCTTCTTGATGGAAAAGGTGGTTTTGTGTCTTTTTATGCCCTGTTTGAGCAGATTTTTCACTTTTTAGCATCAGTGACCACTCTGATTTGGTCACGGTATGTGACTGCATATGGTGAAACAAGCGTTTTCAGAGCGTAAAAAGCTCAAAAAGCACACTTTTCACAGCCAAGTGGCTGCAATCATCATCTTCTTGATGGAAAAGGTGGTTTTGCGTCTTTTTATGCCCTAAATTGGCAGATTTTTCACTTTTTAGCATCAGTGACCACTGTGATTTGGTCCCGGTATGTGACTGCATATGGTGAAATAAGCGTTTTCAGAGCGTAAAAAGCTCAAAAAGCACACTTTTCACAGCCAAGTGGCTGCAATCATCATCTTCTTGATGGAAAAGGTGGTTTTGCGTCTTTTTATGCCCTAAATTGGCAGATTTTTCACTTTTTAGCATCAGTGACCACTGTGATTTGGTCCCGGTTATGTGACTGCATATGGTGAAATAAGCGTTTTCAGAGCGTAAAAAGCTCAAAAAGCACACTTTTCACAGCCAAGTGGCTGCAATCATCATCTTCTTGATGGAAAAGGTGGTTTTGTGTCTTTTTATGCCCTGTTTTGGCAGATTTTTCACTTTTTAGCATGAGGGGCAATTGTGATTTGGTCCCGGTATGTGACTGCATATGGTGAAATAAGCGTTTTCAGAGCGTAAAAAGCTCAAAAAGCACACTTTTCACAGCCAAGTGGCTGCAATCATCATCTTCTTGATGGAAAAGGTGGTTTTGTGTCTTTTTATGCCCTGTTTTGGCAGATTTTTCACTTTTTAGCATGAGTGACGACTGTGATTTGGTCCCGGTATGTGACTGCATATGGTGAAATAAGCGTTTTCAGAGCGTAAAAAGCTCAAAAAGCACACTTTTCACAGCCAAGTGGCTGCAATCATCATCTTCTTGATGGAAAAGGTGGTTTTGTGTCTTTTTATGCCCTGTTTTGGCAGATTTTTCACTTTTTAGCATCAGTGACCACTGTGATTTGGTCCCGGTATGTGACTGCATATGGTGAAATAAGCGTTTTCAGAGCGTAAAAAGCTCAAAAAGCACACTTTTCACAGCCAAGTGGCTGCAATCATCATCTTCTTGATGGAAAAGGTGGTTTTGTGTCTTTTTATGCCCTGTTTTGCCAGATTTTTCACTTTTTAGCATGAGTGACCACTGTGATTTGGTCCCGGTATGTGACTGCCTATGGTGAAATAAGCGTTTTCAGAGCGTAAAAAGCTCAAAAAGCACACTTTTCACAGCCAAGTGGCTGCAATCATCATCTTCTTGATGGAAAAGGTGGTTTTGTGTCTTTTTATGCCCTAAATTGGCAGATTTTTCACTTTTTAGCATGAGTGACCACTGTGATTTGGTCCCGGTATGTGACTGCATATGTTGAAATAAGCGTTTTCAGAGCGTAAAAAGCTCAAAAAGCACACTTTTCACAGCCAAGTGGCTGCAATCATCATCTTCTTGATGGAAAAGGTGGTTTTGTGTCTTTTTATGCCCTGTTTTGGCAGATTTTTCACTTTTTAGCATCAGTGACCACTGTGATTTGGTCCCGGTATGTGACTGCATATGTTGAAATAAGCGTTTTCAGAGCGTAAAAAGCTCAAAAAGCACACTTTTCACAGCCAAGTGGCTGCAATCATCATCTTCTTGATGGAAAAGGTGGTTTTGTGTCTTTTTATGCCCCTGTTTTGCCAGATTTTTCACTTTTTAGCATGAGTGACCACTGTGATTTGGTCCCGGTATGTGACTGCATATGGTGAAATAAGCGTTTTCAGAGCGTAAAAAGCTCAAAAAGCACACTTTTCACAGCCAAGTGGCTGCAATCATCATCTTCTTGATGGAAAAGGTGGTTTTGTGTCTTTTTATGCCCTGTTTTGCCAGATTTTTCACTTTTTAGCATCAGTGACCACTCTGATTTGGTCCCGGTATGTGACTGCATATGGTGAAATAAGCGTTTTCAGAGCGTAAAAAGCTCAAAAAGCACACTTTTCACAGCCAAGTGGCTGCAATCATCATCTTCTTGATGGAAACGGTGGTTTTGTGTCTTTTTATGCCCTGTTTTGCCAGATTTTTCACTTTTTAGCATGAGTGACCACTGGGATTTGGTCCCGGTATGTGACTGCATATGGTGAAATAAGCGTTTTCAGAGCGTAAAAAGCTCAAAAAGCACACTTTTCACAGCCAAGTGGCTGCAATCATCATCTTCTTGATGGAAAAGGTGGTTTTGTGTCTTTTTATGCCCTAGATTGTCAGATTTTTCACTTTTTACATTGAGTAATCACTGTGATTTGGTCCCGGTATGTGACTGCATATGGTGAAATAAGAGTTTTCAGAGCGTAAAAAGCTCAAAAAGCACACTTTCACAGCCAAGTGGCTGCATTCATCATCTTCTTGATGGAAAAGGTGGTTTTGTCTCTTTTTATGCCCTGTTTTGCCAGATTTTTCACTTTTAAGCATCACTGACTACTCTGTGATTTGGGCCCTGTATGTGACTGCATATGGTGAAATAAGCGTTTTCAGAGCGTAAAAAGCTCAAAAAGCACACGTTTCACAGCCAAGTGGCTGCAATCATCATCTTCTTGATGGAAAAGGTGGTTTTGTGTCTTTTTATGCCCTAAATTGGCAGATTTTTCACTTTTTAGCATCAGTGACCTCTCTGATTTGGTCCCGGTATGTGACTGCATATGGTGAAATAAGCGTTTTCAGAGCGTAAAAAGCTCAAAAAGCACACTTTTCACAGCCAAGTGGCTGCAATCATCATCTTCTTGATGGAAAAGGTGGTTTTGTGTCTTTTTATGCCCTAAATTGGCAGATTTTTCACTTTTTAGCATGGGTGACCACTGTGATTTGGTCCCGGTATGTGACTGCATATGGTGAAATAAGCGTTTTCAGAGCGTAAAAAGCTCAAAAAGCACACTTTTCACAGCCAAGTGGCTGCAATCATCATCTTCTTGATGGAAAAGGTGGTTTTGTGTCTTTTTATGCCCTAAATTGTCAGATTTTTCACTTTTTACATTGAGTAATCACTGTGATTTGGTCCCGGTATGTGACTGCATATGGTGAAATAAGCGTTTTCAGAGCGTAAAAAGCTCAAAAAGCACACTTTTCACAGCCAAGTGGCTGCAATCATCATCTTCTTGATGGAAAAGGTGGTTTTGTGTCTTTTTATGCCCTAAATTGGCAGATTTTTCACTTTTTAGCATGGGTGACCACTGTGATTTGGTCCCGGTATGTGACTGCATATGGTGAAATAAGCGTTTTCAGAGCGTAAAAAGCTCAAAAAGCACACTTTTCACAGCCAAGTGGCTGCAATCATCATCTTCTTGATGGAAAAGGTGGTTTTGTGTCTTTTTATGCCCTAAATTGTCAGATTTTTCACTTTTTACATTGAGTAATCACTGTGATTTGGTCCCGGTATGTGACTGCATATGGTGAAATAAGCGTTTTCAGAGCGTAAAAAGCTCAAAAAGCACACTTTTCACAGCCAAGTGGCTTCAATCATCATCTTCTTGATGGAAAAGGTGGTTTTGTGTCTTTTTATGCCCTAGATTGTCAGATTTTTCACTTTTTACATTGAGTAATCACTGTGATTTGGTCCCGGTATGTGACTGCATATGGTGAAATAAGCGTTTTCAGAGCGTAAAAAGCTCAAAAAGCACACTTTTCACAGCCAAGTGGCTGCAATCATCATCTTCTTGATGGAAAAGGTGGTTTTGTGTCTTTTTATGCCCTAAATTGGCAGATTTTTCACTTTTTAGCATGGGTGACCACTGTGATTTGGTCCCGGTATGTGACTGCATATGGTGAAATAAGCGTTTTCAGAGCGTAAAAAGCTCAAAAAGCACACTTTTCACAGCCAAGTGGCTGCAATCATCATCTTCTTGATGGAAAAGGTGGTTTTGTGTCTTTTTATGCCCTAAATTGTCAGATTTTTCACTTTTTACATTGAGTAATCACTGTGATTTGGTCCCGGTATGTGACTGCATATGGTGAAATAAGCGTTTTCAGAGCGTAAAAAGCTCAAAAAGCACACTTTTCACAGCCAAGTGGCTGCAATCATCATCTTCTTGATGGAAAAGGTGGTTTTGTGTCTTTTTATGCCCTGTTTTGGCAGATTTTTCACTTTTTAGCATGAGTGACCACTGTGATTTGGTCCCGGTATGTGACTGCATATGGTGAAATAAGCGTTTTCAGAGCGTAAAAAGCTCAAAAAGCACACTTTTCACAGCCAAGTGGCTGCAATCATCATCTTCTTGATGGAAAAGGTGGTTTTGTGTCTTTTTATGCCCTGTTTTGGCAGATTTTTCACTTTTTAGCATGAGTGACCACTGTGATTTGGTCCCGGTATGTGACTGCATATGGTGAAATAAGCGTTTTCAGAGCGTAAAAAGCTCAAAAAGCACACTTTTCACAGCCAAGTGGCTGCAATCATCATCTTCTTGATGGAAAAGGTGGTTTTGTGTCTTTTTATGCCCTAAATTGGCAGATTTTTCACTTTTTAGCATGAGTGACCACTGTGATTTGGTCCCGGTATGTGACTGCATATGGTGAAACAAGCGTTTTCAGAGCGTAAAAAGCTCAAAAAGCACACTTTTCACAGCCAAGTGGCTGCAATCATCATCTTCTTGATGGAAAAGGTGGTTTTGTGTCTTTTTATGCCCTGTTTGAGCAGATTTTTCACTTTTTAGCATCAGTGACCACTCTGATTTGGTCACGGTATGTGACTGCATATGGTGAAACAAGCGTTTTCAGAGCGTAAAAAGCTCAAAAAGCACACTTTTCACAGCCAAGTGGCTGCAATCATCATCTTCTTGATGGAAAAGGTGGTTTTGCGTCTTTTTATGCCCTAAATTGGCAGATTTTTCACTTTTTAGCATCAGTGACCACTGTGATTTGGTCCCGGTATGTGACTGCATATGGTGAAATAAGCGTTTTCAGAGCGTAAAAAGCTCAAAAAGCACACTTTTCACAGCCAAGTGGCTGCAATCATCATCTTCTTGATGGAAAAGGTGGTTTTGCGTCTTTTTATGCCCTAAATTGGCAGATTTTTCACTTTTTAGCATCAGTGACCACTGTGATTTGGTCCCGGTTATGTGACTGCATATGGTGAAATAAGCGTTTTCAGAGCGTAAAAAGCTCAAAAAGCACACTTTTCACAGCCAAGTGGCTGCAATCATCATCTTCTTGATGGAAAAGGTGGTTTTGTGTCTTTTTATGCCCTGTTTTGGCAGATTTTTCACTTTTTAGCATGAGGGGCAATTGTGATTTGGTCCCGGTATGTGACTGCATATGGTGAAATAAGCGTTTTCAGAGCGTAAAAAGCTCAAAAAGCACACTTTTCACAGCCAAGTGGCTGCAATCATCATCTTCTTGATGGAAAAGGTGGTTTTGTGTCTTTTTATGCCCTGTTTTGGCAGATTTTTCACTTTTTAGCATGAGTGACGACTGTGATTTGGTCCCGGTATGTGACTGCATATGGTGAAATAAGCGTTTTCAGAGCGTAAAAAGCTCAAAAAGCACACTTTTCACAGCCAAGTGGCTGCAATCATCATCTTCTTGATGGAAAAGGTGGTTTTGTGTCTTTTTATGCCCTGTTTTGGCAGATTTTTCACTTTTTAGCATCAGTGACCACTGTGATTTGGTCCCGGTATGTGACTGCATATGGTGAAATAAGCGTTTTCAGAGCGTAAAAAGCTCAAAAAGCACACTTTTCACAGCCAAGTGGCTGCAATCATCATCTTCTTGATGGAAAAGGTGGTTTTGTGTCTTTTTATGCCCTGTTTTGCCAGATTTTTCACTTTTTAGCATGAGTGACCACTGTGATTTGGTCCCGGTATGTGACTGCCTATGGTGAAATAAGCGTTTTCAGAGCGTAAAAAGCTCAAAAAGCACACTTTTCACAGCCAAGTGGCTGCAATCATCATCTTCTTGATGGAAAAGGTGGTTTTGTGTCTTTTTATGCCCTAAATTGGCAGATTTTTCACTTTTTAGCATGAGTGACCACTGTGATTTGGTCCCGGTATGTGACTGCATATGTTGAAATAAGCGTTTTCAGAGCGTAAAAAGCTCAAAAAGCACACTTTTCACAGCCAAGTGGCTGCAATCATCATCTTCTTGATGGAAAAGGTGGTTTTGTGTCTTTTTATGCCCTGTTTTGGCAGATTTTTCACTTTTTAGCATCAGTGACCACTGTGATTTGGTCCCGGTATGTGACTGCATATGTTGAAATAAGCGTTTTCAGAGCGTAAAAAGCTCAAAAAGCACACTTTTCACAGCCAAGTGGCTGCAATCATCATCTTCTTGATGGAAAAGGTGGTTTTGTGTCTTTTTATGCCCCTGTTTTGCCAGATTTTTCACTTTTTAGCATGAGTGACCACTGTGATTTGGTCCCGGTATGTGACTGCATATGGTGAAATAAGCGTTTTCAGAGCGTAAAAAGCTCAAAAAGCACACTTTTCACAGCCAAGTGGCTGCAATCATCATCTTCTTGATGGAAAAGGTGGTTTTGTGTCTTTTTATGCCCTGTTTTGCCAGATTTTTCACTTTTTAGCATCAGTGACCACTCTGATTTGGTCCCGGTATGTGACTGCATATGGTGAAATAAGCGTTTTCAGAGCGTAAAAAGCTCAAAAAGCACACTTTTCACAGCCAAGTGGCTGCAATCATCATCTTCTTGATGGAAACGGTGGTTTTGTGTCTTTTTATGCCCTGTTTTGCCAGATTTTTCACTTTTTAGCATGAGTGACCACTGTGATTTGGTCCCGGTATGTGACTGCATATGGTGAAATAAGCGTTTTCAGAGCGTAAAAAGCTCAAAAAGCACACTTTTCACAGCCAAGTGGCTGCAATCATCATCTTCTTGATGGAAAAGGTGGTTTTGTGTCTTTTTATGCCCTAGATTGTCAGATTTTTCACTTTTTACATTGAGTAATCACTGTGATTTGGTCCCGGTATGTGACTGCATATGGTGAAATAAGAGTTTTCAGAGCGTAAAAAGCTCAAAAAGCACACTTTCACAGCCAAGTGGCTGCATTCATCATCTTCTTGATGGAAAAGGTGGTTTTGTCTCTTTTTATGCCCTGTTTTGCCAGATTTTTCACTTTTAAGCATCACTGACTACTCTGTGATTTGGGCCCTGTATGTGACTGCATATGGTGAAATAAGCGTTTTCAGAGCGTAAAAAGCTCAAAAAGCACACTTTTCACAGCCAAGTGGCTGCAATCATCATCTTCTTGATGGAAAAGGTGGTTTTGTGTCTTTTTATGCCCTAAATTGGCAGATTTTTCACTTTTTAGCATGGGTGACCACTGTGATTTGGTCCCGGTATGTGACTGCATATGGTGAAATAAGCGTTTTCAGAGCGTAAAAAGCTCAAAAAGCACACTTTTCACAGCCAAGTGGCTGCAATCATCATCTTCTTGATGGAAAAGGTGGTTTTGTGTCTTTTTATGCCCTAAATTGTCAGATTTTTCACTTTTTACATTGAGTAATCACTGTGATTTGGTCCCGGTATGTGACTGCATATGGTGAAATAAGCGTTTTCAGAGCGTAAAAAGCTCAAAAAGCACACTTTTCACAGCCAAGTGGCTGCAATCATCATCTTCTTGATGGAAAAGGTGGTTTTGTGTCTTTTTATGCCCTAAATTGGCAGATTTTTCACTTTTTAGCATGGGTGACCACTGTGATTTGGTCCCGGTATGTGACTGCATATGGTGAAATAAGCGTTTTCAGAGCGTAAAAAGCTCAAAAAGCACACTTTTCACAGCCAAGTGGCTGCAATCATCATCTTCTTGATGGAAAAGGTGGTTTTGTGTCTTTTTATGCCCTAAATTGTCAGATTTTTCACTTTTTACATTGAGTAATCACTGTGATTTGGTCCCGGTATGTGACTGCATATGGTGAAATAAGCGTTTTCAGAGCGTAAAAAGCTCAAAAAGCACACTTTTCACAGCCAAGTGGCTGCAATCATCATCTTCTTGATGGAAAAGGTGGTTTTGTGTCTTTTTATGCCCTAGATTGTCAGATTTTTCACTTTTTACATTGAGTAATCACTGTGATTTGGTCCCGGTATGTGACTGCATATGGTGAAATAAGAGTTTTCAGAGCGTAAAAAGCTCAAAAAGCACACTTTCACAGCCAAGTGGCTGCATTCATCATCTTCTTGATGGAAAAGGTGGTTTTGTCTCTTTTTATGCCCTGTTTTGCCAGATTTTTCACTTTTAAGCATCACTGACTACTCTGTGATTTGGGCCCTGTATGTGACTGCATATGGTGAAATAAGCGTTTTCAGAGCGTAAAAAGCTCAAAAAGCACACGTTTCACAGCCAAGTGGCTGCAATCATCATCTTCTTGATGGAAAAGGTGGTTTTGTGTCTTTTTATGCCCTAAATTGGCAGATTTTTCACTTTTTAGCATCAGTGACCTCTCTGATTTGGTCCCGGTATGTGACTGCATATGGTGAAATAAGCGTTTTCAGAGCGTAAAAAGCTCAAAAAGCACACTTTTCACAGCCAAGTGGCTGCAATCATCATCTTCTTGATGGAAAAGGTGGTTTTGTGTCTTTTTATGCCCTAAATTGGCAGATTTTTCACTTTTTAGCATGGGTGACCACTGTGATTTGGTCCCGGTATGTGACTGCATATGGTGAAATAAGCGTTTTCAGAGCGTAAAAAGCTCAAAAAGCACACTTTTCACAGCCAAGTGGCTGCAATCATCATCTTCTTGATGGAAAAGGTGGTTTTGTGTCTTTTTATGCCCTAAATTGTCAGATTTTTCACTTTTTACATTGAGTAATCACTGTGATTTGGTCCCGGTATGTGACTGCATATGGTGAAATAAGCGTTTTCAGAGCGTAAAAAGCTCAAAAAGCACACTTTTCACAGCCAAGTGGCTGCAATCATCATCTTCTTGATGGAAAAGGTGGTTTTGTGTCTTTTTATGCCCTAAATTGGCAGATTTTTCACTTTTTAGCATCAGTTTCCACTCTGATTTGTTCCCAGTATGTGACTGCATATGGTGAAATAAGCGTTTTCAGAGCATAAAAAGCTCAAAAAGCACACTTTTCACAGCCAAGTGGCTGCAATCATCATCTTCTTGATGGAAAAGGTGGTTTTGTGTCTTTTTATGCCCTAAATTGCCAGATTTTTCACTTTTAAGCATCAGTGACCACTCTGTGATTTGAGCCCTGTATGTGACTGCATATGGTGAAATAAGCCTTTTCAGAGCGTAAAAAGCTCAAAAAGCACACTTTTCACAGCCAAGTGGCTGCAATCATCATCTTCTTGATGGAAAAGGTGGTTTTGTCTCTTTTTATGCCCTGTTTTGCCAGATTTTTCACTTTTAAGCATCCCTGACCACTCTGTGATTTGGGCCCTGTATGTGACTGCATATGGTGAAATAAGCGTTTTCAGAGCGTAAAAAGCTCAAAAAGCACACTTTTCACAGCCAAGTGGCTGCAATCATCATCTTCTTGATGGAAAAGGTGGTTTTGTGTCTTTTTATGCCCTGTTTTGCCAGATTTTTCACTTTTTAGCATCAGTGACCACTCTGATTTGGTCCCGGTATGTGACTGCATATGGTGAAATAAGCGTTTTCAGAGCGTAAAAAGCTCAAAAAGCACACTTTTCACAGCCAAGTGGCTGCAATCATCATCTTCTTGATGGAAACGGTGGTTTTGTGTCTTTTTATGCCCTGTTTTGCCAGATTTTTCACTTTTTAGCATGAGTGACCACTGTGATTTGGTCCCGGTATGTGACTGCATATGGTGAAATAAGCGTTTTCAGAGCGTAAAAAGCTCAAAAAGCACACTTTTCACAGCCAAGTGGCTGCAATCATCATCTTCTTGATGGAAAAGGTGGTTTTGTGTCTTTTTATGCCCTAGATTGTCAGATTTTTCACTTTTTACATTGAGTAATCACTGTGATTTGGTCCCGGTATGTGACTGCCTCTGGTGAAATAAGAGTTTTCAGAGCGTAAAAAGCTCAAAAAGCACACTTTCACAGCCAAGTGGCTGCATTCATCATCTTCTTGATGGAAAAGGTGGTTTTGTCTCTTTTTATGCCCTGTTTTGCCAGATTTTTCACTTTTAAGCATCACTGACTACTCTGTGATTTGGGCCCTGTATGTGACTGCATATGGTGAAATAAGCGTTTTCAGAGCGTAAAAAGCTCAAAAAGCACACGTTTCACAGCCAAGTGGCTGCAATCATCATCTTCTTGATGGAAAAGGTGGTTTTGTGTCTTTTTATGCCCTAAATTGGCAGATTTTTCACTTTTTAGCATCAGTGACCTCTCTGATTTGGTCCCGGTATGTGACTGCATATGGTGAAATAAGCGTTTTCAGAGCGTAAAAAGCTCAAAAAGCACACTTTTCACAGCCAAGTGGCTGCAATCATCATCTTCTTGATGGAAAAGGTGGTTTTGTGTCTTTTTATGCCCTAAATTGGCAGATTTTTCACTTTTTAGCATGGGTGACCACTGTGATTTGGTCCCGGTATGTGACTGCATATGGTGAAATAAGCGTTTTCAGAGCGTAAAAAGCTCAAAAAGCACACTTTTCACAGCCAAGTGGCTGCAATCATCATCTTCTTGATGGAAAAGGTGGTTTTGTGTCTTTTTATGCCCTAAATTGTCAGATTTTTCACTTTTTACATTGAGTAATCACTGTGATTTGGTCCCGGTATGTGACTGCATATGGTGAAATAAGCGTTTTCAGAGCGTAAAAAGCTCAAAAAGCACACTTTTCACAGCCAAGTGGCTGCAATCATCATCTTCTTGATGGAAAAGGTGGTTTTGTGTCTTTTTATGCCCTAAATTGGCAGATTTTTCACTTTTTAGCATCAGTTTCCACTCTGATTTGTTCCCAGTATGTGACTGCATATGGTGAAATAAGCGTTTTCAGAGCGTAAAAAGCTCAAAAAGCACACTTTTCACAGCCAAGTGGCTGCAATCATCATCTTCTTGATGGAAAAGGTGGTTTTGTCTCTTTTTATGCCCTGTTTTGCCAGATTTTTCACTTTTAAGCATCAGTGACCACTCTGTGATTTGAGCCCTGTATGTGACTGCATATGGTGAAATAAGCCTTTTCAGAGCGTAAAAAGCTCAAAAAGCACACTTTTCACAGCCAAGTGGCTGCAATCATCATCTTCTTGATGGAAAAGGTGGTTTTGTGTCTTTTTATGCCCTGTTTTGGCAGATTTTTCACTTTTTAGCATGAGTGACCACTGTGATTTGGTCCCGGTATGTGACTGCATATGGTGAAATAAGCGTTTTCAGAGCGTAAAAAGCTCAAAAAGCACACTTTTCACAGCCAAGTGGCTGCAATCATCATCTTCTTGATGGAAAAGGTGGTTTTGTGTGTTTTTATGCCCTAAATTGGCAGATTTTTCACTTTTTAGCATCAGTGACCACTGTGATTTGGTCCCGGTATGTGACTGCATATGGTGAAATAAGCGTTTTCAGAGCGTAAAAAGCTCAAAAAGCACACTTTTCACAGCCAAGTGGCTGCAATCATCATCTTCTTGATGGAAAAGGTGGTTTTGTGTCTTTTTATGCCCCTGTTTTGCCAGATTTTTCACTTTTTAGCATCAGTGACCACTGTGATTTGGTCCCGGTATGTGACTGCATATGGTGAAATAAGCGTTTTCAGAGCGTAAAAAGCTCAAAAAGCACACTTTTCACAGCCAAGTGGCTGCAATCATCATCTTCTTGATGGAAAAGGTGGTTTTGTGTCTTTTTATGCCCCTGTTTTGCCAGATTTTTCACTTTTTAGCATGAGTGACCACTGTGATTTGGTCCCGGTATGTGACTGCATATGGTGAAATAAGCGTTTTCAGAGCGTAAAAAGCTCAAAAAGCACACTTTTCACAGCCAAGTGGCTGCAATCATCAACTTCTTGATGGAAAAGGTGGTTTTGTGTCTTTTTATGCCCCTGTTTTGCCAGATTTTTCACTTTTTAGCATGAGTGACCACTGTGATTTGGTCCCGGTATGTGACTGCATATGGTGAAATAAGCGTTTTCAGAGCGTAAAAAGCTCAAAAAGCACACTTTTCACAGCCAAGTGGCTGCAATCATCATCTTCTTGATGGAAAAGGTGGTTTTGTGTCTTTTTATGCCCTAAATTGGCAGATTTTTCACTTTTTAGCATGAGTGACCACTGTGATTTGGTCCCGGTATGTGACTGCATATGGTGAAATAAGCGTTTTCAGAGCGTAAAAAGCTCAAAAAGCACACTTTTCACAGCCAAGTGGCTGCAATCATCATCTTCTTGATGGAAAAGGTGGTTTTGTGTCTTTTTATGCCCCTGTTTTGCCAGATTTTTCACTTTTTAGCATGAGTGACCACTGTGATTTGGTCCCGGTATGTGACTGCATATGGTGAAATAAGCGTTTTCAGAGCGTAAAAAGCTCAAAAAGCACACTTTTCACAGCCAAGTGGCTGCAATCATCATCTTCTTGATGGAAAAGGTGGTTTTGTGTCTTTTTATGCCCTAAATTGGCAGATTTTTCACTTTTTAGCATGAGTGACCACTGTGATTTGGTCCCGGTATGTGACTGCATATGGTGAAATAAGCGTTTTCAGAGCGTAAAAAGCTCAAAAAGCACACTTTTCACAGCCAAGTGGCTGCAATCATCATCTTATTGATGGAAAAGGTGGTTTTGTGTCTTTTTATGCCCTGTTTTGGCAGATTTTTCACTTTTTAGCATGAGTGACCACTGTGATTTGGTCCCGGTATGTGACTGCATATGGTGAAATAAGCGTTTTCAGAGCGTAAAAAGCTCAAAAAGCACACTTTTCACAGCCAAGTGGCTGCAATCATCATCTTCTTGATGGAAAAGGTGGTTTTGTGTCTTTTTATGCCCCTGTTTTGCCAGATTTTTCACTTTTTAGCATGAGTGACCACTGTGATTTGGTCCCGGTATGTGACTGCATATGGTGAAATAAGCGTTTTCAGAGCGTAAAAAGCTCAAAAAGCACACTTTTCACAGCCAAGTGGCTGCAATCATCATCTTCTTGATGGAAAAGGTGGTTTTGTGTCTTTTTATGCCCTAAATTGGCAGATTTTTCACTTTTTAGCATGAGTGACCACTGTGATTTGGTCCCGGTATGTGACTGCATATGGTGAAATAAGCGTTTTCAGAGCGTAAAAAGCTCAAAAAGCACACTTTTCACAGCCAAGTGGCTGCAATCATCATCTTCTTGATGGAAACGGTGGTTTTGTGTCTTTTTATGCCCTGTTTTGCCAGATTTTTCACTTTTTAGCATGAGTGACCACTGTGATTTGGTCCCGGTATGTGACTGCATATGGTGAAATAAGCGTTTTCAGAGCGTAAAAAGCTCAAAAAGCACACTTTTCACAGCCAAGTGGCTGCAATCATCATCTTCTTGATGGAAAAGGTGGTTTTGTGTCTTTTTATGCCCTAGATTGTCAGATTTTTCACTTTTTACATTGAGTAATCACTGTGATTTGGTCCCGGTATGTGACTGCCTCTGGTGAAATAAGAGTTTTCAGAGCGTAAAAAGCTCAAAAAGCACACTTTCACAGCCAAGTGGCTGCATTCATCATCTTCTTGATGGAAAAGGTGGTTTTGTCTCTTTTTATGCCCTGTTTTGCCAGATTTTTCACTTTTAAGCATCACTGACTACTCTGTGATTTGGGCCCTGTATGTGACTGCATATGGTGAAATAAGCGTTTTCAGAGCGTAAAAAGCTCAAAAAGCACACGTTTCACAGCCAAGTGGCTGCAATCATCATCTTCTTGATGGAAAAGGTGGTTTTGTGTCTTTTTATGCCCTAAATTGGCAGATTTTTCACTTTTTAGCATCAGTGACCTCTCTGATTTGGTCCCGGTATGTGACTGCATATGGTGAAATAAGCGTTTTCAGAGCGTAAAAAGCTCAAAAAGCACACTTTTCACAGCCAAGTGGCTGCAATCATCATCTTCTTGATGGAAAAGGTGGTTTTGTGTCTTTTTATGCCCTAAATTGGCAGATTTTTCACTTTTTAGCATGGGTGACCACTGTGATTTGGTCCCGGTATGTGACTGCATATGGTGAAATAAGCGTTTTCAGAGCGTAAAAAGCTCAAAAAGCACACTTTTCACAGCCAAGTGGCTGCAATCATCATCTTCTTGATGGAAAAGGTGGTTTTGTGTCTTTTTATGCCCTAAATTGTCAGATTTTTCACTTTTTACATTGAGTAATCACTGTGATTTGGTCCCGGTATGTGACTGCATATGGTGAAATAAGCGTTTTCAGAGCGTAAAAAGCTCAAAAAGCACACTTTTCACAGCCAAGTGGCTGCAATCATCATCTTCTTGATGGAAAAGGTGGTTTTGTGTCTTTTTATGCCCTAAATTGGCAGATTTTTCACTTTTTAGCATCAGTTTCCACTCTGATTTGTTCCCAGTATGTGACTGCATATGGTGAAATAAGCGTTTTCAGAGCATAAAAAGCTCAAAAAGCACACTTTCACAGCCAAGTGGCTGCAATCATCATCTTCTTGATGGAAAAGGTGGTTTTGTCTCTTTTTATGCCCTGTTTTGCCAGATTTTTCACTTTTAAGCATCCCTGACCACTCTGTGATTTGGGCCCTGTATGTGACTGCATATGGTGAAATAAGCGTTTTCAGAGCGTAAAAAGCTCAAAAAGCACACTTTTCACAGCCAAGTGGCTGCAATCATCATCTTCTTGATGGAAAAGGTGGTTTTGTGTCTTTTTATGCCCTAAATTGCCAGATTTTTCACTTTTAAGCATCAGTGACCACTCTGTGATTTGAGCCCTGTATGTGACTGCATATGGTGAAATAAGCCTTTTCAGAGCGTAAAAAGCTCAAAAAGCACACTTTTCACAGCCAAGTGGCTGCAATCATCATCTTCTTGATGGAAAAGGTGGTTTTGTGTCTTTTTATGCCCTGTTTTGGCAGATTTTTCACTTTTTAGCATGAGTGACCACTGTGATTTGGTCCCGGTATGTGACTGCATATGGTGAAATAAGCGTTTTCAGAGCGTAAAAAGCTCAAAAAGCACACTTTTCACAGCCAAGTGGCTGCAATCATCATCTTCTTGATGGAAAAGGTGGTTTTGTGTGTTTTTATGCCCTAAATTGGCAGATTTTTCACTTTTTAGCATCAGTGACCACTGTGATTTGGTCCCGGTATGTGACTGCATATGGTGAAATAAGCGTTTTCAGAGCGTAAAAAGCTCAAAAAGCACACTTTTCACAGCCAAGTGGCTGCAATCATCATCTTCTTGATGGAAAAGGTGGTTTTGTGTCTTTTTATGCCCCTGTTTTGCCAGATTTTTCACTTTTTAGCATCAGTGACCACTGTGATTTGGTCCCGGTATGTGACTGCATATGGTGAAATAAGCGTTTTCAGAGCGTAAAAAGCTCAAAAAGCACACTTTTCACAGCCAAGTGGCTGCAATCATCATCTTCTTGATGGAAAAGGTGGTTTTGTGTCTTTTTATGCCCCTGTTTTGCCAGATTTTTCACTTTTTAGCATGAGTGACCACTGTGATTTGGTCCCGGTATGTGACTGCATATGGTGAAATAAGCGTTTTCAGAGCGTAAAAAGCTCAAAAAGCACACTTTTCACAGCCAAGTGGCTGCAATCATCAACTTCTTGATGGAAAAGGTGGTTTTGTGTCTTTTTATGCCCCTGTTTTGCCAGATTTTTCACTTTTTAGCATGAGTGACCACTGTGATTTGGTCCCGGTATGTGACTGCATATGGTGAAATAAGCGTTTTCAGAGCGTAAAAAGCTCAAAAAGCACACTTTTCACAGCCAAGTGGCTGCAATCATCATCTTCTTGATGGAAAAGGTGGTTTTGTGTCTTTTTATGCCCTAAATTGGCAGATTTTTCACTTTTTAGCATGAGTGACCACTGTGATTTGGTCCCGGTATGTGACTGCATATGGTGAAATAAGCGTTTTCAGAGCGTAAAAAGCTCAAAAAGCACACTTTTCACAGCCAAGTGGCTGCAATCATCATCTTCTTGATGGAAAAGGTGGTTTTGTGTCTTTTTATGCCCCTGTTTTGCCAGATTTTTCACTTTTTAGCATGAGTGACCACTGTGATTTGGTCCCGGTATGTGACTGCATATGGTGAAATAAGCGTTTTCAGAGCGTAAAAAGCTCAAAAAGCACACTTTTCACAGCCAAGTGGCTGCAATCATCATCTTCTTGATGGAAAAGGTGGTTTTGTGTCTTTTTATGCCCTAAATTGGCAGATTTTTCACTTTTTAGCATGAGTGACCACTGTGATTTGGTCCCGGTATGTGACTGCATATGGTGAAATAAGCGTTTTCAGAGCGTAAAAAGCTCAAAAAGCACACTTTTCACAGCCAAGTGGCTGCAATCATCATCTTATTGATGGAAAAGGTGGTTTTGTGTCTTTTTATGCCCTGTTTTGGCAGATTTTTCACTTTTTAGCATGAGTGACCACTGTGATTTGGTCCCGGTATGTGACTGCATATGGTGAAATAAGCGTTTTCAGAGCGTAAAAAGCTCAAAAAGCACACTTTTCACAGCCAAGTGGCTGCAATCATCATCTTCTTGATGGAAAAGGTGGTTTTGTGTCTTTTTATGCCCCTGTTTTGCCAGATTTTTCACTTTTTAGCATGAGTGACCACTGTGATTTGGTCCCGGTATGTGACTGCATATGGTGAAATAAGCGTTTTCAGAGCGTAAAAAGCTCAAAAAGCACACTTTTCACAGCCAAGTGGCTGCAATCATCATCTTCTTGATGGAAAAGGTGGTTTTGTGTCTTTTTATGCCCTAAATTGGCAGATTTTTCACTTTTTAGCATGAGTGACCACTGTGATTTGGTCCCGGTATGTGACTGCATATGGTGAAATAAGCGTTTTCAGAGCGTAAAAAGCTCAAAAAGCACACTTTTCACAGCCAAGTGGCTGCAATCATCATCTTATTGATGGAAAAGGTGGTTTTGTGTCTTTTTATGCCCTGTTTTGGCAGATTTTTCACTTTTTAGCATGAGTGACCACTGTGATTTGGTCCCGGTATGTGACTGCATATGGTGAAATAAGCGTTTTCAGAGCGTAAAAAGCTCAAAAAGCACACTTTTCACAGCCAAGTGGCTGCAATCATCATCTTCTTGATGGAAAAGGTGGTTTTGTGTCTTTTTATGTCCTAAATTGGCAGATTTTTCACTTTTTAGCATGAGTGACCACTGTGATTTGGTCCCGGTATGTGACTGCATATGGTGAAATAAGCGTTTTCAGAGCGTAAAAAGCTCAAAAAGCACACTTTTCACAGCCAAGTGGCTGCAATCATCATCTTCTTGATGGAAAAGGTGGTTTTGTGTCTTTTTATGCCCTGTTTTGGCAGATTTTTCACTTTTTAGCATGAGTGACCACTGTGATTTGGTCCCGGTATGTGACTGCATATGGTGAAATAAGCGTTTTCAGAGCGTAAAAAGCTCAAAAAGCACACTTTTCACAGCCAAGTGGCTGCAATCATCATCTTCTTGATGGAAAAGGTGGTTTTGTGTCTTTTTATGCCCTGTTTTGGCAGATTTTTCACTTTTTAGCATGAGTGACCACTGTGATTTGGTCCCGGTATGTGACTGCATATGGTGAAATAAGCGTTTTCAGAGCGTAAAAAGCTCAAAAAGCACACTTTTCACAGCCAAGTGGCTGCAATCATCATCTTCTTGATGGAAAAGGTGGTTTTGTGTCTTTTTATGCCCTAAATTGGCAGATTTTTCACTTTTTAGCATGAGTGACCACTGTGATTTGGTCCCGGTATGTGACTGCATATGGTGAAATAAGCGTTTTCAGAGCGTAAAAAGCTCAAAAAGCACACTTTTCACAGCCAAGTGGCTGCAATCATCATCTTCTTGATGGAAAAGGTGGTTTTGTGTCTTTTTATGCCCTGTTTTGGCAGATTTTTCACTTTTTAGCATGAGTGACCACTGTGATTTGGTCCCGGTATGTGACTGCATATGGTGAAATAAGCGTTTTCAGAGCGTAAAAAGCTCAAAAAGCACACTTTTCACAGCCAAGTGGCTGCAATCATCATCTTCTTGATGGAAAAGGTGGTTTTGTGTCTTTTTATGCCCTGTTTTGGCAGATTTTTCACTTTTTAGCATGAGTGACCACTGTGATTTGGTCCCGGTATGTGACTGCATATGGTGAAATAAGCGTTTTCAGAGCGTAAAAAGCTCAAAAAGCACACTTTTCACAGCCAAGTGGCTGCAATCATCATCTTCTTGATGGAAAAGGTGGTTTTGTGTCTTTTTATGCCCTAAATTGGCAGATTTTTCACTTTTTAGCATGAGTGACCACTGTGATTTGGTCCCGGTATGTGACTGCATATGGTGAAACAAGCGTTTTCAGAGCGTAAAAAGCTCAAAAAGCACACTTTTCACAGCCAAGTGGCTGCAATCATCATCTTCTTGATGGAAAAGGTGGTTTTGTGTCTTTTTATGCCCTGTTTTGCCAGATTTTTCACTTTTAAGCATCACTGACTACTCTGTGATTTGGGCCCTGTATGTGACTGCATATGGTGAAATAAGCGTTTTCAGAGCGTAAAAAGCTCAAAAAGCACACGTTTCACAGCCAAGTGGCTGCAATCATCATCTTCTTGATGGAAAAGGTGGTTTTGTGTCTTTTTATGCCCTAAATTGGCAGATTTTTCACTTTTTAGCATCAGTGACCTCTCTGATTTGGTCCCGGTATGTGACTGCATATGGTGAAATAAGCGTTTTCAGAGCGTAAAAAGCTCAAAAAGCACACTTTTCACAGCCAAGTGGCTGCAATCATCATCTTCTTGATGGAAAAGGTGGTTTTGTGTCTTTTTATGCCCTAAATTGGCAGATTTTTCACTTTTTAGCATGGGTGACCACTGTGATTTGGTCCCGGTATGTGACTGCATATGGTGAAATAAGCGTTTTCAGAGCGTAAAAAGCTCAAAAAGCACACTTTTCACAGCCAAGTGGCTGCAATCATCATCTTCTTGATGGAAAAGGTGGTTTTGTGTCTTTTTATGCCCTAAATTGTCAGATTTTTCACTTTTTACATTGAGTAATCACTGTGATTTGGTCCCGGTATGTGACTGCATATGGTGAAATAAGCGTTTTCAGAGCGTAAAAAGCTCAAAAAGCACACTTTTCACAGCCAAGTGGCTGCAATCATCATCTTCTTGATGGAAAAGGTGGTTTTGTGTCTTTTTATGCCCTAAATTGGCAGATTTTTCACTTTTTAGCATCAGTTTCCACTCTGATTTGTTCCCAGTATGTGACTGCATATGGTGAAATAAGCGTTTTCAGAGCATAAAAAGCTCAAAAAGCACACTTTCACAGCCAAGTGGCTGCAATCATCATCTTCTTGATGGAAAAGGTGGTTTTGTCTCTTTTTATGCCCTGTTTTGCCAGATTTTTCACTTTTAAGCATCCCTGACCACTCTGTGATTTGGGCCCTGTATGTGACTGCATATGGTGAAATAAGCGTTTTCAGAGCGTAAAAAGCTCAAAAAGCACACTTTTCACAGCCAAGTGGCTGCAATCATCATCTTCTTGATGGAAAAGGTGGTTTTGTGTCTTTTTATGCCCTGTTTTGCCAGATTTTTCACTTTTTAGCATGAGTGACCACTGTGATTTGGTCCCGGTATGTGACTGCATATGGTGAAATAAGCGTTTTCAGAGCGTAAAAAGCTCAAAAAGCACACTTTTCACAGCCAAGTGGCTGCAATCATCATCTTCTTGATGGAAAAGGTGGTTTTGTGTCTTTTTATGCCCTAAATTGCCAGATTTTTCACTTTTAAGCATCAGTGACCACTCTGTGATTTGAGCCCTGTATGTGACTGCATATGGTGAAATAAGCCTTTTCAGAGCGTAAAAAGCTCAAAAAGCACACTTTCACAGCCAAGTGGCTGCAATCATCATCTTCTTGATGGAAAACGTGGTTTTGTGTCTTTTTATGCCCTGTTTTGCCAGATTTTTCACCTTTAAGCATGACTGACCACTCTGTGATTTGGGCCCTGTATGTGACTGCATATGGTGAAATAAGCGTTTTCAGAGCGTAAAAAGCTCAAAAAGCACACTTTCCAGTGCCAAGTGGCTGCAATCATCATCTTCTTGATGGAAAAGGTGGTTTTGTGTCTTTTTATGCCCTGTTTTGGCAGATTTTTCACTTTTTTAGCATGACTGACCACTGTGATTTGGTCCCTGTATGTGACTGCATATGGTGAAATAAGCGTTTTCAGAGCCTAAAAAGCTCAAAAAGCACACTTTCACAGCCAAGTGGCTGCAATCATCATCTTCTTGATGGAAAAGGTGGTTTTGTGTCTTTTTATGCCCTAAATTGGCAGATTTTTCACTTTTTAGCATCAGTTTCCTCTCTGATTTGGTCCCGGTATGTGACTGCATATGGTGAAATAAGCGTTTTCAGAGCGTAAAAAGCTCAAAAAGCACACTTTCACAGCCAAGTGGCTGCATTCATCATCTTCTTGATGGAAAAGGTGGTTTTGTCTCTTTTTATGCCCTGTTTTGCCAGATTTTTCACTTTTAAGCATCACTGACCACTCTGTGATTTGGGCCCTGTATGTGACTGCATATGGTGAAATAAGCGTTTTCAGAGCGTAAAAAGCTCAAAAAGCACACTTTCCAGTGCCAAGTGGCTGCAATCATCATCGTCTTGATGGAAAACGTGGTTTGTGTCTTTTTATGCCCTGTTTTGGCAGATTTTTCACTTTTTAGCATCAGTGACCACTCTGATTTGGTCCCGGTATGTGACTGCATATGGTGAAATAAGCGTTTTCAGAGCGTAAAAAGCTCAAAAAGCACACTTTTCACAGCCAAGTGGCTGCAATCATCATCTTCTTGATGGAAAAGGTGGTTTTGTGTCTTTTTATGCCCTAAATTGGCAGATTTTTCACTTTTTAGCATCAGTGACCTCTCTGATTTGGTCCCGGTATGTGACTGCATATGGTGAAATAAGCGTTTTCAGAGCGTAAAAAGCTCAAAAAGCACACTTTTCACAGCCAAGTGGCTGCAATCATCATCTTCTTGATGGAAAAGGTGGTTTTGTGTCTTTTTATGCCCTGTTTTGCCAGATTTTTCACTTTTAAGCATCAGTGACCACTCTGTGATTTGAGCCCTGTATGTGACTGCATATGGTGAAATAAGCCTTTTCAGAGCGTAAAAAGCTCAAAAAGCACACTTTCACAGCCAAGTGGCTGCAATCATCATCTTCTTGATGGAAAACGTGGTTTTGTGTCTTTTTATGCCCTGTTTTGCCAGATTTTTCACCTTTAAGCATGACTGACCACTCTGTGATTTGGGCCCTGTATGTGACTGCATATGGTGAAATAAGCGTTTTCAGAGCGTAAAAAGCTCAAAAAGCACACTTTCCAGTGCCAAGTGGCTGCAATCATCATCTTCTTGATGGAAAAGGTGATTTTGTGTCTTTTTATGCCCTGTTTTGACAGATTTTTCACTTTTTTAGCATGAGTGACCACTGTTATTTGGTCCCTGTATGTGACTGCATATGGTGAAATAAGCGTTTTCAGAGCCTAAAAAGCTCAAAAAGCACACTTTCACAGCCAAGTGGCTGCAATCATCATCTTCTTGATGGAAAAGGTGGTTTTGTGTCTTTTTATGCCCTGTTTTGGCAGATTTTTCACTTTTTTAGCATGACTGACCACTCTGATTTGGTCCCTGTATGTGACTGCATATGGTGAAATAAGCGTTTTCAGAGCCTAAAAAGCTCAAAAAGCACACTTTTCACAGCCAAGTGGCTGCAATCATCATCTTCTTGATGGAAAACGTGGTTTGTGTCTTTTTATGCCCTGTTTTGGCAGATTTTTCACTTTTTAGCATCAGTGACCACTCTGATTTGGTCCCGGTATGTGACTGCATATGGTGAAATAAGCGTTTTCAGAGCGTAAAAAGCTCAAAAAGCACACTTTTCACAGCCAAGTGGCTGCAATCATCATCTTCTTGATGGAAAACGTGGTTTTGTGTCTTTTTATGCCCTGTTTTGCCAGATTTTTCACCTTTAAGCATGACTGACCACTCTGTGATTTGAGCCCTGTATGTGACTGCATATGGTGAAATAAGCCTTTTCAGAGCGTAAAAAGCTCAAAAAGCACACTTTCACAGCCAAGTGGCTGCAATCATCATCTTCTTGATGGAAAACGTGGTTTTGTGTCTTTTTATGCCCTGTTTTGCCAGATTTTTCACTTTTAAGCATTACTGACCACTCTGTGATTTGGGCCCTGTATGTGACTGCATATGGTGAAATAAGCGTTTTCAGAGCGTAAAAAGCTCAAAAAGCACACTTTCCAGTGCCAAGTGGCTGCAATCATCATCTTCTTGATGGAAAAGGTGGTTTTGTGTCTTTTTATGCCCTGTTTTGACAGATTTTTCACTTTTTTAGCATGAGTGACCACTCTGATTTGGTCCCTGTATGTGACTGCATATGGTGAAATAAGCGTTTTCAGAGCCTAAAAAGCTCAAAAAGCACACTTTCACAGCCAAGTGGCTGCAATCATCATCTTCTTGATGGAAAAGGTGGTTTTGTGTCTTTTTATGCCCTGTTTTGGCAGATTTTTCACTTTTTTAGCATGACTGACCACTGTGATTTGTTCCCTGTATGTGACTGCATATGGTGAAATAAGCGTTTTCAGAGCCTAAAAAGCTCAAAAAGCACACTTTCACAGCCAAGTGGCTGCAATCATCATCTTCTTGATGGAAAAGGTGGTTTTGTGTCTTTTTATGCCCTGTTTTGCCAGATTTTTCACCTTTAAGCATGACTGACCACTCTGTGATTTGGGCCCTGTATGTGACTGCATATGGTGAAATAAGCGTTTTCAGAGCGTAAAAAGCTCAAAAAGCACACTTTCCAGTGCCAAGTGGCTGCAATCATCATCTTCTTGATGGAAAAGGTGGTTTTGTGTCTTTTTATGCCCTGTTTTGGCAGATTTTTTCACTTTTTTAGCATGACTGACCACTGTGATTTGGGCCCTGTATGTGACTGCATATGGTGAAATAAGCGTTTTCAGAGCGTAAAAAGCTTAAAAAGCACACTTTCCAGTGCCAAGTGGCTGCAATCATCATCTTCTTGATGGAAAAGGTGGTTTTGTGTCTTTTTATGCCCTGTTTTGGCAGATTTTTCACTTTTTTAGCATGACTGACCACTGTGATTTGGTCCCTGTATGTGACTGCATATGGTGAAATAAGCGTTTTCAGAGCCTAAAAAGCTCAAAAAGCACACTTTCACAGCCAAGTGGCTGCAATCATCATCTTCTTGATGGAAAAGGTGGTTTTGTGTCTTTTTATGCCCTAAATTGGCAGATTTTTCACTTTTTAGCATGAGTGACCACTCTGATTTGGTCCCGGTATGTGACTGCATATGGTGAAATAAGCGTTTTCAGAGCGTAAAAAGCTCAAAAAGCACACTTTTCACAGCCAAGTGGCTGCAATCATCATCTTCTTGATGGAAAAGGTGGTTTTGTGTCTTTTTATGCCCTGTTTTGGCAGATTTTTCACTTTTTAGCATCAGTGACCACTCTGATTTGGTCCCGGTATGTGACTGCATATGGTGAAATAAGCGTTTTCAGAGCGTAAAAAGCTCAAAAAGCACACTTTCCAGTGCCAAGTGGCTGCAATCATCATCTTCTTGATGGAAAAGGTGGTTTTGTGTCTTTTTATGCCCTGTTTTGACAGATTTTTCACTTTTTTAGCATGAGTGACCACTGTTATTTGGTCCCTGTATGTGACTGCATATGGTGAAATAAGCGTTTTCAGAGCCTAAAAAGCTCAAAAAGCACACTTTCACAGCCAAGTGGCTGCAATCATCATCTTCTTGATGGAAAAGGTGGTTTTGTGTCTTTTTATGCCCTAAATTGGCAGATTTTTCACTTTTTAGCATGAGTGACCACTCTGATTTGGTCCCGGTATGTGACTGCATATGGTGAAATAAGCGTTTTCAGAGCGTAAAAAGCTCAAAAAGCACACTTTTCACAGCCAAGTGGCTGCAATCATCATCTTCTTGATGGAAAAGGTGGTTTTGTGTCTTTTTATGCCCTGTTTTGGCAGATTTTTCACTTTTTAGCATCAGTGACCACTCTGATTTGGTCCCGGTATGTGACTGCATATGGTGAAATAAGCGTTTTCAGAGCGTAAAAAGCTCAAAAAGCACACTTTTCACAGCCAAGTGGCTGCAATCATCATCTTCTTGATGGAAAAGGTGGTTTTGTGTCTTTTTATGCCCTGTTTTGCCAGATTTTTCACCTTTAAGCATGACTGACCACTCTGTGATTTGGGCCCTGTATGTGACTGCATATGGTGAAATAAGCGTTTTCAGAGCGTAAAAAGCTCAAAAAGCACACTTTCCAGTGCCAAGTGGCTGCAATCATCATCTTCATGATGGAAAAGGTGGTTTTGTGTCTTTTTATGCCCTGTTTTGGCAGATTTTTCACTTTTTTAGCATGACTGACCACTGTGATTTGGTCCCTGTATGTGACTGCATATGGTGAAATAAGCGTTTTCAGAGCCTAAAAAGCTCAAAAAGCACACTTTCACAGCCAAGTGGCTGCAATCATCATCTTCTTGATGGAAAAGGTGGTTTTGTGTCTTTTTATGCCCTAAATTGGCAGATTTTTCACTTTTTAGCATCAGTTTCCACTCTGATTTGGTCCCGGTATGTGACTGCATATGGTGAAATAAGCGTTTTCAGAGCGTAAAAAGCTCAAAAAGCACACTTTCACAGCCAAGTGGCTGCATTCATCATCTTCTTGATGGAAAAGGTGGTTTTGTCTCTTTTTATGCCCTGTTTTGCCAGATTTTTCACTTTTAAGCATCACTGACCACTCTGTGATTTGGGCCCTGTATGTGACTGCATATGGTGAAATAAGCGTTTTCAGAGCGTAAAAAGCTCAAAAAGCACACTTTTCACAGCCAAGTGGCTGCAATCATCATCTTCTTGATGGAAAAGGTGGTTTTGTGTCTTTTTATGCCCTAAATTGGCAGATTTTTCACTTTTTAGCATCAGTGACCTCTCTGATTTGGTCCCGGTATGTGACTGCATATGGTGAAATAAGCGTTTTCAGAGCGTAAAAAGCTCAAAAAGCACACTTTTCACAGCCAAGTGGCTGCAATCATCATCTTCTTGATGGAAAAGGTGGTTTTGTGTCTTTTTATGCCCTGTTTTGCCAGATTTTTCACTTTTAAGCATCAGTGACCACTCTGTGATTTGAGCCCTGTATGTGACTGCATATGGTGAAATAAGCCTTTTCAGAGCGTAAAAAGCTCAAAAAGCACACTTTCACAGCCAAGTGGCTGCAATCATCATCTTCTTGATGGAAAACGTGGTTTTGTGTCTTTTTATGCCCTGTTTTGCCAGATTTTTCACTTTTAAGCATCACTGACCACTCTGTGATTTGGTCCCTGTATGTGACTGCATATGGTGAAATAAGCGTTTTCAGAGCGTAAAAAGCTCAAAAAGCACACTTTCCAGTGCCAAGTGGCTGCAATCATCATCTTCTTGATGGAAAAGGTGGTTTTGTGTCTTTTTATGCCCTGTTTTGACAGATTTTTCACTTTTTTAGCATGAGTGACCACTCTGATTTGGTCCCTGTATGTGACTGCATATGGTGAAATAAGCGTTTTCAGAGCCTAAAAAGCTCAAAAAGCACACTTTCACAGCCAAGTGGCTGCAATCATCATCTTCTTGATGGAAAAGGTGGTTTTGTGTCTTTTTATGCCCTGTTTTGGCAGATTTTTCACTTTTTTAGCATGACTGACCACTGTGATTTGTTCCCTGTATGTGACTGCATATGGTGAAATAAGCGTTTTCAGAGCCTAAAAAGCTCAAAAAGCACACTTTCACAGCCAAGTGGCTGCAATCATCATCTTCTTGATGGAAAAGGTGGTTTTGTGTCTTTTTATGCCCTGTTTTGCCAGATTTTTCACCTTTAAGCATGACTGACCACTCTGTGATTTGGGCCCTGTATGTGACTGCATATGGTGAAATAAGCGTTTTCAGAGCGTAAAAAGCTCAAAAAGCACACTTTCCAGTGCCAAGTGGCTGCAATCATCATCTTCTTGATGGAAAAGGTGGTTTTGTGTCTTTTTATGCCCTGTTTTGGCAGATTTTTCACTTTTTTAGCATGACTGACCACTGTGATTTGGTCCCTGTATGTGACTGCATATGGTGAAATAAGCGTTTTCAGAGCGTAAAAAGCTCAAAAAGCACACTTTTCACAGCCAAGTGGCTGCAATCATCATCTTCTTGATGGAAAAGGTGGTGTTGTGTCTTTTTATGCCCTGTTTTGCCAGATTTTTCACTTTTTAGCATGAGTGACCATTGTGATTTGGTCCCTGTATGTGACTGCATATGGTGAAATAAGCGTTTTCAGAGCCTAAAAAGCTCAAAAAGCACACTTTCAGAGCCAAGTGGCTGCAATCATCATCTTCTTGATGGAAAAGGTGGTTTTGTGTCTTTTTATGCCATGTTTTGGCAGATTTTTCACTTTTTTAGCATGACTGACCACTGTGATTTGGTCCCTGTATGTGACTGCATATGGTGAAATAAGCGTTTTCAGAGCGTAAAAAGCTCAAAAAGCACACTTTTCACAGCCAAGTGGCTGCAATCATCATCTTCTTGATGGAAAAGGTGGTTTTGTGTCTTTTTATGCCCTGTTTTGCCAGATTTTTCACTTTTAAGCATCAGTGACCACTCTGTGATTTGAGCCCTGTATGTGACTGCATATGGTGAAATAAGCCTTTTCAGAGCGTAAAAAGCTCAAAAAGCACACTTTCACAGCCAAGTGGCTGCAATCATCATCTTCTTGATGGAAAAGGTGGTTTTGTGTCTTTTTATGCCCTGTTTTGCCAGATTTTTCACCTTTAAGCATGACTGACCACTCTGTGATTTGGGCCCTGTATGTGACTGCATATGGTGAAATAAGCGTTTTCAGAGCGTAAAAAGCTCAAAAAGCACACTTTTCACAGCCAAGTGGCTGCAATCATCATCTTCTTGATGGAAAAGGTGGTTTTGTGTCTTTTTATGCCCTAAATAGGCAGATTTTTCACTTTTTAGCATGAGTGACCACTGTGATTTGGTCCCGGTATGTGACTGCATATGGTGAAATAAGCGTTTTCAGAGCGTAAAAAGCTCAAACAGCACACTTTCCAGTGCCAAGTGGCTGCAATCATCATCTTCTTGATGGAAAAGGTGGTTTGTGTCTTTTTATGCCCTGTTTAGCCAGATTTTTCACTTTTTAGCATCAGTGACCACTGTGATTTGGTCCCTGTATGTGACTGCATATTGTGAAATAAGCGTTTTCAGAGCGTAAAAAGCTCAAAAAGCACACTTTCACAGCCAAGTGGCTGCAATCATCATCTTCTTGATGGAAAAGGTGGTTTTATGTCTTTTTATGCCCTGTTTTGGCAGATTTTTCACTTTTTTAGCATGACTGACCACTGTGATTTGGTCCCTGTATGTGACTGCATATGGTGAAATAAGCGTTTTCAGAGCGTAAAAAGCTCAAAAAGCACACTTTCCAGTGCCAAGTGGCTGCAATCATCATCTTCTTGATGGAAAAGGTGGTTTTGTGTCTTTTTATGCCCTGTTTTGACAGATTTTTCACTTTTAAGCATGACTGACCACTCTGTGATTTGGTCCCTGTATGTGACTGCATATGGTGAAATAAGCGTTTTCAGAGCCTAAAAAGCTCAAAAAGCACACTTTCACAGCCAAGTGGCTGCAATCATCATCTTCTTGATGGAAAAGGTGGTTTTGTGTCTTTTTATGCCATGTTTTGGCAGATTTTTCACTTTTTTAGCATGACTGACCACTGTGATTTGGTCCCTGTATGTGACTGGATATGGTGAAATAAGCCTTTTCAGAGCGTAAAAAGCTCAAAAAGCACACTTTTCACAGCCAAGTGGCTGCAATCATCATCTTCTTGATGGAAAAGGTGGTTTTGTGTCTTTTTATGCCCTGTTTTGCCAGATTTTTCACTTTTTAGCATGAGTGACCACTGTGATTTGGTCCCGGTATGTGACTGCATATGGTGAAATAAGCGTTTTCAGAGCGTAAAAAGCTCAAAAAGCACACTTTTCACAGCCAAGTGGCTGCAATCATCATCTTCTTGATGGAAAAGGTGGTTTTGTGTCTTTTTATGCCCTAAATTGGCAGATTTTTCACTTTTTAGCATGAGTGACCACTGTGATTTGGTCCCGGTATGTGACTGCATATGGTGAAATAAGCGTTTTCAGAGCGTAAAAAGCTCAAAAAGCACACTTTTCACAGCCAAGTGGCTGCAATCATCATCTTCTTGATGGAAAAGGTGGTTTTGTGTCTTTTTATGCCCTGTTTTGCCAGATTTTTCACTTTTAAGCATCAGTGACCACTCTGTGATTTGAGCCCTGTATGTGACTGCATATGGTGAAATAAGCCTTTTCAGAGCGTAAAAAGCTCAAAAAGCACACTTTCACAGCCAAGGGGCTGCAATCATCATCTTCTTGATGGAAAACGTGGTTTTGTGTCTTTTTATGCCCTGTTTTGCCAGATTTTTCACCTTTAAGCATGACTGACCACTCTGTGATTTGGGCCCTGTATGTGACTGCATATGGTGAAATAAGCGTTTTCAGAGCGTAAAAAGCTCAAAAAGCACACTTTCCAGTGCCAAGTGGCTGCAATCATCATCTTCTTGATGGAAAAGGTGATTTTGTGTCTTTTTATGCCCTGTTTTGACAGATTTTTCACTTTTTTAGCATGAGTGACCACTGTTATTTGGTCCCTGTATGTGACTGCATATGGTGAAATAAGCGTTTTCAGAGCCTAAAAAGCTCAAAAAGCACACTTTCACAGCCAAGTGGCTGCAATCATCATCTTCTTGATGGAAAAGGTGGTTTTGTGTCTTTTTATGCCCTGTTTTGGCAGATTTTTCACTTTTTTAGCATGACTGACCACTCTGATTTGGTCCCTGTATGTGACTGCATATGGTGAAATAAGCGTTTTCAGAGCCTAAAAAGCTCAAAAAGCACACTTTTCACAGCCAAGTGGCTGCAATCATCATCTTCTTGATGGAAAACGTGGTTTGTGTCTTTTTATGCCCTGTTTTGGCAGATTTTTCACTTTTTAGCATCAGTGACCACTCTGATTTGGTCCCGGTATGTGACTGCATATGGTGAAATAAGCGTTTTCAGAGCGTAAAAAGCTCAAACAGCACACTTTCCAGTGCCAAGTGGCTGCAATCATCATCGTCTTGATGGAAAACGTGGTTTGTGTCTTTTTATGCCCTGTTTGGCCAGATTTTTCACTTTTTAGCATCAGTGACCACTCTGATTTGGTCCCGGTATGTGACTGCATATGGTGAAATAAGCGTTTTCAGAGCGTAAAAAGCTCAAAAAGCACACTTTCCAGTGCCAAGTGGCTGCAATCATCATCTTCTTGATGGAAAAGGTGGTTTGTGTCTTTTTATGCCCTGTTTAGCCAGATTTTTCACTTTTTAGCATCAGTGACCACTGTGATTTGGTCCCTGTATGTGACTGCATATTGTGAAATAAGCGTTTTCAGAGCGTAAAAAGCTCAAAAAGCACACTTTCACAGCCAAGTGGCTGCAATCATCATCTTCTTGATGGAAAAGGTGGTTTTATGTCTTTTTATGCCCTGTTTTGGCAGATTTTTCACTTTTTTAGCATGACTGACCACTGTGATTTGGTCCCTGTATGTGACTGCATATGGTGAAATAAGCGTTTTCAGAGCGTAAAAAGCTCAAAAAGCACACTTTCCAGTGCCAAGTGGCTGCAATCATCATCTTCTTGATGGAAAAGGTGGTTTTGTGTCTTTTTATGCCCTGTTTTGACAGATTTTTCACTTTTAAGCATGACTGACCACTCTGTGATTTGGTCCCTGTATGTGACTGCATATGGTGAAATAAGCGTTTTCAGAGCCTAAAAAGCTCAAAAAGCACACTTTCACAGCCAAGTGGCTGCAATCATCATCTTCTTGATGGAAAAGGTGGTTTTGTGTCTTTTTATGCCATGTTTTGGCAGATTTTTCACTTTTTTAGCATGACTGACCACTGTGATTTGGTCCCTGTATGTGACTGGATATGGTGAAATAAGCCTTTTCAGAGCGTAAAAAGCTCAAAAAGCACACTTTTCACAGCCAAGTGGCTGCAATCATCATCTTCTTGATGGAAAAGGTGGTTTTGTGTCTTTTTATGCCCTAAATTGCCAGATTTTTCACTTTTAAGCATCAGTGACCACTCTGTGATTTGAGCCCTGTATGTGACTGCATATGGTGAAATAAGCCTTTTCAGAGCGTAAAAAGCTCAAAAAGCACACTTTCACAGCCAAGTGGCTGCAATCATCATCTTCTTGATGGAAAACGTGGTTTTGTGTCTTTTTATGCCCTGTTTTGCCAGATTTTTCACCTTTAAGCATGACTGACCACTCTGTGATTTGGGCCCTGTATGTGACTGCATATGGTGAAATAAGCGTTTTCAGAGCGTAAAAAGCTCAAAAAGCACACTTTCCAGTGCCAAGTGGCTGCAATCATCATCTTCTTGATGGAAAAGGTGGTTTTGTGTCTTTTTATGCCCTGTTTTGGCAGATTTTTCACTTTTTTAGCATGACTGACCACTGTGATTTGGTCCCTGTATGTGACTGCATATGGTGAAATAAGCGTTTTCAGAGCCTAAAAAGCTCAAAAAGCACACTTTCACAGCCAAGTGGCTGCAATCATCATCTTCTTGATGGAAAAGGTGGTTTTGTGTCTTTTTATGCCCTAAATTGGCAGATTTTTCACTTTTTAGCATCAGTTTCCTCTCTGATTTGGTCCCGGTATGTGACTGCATATGGTGAAATAAGCGTTTTCAGAGCGTAAAAAGCTCAAAAAGCACACTTTCACAGCCAAGTGGCTGCATTCATCATCTTCTTGATGGAAAAGGTGGTTTTGTCTCTTTTTATGCCCTGTTTTGCCAGATTTTTCACTTTTAAGCATCACTGACCACTCTGTGATTTGGGCCCTGTATGTGACTGCATATGGTGAAATAAGCGTTTTCAGAGCGTAAAAAGCTCAAAAAGCACACTTTCCAGTGCCAAGTGGCTGCAATCATCATCGTCTTGATGGAAAACGTGGTTTGTGTCTTTTTATGCCCTGTTTTGGCAGATTTTTCACTTTTTAGCATCAGTGACCACTCTGATTTGGTCCCGGTATGTGACTGCATATGGTGAAATAAGCGTTTTCAGAGCGTAAAAAGCTCAAAAAGCACACTTTTCACAGCCAAGTGGCTGCAATCATCATCTTCTTGATGGAAAAGGTGGTTTTGTGTCTTTTTATGCCCTAAATTGGCAGATTTTTCACTTTTTAGCATCAGTGACCTCTCTGATTTGGTCCCGGTATGTGACTGCATATGGTGAAATAAGCGTTTTCAGAGCGTAAAAAGCTCAAAAAGCACACTTTTCACAGCCAAGTGGCTGCAATCATCATCTTCTTGATGGAAAAGGTGGTTTTGTGTCTTTTTATGCCCTGTTTTGCCAGATTTTTCACTTTTAAGCATCAGTGACCACTCTGTGATTTGAGCCCTGTATGTGACTGCATATGGTGAAATAAGCCTTTTCAGAGCGTAAAAAGCTCAAAAAGCACACTTTCACAGCCAAGTGGCTGCAATCATCATCTTCTTGATGGAAAACGTGGTTTTGTGTCTTTTTATGCCCTGTTTTGCCAGATTTTTCACCTTTAAGCATGACTGACCACTCTGTGATTTGGGCCCTGTATGTGACTGCATATGGTGAAATAAGCGTTTTCAGAGCGTAAAAAGCTCAAAAAGCACACTTTCCAGTGCCAAGTGGCTGCAATCATCATCTTCTTGATGGAAAAGGTGATTTTGTGTCTTTTTATGCCCTGTTTTGACAGATTTTTCACTTTTTTAGCATGAGTGACCACTGTTATTTGGTCCCTGTATGTGACTGCATATGGTGAAATAAGCGTTTTCAGAGCCTAAAAAGCTCAAAAAGCACACTTTCACAGCCAAGTGGCTGCAATCATCATCTTCTTGATGGAAAAGGTGGTTTTGTGTCTTTTTATGCCCTGTTTTGGCAGATTTTTCACTTTTTTAGCATGACTGACCACTCTGATTTGGTCCCTGTATGTGACTGCATATGGTGAAATAAGCGTTTTCAGAGCCTAAAAAGCTCAAAAAGCACACTTTTCACAGCCAAGTGGCTGCAATCATCATCTTCTTGATGGAAAACGTGGTTTGTGTCTTTTTATGCCCTGTTTTGGCAGATTTTTCACTTTTTAGCATCAGTGACCACTCTGATTTGGTCCCGGTATGTGACTGCATATGGTGAAATAAGCGTTTTCAGAGCGTAAAAAGCTCAAAAAGCACACTTTTCACAGCCAAGTGGCTGCAATCATCATCTTCTTGATGGAAAAGGTGGTTTTGTGTCTTTTTATGCCCTAAATTGGCAGATTTTTCACTTTTTAGCATCAGTGACCTCTCTGATTTGGTCCCGGTATGTGACTGCATATGGTGAAATAAGCGTTTTCAGAGCGTAAAAAGCTCAAAAAGCACACTTTTCACAGCCAAGTGGCTGCAATCATCATCTTCTTGATGGAAAAGGTGGTTTTGTGTCTTTTTATGCCCTAAATTGGCAGATTTTTCACTTTTTAGCATGAGTGACCACTGTGATTTGGTCCCGGTATGTGACTGCATATGGTGAAATAAGCGTTTTCAGAGCGTAAAAAGCTCAAAAAGCACACTTTTCACAGCCAAGTGGCTGCAATCATCATCTTCTTGATGGAAAAGGTGGTTTTGTGTCTTTTTATGCCCTAAATTGGCAGATTTTTCACTTTTTAGCATCAGTTTCCACTCTGATTTGTTCCCGGTATGTGACTGCATATGGTGAAATAAGCGTTTTCAGAGCGTAAAAAGCTCAAAAAGCACACTTTTCACAGCCAAGTGGCTGCAATCATCATCTTCTTGATGGAAAAGGTGGTTTTGTGTCTTTTTATGCCCTGTTTTGCCAGATTTTTCACTTTTAAGCATCAGTGACCACTCTGTGATATGAGCCCTGTATGTGACTGCATATGGTGAAATAAGCCTTTTCAGAGCGTAAAAAGCTCAAAAAGCACACTTTCACAGCCAAGTGGCTGCAATCATCATCTTCTTGATGGAAAACGTGGTTTTGTGTCTTTTTATGCCCTGTTTTGCCAGATTTTTCACCTTTAAGCATGACTGACCACTCTGTGATTTGGGCCCTGTATGTGACTGCATATGGTGAAATAAGCGTTTTCAGAGCGTAAAAAGCTCAAAAAGCACACTTTCCAGTGCCAAGTGGCTGCAATCATCATCTTCTTGATGGAAAAGGTGGTTTTGTGTCTTTTTATGCCCTGTTTTGACAGATTTTTCACTTTTTTAGCATGAGTGACCACTGTTATTTGGTCCCTGTATGTGACTGCATATGGTGAAATAAGCGTTTTCAGAGCCTAAAAAGCTCAAAAAGCACACTTTCACAGCCAAGTGGCTGCAATCATCATCTTCTTGATGGAAAAGGTGGTTTTGTGTCTTTTTATGCCCTGTTTTGCCAGATTTTTCACCTTTAAGCATGACTGACCACTCTGTGATTTGGGCCCTGTATGTGACTGCATATGGTGAAATAAGCGTTTTCAGAGCGTAAAAAGCTCAAAAAGCACACTTTCCAGTGCCAAGTGGCTGCAATCATCATCTTCTTGATGGAAAAGGTGGTTTTGTGTCTTTTTATGCCCTGTTTTGGCAGATTTTTTCACTTTTTTAGCATGACTGACCACTGTGATTTGGGCCCTGTATGTGACTGCATATGGTGAAATAAGCGTTTTCAGAGCGTAAAAAGCTTAAAAAGCACACTTTCCAGTGCCAAGTGGCTGCAATCATCATCTTCTTGATGGAAAAGGTGGTTTTGTGTCTTTTTATGCCCTGTTTTGGCAGATTTTTCACTTTTTTAGCATGACTGACCACTGTGATTTGGTCCCTGTATGTGACTGCATATGGTGAAATAAGCGTTTTCAGAGCCTAAAAAGCTCAAAAAGCACACTTTCACAGCCAAGTGGCTGCAATCATCATCTTCTTGATGGAAAAGGTGGTTTTGTGTCTTTTTATGCCCTAAATTGGCAGATTTTTCACTTTTTAGCATGAGTGACCACTCTGATTTGGTCCCGGTATGTGACTGCATATGGTGAAATAAGCGTTTTCAGAGCGTAAAAAGCTCAAAAAGCACACTTTTCACAGCCAAGTGGCTGCAATCATCATCTTCTTGATGGAAAAGGTGGTTTTGTGTCTTTTTATGCCCTGTTTTGGCAGATTTTTCACTTTTTAGCATCAGTGACCACTCTGATTTGGTCCCGGTATGTGACTGCATATGGTGAAATAAGCGTTTTCAGAGCGTAAAAAGCTCAAAAAGCACACTTTCCAGTGCCAAGTGGCAGCAATCATCATCTTCTTGATGGAAAAGGTGGTTTTGTGTCTTTTTATGCCCTGTTTTGACAGATTTTTCACTTTTTTAGCATGAGTGACCACTGTTATTTGGTCCCTGTATGTGACTGCATATGGTGAAATAAGCGTTTTCAGAGCCTAAAAAGCTCAAAAAGCACACTTTCACAGCCAAGTGGCTGCAATCATCATCTTCTTGATGGAAAAGGTGGTTTTGTGTCTTTTTATGCCCTAAATTGGCAGATTTTTCACTTTTTAGCATGAGTGACCACTCTGATTTGGTCCCGGTATGTGACTGCATATGGTGAAATAAGCGTTTTCAGAGCGTAAAAAGCTCAAAAAGCACACTTTTCACAGCCAAGTGGCTGCAATCATCATCTTCTTGATGGAAAAGGTGGTTTTGTGTCTTTTTATGCCCTGTTTTGCCAGATTTTTCACTTTTTAGCATCAGTGACCACTCTGATTTGGTCCCGGTATGTGACTGCATATGGTGAAATAAGCGTTTTCAGAGCGTAAAAAGCTCAAAAAGCACACTTTTCACAGCCAAGTGGCTGCAATCATCATCTTCTTGATGGAAAAGGTGGTTTTGTGTCTTTTTATGCCCTGTTTTGCCAGATTTTTCACCTTTAAGCATGACTGACCACTCTGTGATTTGGGCCCTGTATGTGACTGCATATGGTGAAATAAGCGTTTTCAGAGCGTAAAAAGCTCAAAAAGCACACTTTCCAGTGCCAAGTGGCTGCAATCATCATCTTCATGATGGAAAAGGTGGTTTTGTGTCTTTTTATGCCCTGTTTTGGCAGATTTTTCACTTTTTTAGCATGACTGACCACTGTGATTTGGTCCCTGTATGTGACTGCATATGGTGAAATAAGCGTTTTCAGAGCCTAAAAAGCTCAAAAAGCACACTTTCACAGCCAAGTGGCTGCAATCATCATCTTCTTGATGGAAAAGGTGGTTTTGTGTCTTTTTATGCCCTAAATTGGCAGATTTTTCACTTTTTAGCATCAGTTTCCACTCTGATTTGGTCCCGGTATGTGACTGCATATGGTGAAATAAGCGTTTTCAGAGCGTAAAAAGCTCAAAAAGCACACTTTCACAGCCAAGTGGCTGCATTCATCATCTTCTTGATGGAAAAGGTGGTTTTGTCTCTTTTTATGCCCTGTTTTGCCAGATTTTTCACTTTTAAGCATCACTGACCACTCTGTGATTTGGGCCCTGTATGTGACTGCATATGGTGAAATAAGCGTTTTCAGAGCGTAAAAAGCTCAAAAAGCACACTTTTCACAGCCAAGTGGCTGCAATCATCATCTTCTTGATGGAAAAGGTGGTTTTGTGTCTTTTTATGCCCTAAATTGGCAGATTTTTCACTTTTTAGCATCAGTGACCTCTCTGATTTGGTCCCGGTATGTGACTGCATATGGTGAAATAAGCGTTTTCAGAGCGTAAAAAGCTCAAAAAGCACACTTTTCACAGCCAAGTGGCTGCAATCATCATCTTCTTGATGGAAAAGGTGGTTTTGTGTCTTTTTATGCCCTGTTTTGCCAGATTTTTCACTTTTAAGCATCAGTGACCACTCTGTGATTTGAGCCCTGTATGTGACTGCATATGGTGAAATAAGCCTTTTCAGAGCGTAAAAAGCTCAAAAAGCACACTTTCACAGCCAAGTGGCTGCAATCATCATCTTCTTGATGGAAAACGTGGTTTTGTGTCTTTTTATGCCCTGTTTTGCCAGATTTTTCACTTTTAAGCATCACTGACCACTCTGTGATTTGGTCCCTGTATGTGACTGCATATGGTGAAATAAGCGTTTTCAGAGCGTAAAAAGCTCAAAAAGCACACTTTCCAGTGCCAAGTGGCTGCAATCATCATCTTCTTGATGGAAAAGGTGGTTTTGTGTCTTTTTATGCCCTGTTTTGACAGATTTTTCACTTTTAAGCATGACTGACCACTCTGTGATTTGGTCCCTGTATGTGACTGCATATGGTGAAATAAGCGTTTTCAGAGCCTAAAAAGCTCAAAAAGCACACTTTCACAGCCAAGTGGCTGCAATCATCATCTTCTTGATGGAAAAGGTGGTTTTGTGTCTTTTTATGCCATGTTTTGGCAGATTTTTCACTTTTTTAGCATGACTGACCACTGTGATTTGGTCCCTGTATGTGACTGGATATGGTGAAATAAGCCTTTTCAGAGCGTAAAAAGCTCAAAAAGCACACTTTTCACAGCCAAGTGGCTGCAATCATCATCTTCTTGATGGAAAAGGTGGTTTTGTGTCTTTTTATGCCCTGTTTTGCCAGATTTTTCACTTTTTAGCATGAGTGACCACTGTGATTTGGTCCCGGTATGTGACTGCATATGGTGAAATAAGCGTTTTCAGAGCGTAAAAAGCTCAAAAAGCACACTTTTCACAGCCAAGTGGCTGCAATCATCATCTTCTTGATGGAAAAGGTGGTTTTGTGTCTTTTTATGCCCTAAATTGGCAGATTTTTCACTTTTTAGCATGAGTGACCACTGTGATTTGGTCCCGGTATGTGACTGCATATGGTGAAATAAGCGTTTTCAGAGCGTAAAAAGCTCAAAAAGCACACTTTTCACAGCCAAGTGGCTGCAATCATCATCTTCTTGATGGAAAAGGTGGTTTTGTGTCTTTTTATGCCCTGTTTTGCCAGATTTTTCACTTTTAAGCATCAGTGACCACTCTGTGATTTGAGCCCTGTATGTGACTGCATATGGTGAAATAAGCCTTTTCAGAGCGTAAAAAGCTCAAAAAGCACACTTTCACAGCCAAGGGGCTGCAATCATCATCTTCTTGATGGAAAACGTGGTTTTGTGTCTTTTTATGCCCTGTTTTGCCAGATTTTTCACCTTTAAGCATGACTGACCACTCTGTGATTTGGGCCCTGTATGTGACTGCATATGGTGAAATAAGCGTTTTCAGAGCGTAAAAAGCTCAAAAAGCACACTTTCCAGTGCCAAGTGGCTGCAATCATCATCTTCTTGATGGAAAAGGTGATTTTGTGTCTTTTTATGCCCTGTTTTGACAGATTTTTCACTTTTTTAGCATGAGTGACCACTGTTATTTGGTCCCTGTATGTGACTGCATATGGTGAAATAAGCGTTTTCAGAGCCTAAAAAGCTCAAAAAGCACACTTTCACAGCCAAGTGGCTGCAATCATCATCTTCTTGATGGAAAAGGTGGTTTTGTGTCTTTTTATGCCCTGTTTTGGCAGATTTTTCACTTTTTTAGCATGACTGACCACTCTGATTTGGTCCCTGTATGTGACTGCATATGGTGAAATAAGCGTTTTCAGAGCCTAAAAAGCTCAAAAAGCACACTTTTCACAGCCAAGTGGCTGCAATCATCATCTTCTTGATGGAAAACGTGGTTTGTGTCTTTTTATGCCCTGTTTTGGCAGATTTTTCACTTTTTAGCATCAGTGACCACTCTGATTTGGTCCCGGTATGTGACTGCATATGGTGAAATAAGCGTTTTCAGAGCGTAAAAAGCTCAAACAGCACACTTTCCAGTGCCAAGTGGCTGCAATCATCATCGTCTTGATGGAAAACGTGGTTTGTGTCTTTTTATGCCCTGTTTGGCCAGATTTTTCACTTTTTAGCATCAGTGACCACTCTGATTTGGTCCCGGTATGTGACTGCATATGGTGAAATAAGCGTTTTCAGAGCGTAAAAAGCTCAAAAAGCACACTTTCCAGTGCCAAGTGGCTGCAATCATCATCTTCTTGATGGAAAAGGTGGTTTGTGTCTTTTTATGCCCTGTTTAGCCAGATTTTTCACTTTTTAGCATCAGTGACCACTGTGATTTGGTCCCTGTATGTGACTGCATATTGTGAAATAAGCGTTTTCAGAGCGTAAAAAGCTCAAAAAGCACACTTTCACAGCCAAGTGGCTGCAATCATCATCTTCTTGATGGAAAAGGTGGTTTTATGTCTTTTTATGCCCTGTTTTGGCAGATTTTTCACTTTTTTAGCATGACTGACCACTGTGATTTGGTCCCTGTATGTGACTGCATATGGTGAAATAAGCGTTTTCAGAGCGTAAAAAGCTCAAAAAGCACACTTTCCAGTGCCAAGTGGCTGCAATCATCATCTTCTTGATGGAAAAGGTGGTTTTGTGTCTTTTTATGCCCTGTTTTGACAGATTTTTCACTTTTAAGCATGACTGACCACTCTGTGATTTGGTCCCTGTATGTGACTGCATATGGTGAAATAAGCGTTTTCAGAGCCTAAAAAGCTCAAAAAGCACACTTTCACAGCCAAGTGGCTGCAATCATCATCTTCTTGATGGAAAAGGTGGTTTTGTGTCTTTTTATGCCATGTTTTGGCAGATTTTTCACTTTTTTAGCATGACTGACCACTGTGATTTGGTCCCTGTATGTGACTGGATATGGTGAAATAAGCCTTTTCAGAGCGTAAAAAGCTCAAAAAGCACACTTTTCACAGCCAAGTGGCTGCAATCATCATCTTCTTGATGGAAAAGGTGGTTTTGTGTCTTTTTATGCCCTGTTTTGCCAGATTTTTCACTTTTTAGCATGAGTGACCACTGTGATTTGGTCCCGGTATGTGACTGCATATGGTGAAATAAGCGTTTTCAGAGCGTAAAAAGCTCAAAAAGCACACTTTTCACAGCCAAGTGGCTGCAATCATCATCTTCTTGATGGAAAAGGTGGTTTTGTGTCTTTTTATGCCCTAAATTGGCAGATTTTTCACTTTTTAGCATGAGTGACCACTGTGATTTGGTCCCGGTATGTGACTGCATATGGTGAAATAAGCGTTTTCAGAGCGTAAAAAGCTCAAAAAGCACACTTTTCACAGCCAAGTGGCTGCAATCATCATCTTCTTGATGGAAAAGGTGGTTTTGTGTCTTTTTATGCCCTAAATTGGCAGATTTTTCACTTTTTAGCATCAGTGACCTCTCTGATTTGGTCCCGGTATGTGACTGCATATGGTGAAATAAGCGTTTTCAGAGCGTAAAAAGCTCAAAAAGCACACTTTCCAGTGCCAAGTGGCTGCAATCATCATCTTCTTGATGGAAAAGGTGGTTTTGTGTCTTTTTATGCCCTGTTTTGCCAGATTTTTCACTTTTAAGCATCAGTGACCACTCTGTGATTTGAGCCCTGTATGTGACTGCATATGGTGAAATAAGCGTTTTCAGAGCCTAAAAAGCTCAAAAAGCACACTTTCACAGCCAAGTGGCTGCAATCATCATCTTCTTGATGGAAAAGGTGGTTTTGTGTCTTTTTATGCCCTAAATTGGCAGATTTTTCACTTTTTAGCATCAGTTTCCTCTCTGATTTGGTCCCTGTATGTGACTGCATATGGTGAAATAAGCGTTTTCAGAGCGTAAAAAGCTCAAAAAGCACACTTTCACAGCCAAGTGGCTGCATTCATCATCTTCTTGATGGAAAAGGTGGTTTTGTCTCTTTTTATGCCCTGTTTTGCCAGATTTTTCACTTTTAAGCATCACTGACCACTCTGTGATTTGGGCCCTGTATGTGACTGCATATGGTGAAATAAGCGTTTTCAGAGCGTAAAAAGCTCAAAAAGCACACTTTCCAGTGCCAAGTGGCTGCAATCATCATCGTCTTGATGGAAAACGTGGTTTGTGTCTTTTTATGCCCTGTTTTGGCAGATTTTTCACTTTTTAGCATCAGTGACCACTCTGATTTGGTCCCGGTATGTGACTGCATATGGTGAAATAAGCGTTTTCAGAGCGTAAAAAGCTCAAAAAGCACACTTTTCACAGCCAAGTGGCTGCAATCATCATCTTCTTGATGGAAAAGGTGGTTTTGTGTCTTTTTATGCCCTAAATTGGCAGATTTTTCACTTTTTAGCATCAGTGACCTCTCTCATTTGGTCCCGGTATGTGACTGCATATGGTGAAATAAGCGTTTTCAGAGCGTAAAAAGCTCAAAAAGCACACTTTTCACAGCCAAGTGGCTGCAATCATCATCTTCTTGATGGAAAAGGTGGTTTTGTGTCTTTTTATGCCCTGTTTTGCCAGATTTTTCACTTTTAAGCATCAGTGACCACTCTGTGATTTGAGCCCTGTATGTGACTGCATATGGTGAAATAAGCCTTTTCAGAGCGTAAAAAGCTCAAAAAGCACACTTTCACAGCCAAGTGGCTGCAATCATCATCTTCTTGATGGAAAACGTGGTTTTGTGTCTTTTTATGCCCTGTTTTGCCAGATTTTTCACCTTTAAGCATGACTGACCACTCTGTGATTTGGGCCCTGTATGTGACTGCATATGGTGAAATAAGCGTTTTCAGAGCGTAAAAAGCTCAAAAAGCACACTTTCCAGTGCCAAGTGGCTGCAATCATCATCTTCTTGATGGAAAAGGTGATTTTGTGTCTTTTTATGCCCTGTTTTGACAGATTTTTCACTTTTTTAGCATGAGTGACCACTGTTATTTGGTCCCTGTATGTGACTGCATATGGTGAAATAAGCGTTTTCAGAGCCTAAAAAGCTCAAAAAGCACACTTTCACAGCCAAGTGGCTGCAATCATCATCTTCTTGATGGAAAAGGTGGTTTTGTGTCTTTTTATGCCCTGTTTTGGCAGATTTTTCACTTTTTTAGCATGACTGACCACTCTGATTTGGTCCCTGTATGTGACTGCATATGGTGAAATAAGCGTTTTCAGAGCCTAAAAAGCTCAAAAAGCACACTTTTCACAGCCAAGTGGCTGCAATCATCATCTTCTTGATGGAAAACGTGGTTTGTGTCTTTTTATGCCCTGTTTTGGCAGATTTTTCACTTTTTAGCATCAGTGACCACTCTGATTTGGTCCCGGTATGTGACTGCATATGGTGAAATAAGCGTTTTCAGAGCGTAAAAAGCTCAAAAAGCACACTTTTCACAGCCAAGTGGCTGCAATCATCATCTTCTTGATGGAAAAGGTGGTTTTGTGTCTTTTTATGCCCTAAATTGGCAGATTTTTCACTTTTTAGCATCAGTGACCTCTCTGATTTGGTCCCGGTATGTGACTGCATATGGTGAAATAAGCGTTTTCAGAGCGTAAAAAGCTCAAAAAGCACACTTTTCACAGCCAAGTGGCTGCAATCATCATCTTCTTGATGGAAAAGGTGGTTTTGTGTCTTTTTATGCCCTAAATTGGCAGATTTTTCACTTTTTAGCATGAGTGACCACTGTGATTTGGTCCCGGTATGTGACTGCATATGGTGAAATAAGCGTTTTCAGAGCGTAAAAAGCTCAAAAAGCACACTTTTCACAGCCAAGTGGCTGCAATCATCATCTTCTTGATGGAAAAGGTGGTTTTGTGTCTTTTTATGCCCTAAATTGGCAGATTTTTCACTTTTTAGCATCAGTTTCCACTCTGATTTGTTCCCGGTATGTGACTGCATATGGTGAAATAAGCGTTTTCAGAGCGTAAAAAGCTCAAAAAGCACACTTTTCACAGCCAAGTGGCTGCAATCATCATCTTCTTGATGGAAAAGGTGGTTTTGTGTCTTTTTATGCCCTGTTTTGCCAGATTTTTCACTTTTAAGCATCAGTGACCACTCTGTGATTTGAGCCCTGTATGTGACTGCATATGGTGAAATAAGCCTTTTCAGAGCGTAAAAAGCTCAAAAAGCACACTTTCACAGCCAAGTGGCTGCAATCATCATCTTCTTGATGGAAAACGTGGTTTTGTGTCTTTTTATGCCCTGTTTTGCCAGATTTTTCACCTTTAAGCATGACTGACCACTCTGTGATTTGGGCCCTGTATGTGACTGCATATGGTGAAATAAGCGTTTTCAGAGCGTAAAAAGCTCAAAAAGCACACTTTCCAGTGCCAAGTGGCTGCAATCATCATCTTCATGATGGAAAAGGTGGTTTTGTGTCTTTTTATGCCCTGTTTTGGCAGATTTTTCACTTTTTTAGCATGACTGACCACTGTGATTTGGTCCCTGTATGTGACTGCATATGGTGAAATAAGCGTTTTCAGAGCCTAAAAAGCTCAAAAAGCACACTTTCACAGCCAAGTGGCTGCAATCATCATCTTCTTGATGGAAAAGGTGGTTTTGTGTCTTTTTATGCCCTAAATTGGCAGATTTTTCACTTTTTAGCATCAGTGACCACTGTGATTTGGTCCCGGTATGTGACTGCATATGGTGAAATAAGCGTTTTCAGAGCGTAAAAAGCTCAAAAAGCACACTTTCACAGCCAAGTGGCTGCATTCATCATCTTCTTGATGGAAAAGGTGGTTTTGTCTCTTTTTATGCCCTGTTTTGCCAGATTTTTCACTTTTAAGCATCACTGACCACTCTGTGATTTGGGCCCTGTATGTGACTGCATATGGTGAAATAAGCGTTTTCAGAGCGTAAAAAGCTCAAAAAGCACACTTTTCACAGCCAAGTGGCTGCAATCATCATCTTCTTGATGGAAAAGGTGGTTTTGTGTCTTTTTATGCCCTAAATTGGCAGATTTTTCACTTTTTAGCATCAGTGACCTCTCTGATTTGGTCCCGGTATGTGACTGCATATGGTGAAATAAGCGTTTTCAGAGCGTAAAAAGCTCAAAAAGCACACTTTTCACAGCCAAGTGGCTGCAATCATCATCTTCTTGATGGAAAAGGTGGTTTTGTGTCTTTTTATGCCCTGTTTTGCCAGATTTTTCACTTTTAAGCATCAGTGACCACTCTGTGATTTGAGCCCTGTATGTGACTGCATATGGTGAAATAAGCCTTTTCAGAGCGTAAAAAGCTCAAAAAGCACACTTTCACAGCCAAGTGGCTGCAATCATCATCTTCTTGATGGAAAACGTGGTTTTGTGTCTTTTTATGCCCTGTTTTGCCAGATTTTTCACTTTTAAGCATCACTGACCACTCTGTGATTTGGGCCCTGTATGTGACTGCATATGGTGAAATAAGCGTTTTCAGAGCGTAAAAAGCTCAAAAAGCACACTTTCCAGTGCCAAGTGGCTGCAATCATCATCTTCTTGATGGAAAAGGTGGTTTTGTGTCTTTTTATGCCCTGTTTTGACAGATTTTTCACTTTTTTAGCATGAGTGACCACTCTGATTTGGTCCCTGTATGTGACTGCATATGGTGAAATAAGCGTTTTCAGAGCCTAAAAAGCTCAAAAAGCACACTTTCACAGCCAAGTGGCTGCAATCATCATCTTCTTGATGGAAAAGGTGGTTTTGTGTCTTTTTATGCCCTGTTTTGGCAGATTTTTCACTTTTTTAGCATGACTGACCACTGTGATTTGTTCCCTGTATGTGACTGCATATGGTGAAATAAGCGTTTTCAGAGCCTAAAAAGCTCAAAAAGCACACTTTCACAGCCAAGTGGCTGCAATCATCATCTTCTTGATGGAAAAGGTGGTTTTGTGTCTTTTTATGCCCTGTTTTGCCAGATTTTTCACCTTTAAGCATGACTGACCACTCTGTGATTTGGGCCCTGTATGTGACTGCATATGGTGAAATAAGCGTTTTCAGAGCGTAAAAAGCTCAAAAAGCACACTTTCCAGTGCCAAGTGGCTGCAATCATCATCTTCTTGATGGAAAAGGTGGTTTTGTGTCTTTTTATGCCCTGTTTTGGCAGATTTTTCACTTTTTTAGCATGACTGACCACTGTGATTTGGGCCCTGTATGTGACTGCATATGGTGAAATAAGCGTTTTCAGAGCGTAAAAAGCTTAAAAAGCACACTTTCCAGTGCCAAGTGGCTGCAATCATCATCTTCTTGATGGAAAAGGTGGTTTTGTGTCTTTTTATGCCCTGTTTTGGCAGATTTTTCACTTTTTTAGCATGACTGACCACTGTGATTTGGTCCCGGTATGTGACTGCATATGGTGAAATAAGCGTTTTCAGAGCCTAAAAAGCTCAAAAAGCACACTTTCACAGCCAAGTGGCTGCAATCATCATCTTCTTGATGGAAAAGGTGGTTTTGTGTCTTTTTATGCCCTAAATTGGCAGATTTTTCACTTTTTAGCATGAGTGACCACTCTGATTTGGTCCCGGTATGTGACTGCATATGGTGAAATAAGCGTTTTCAGAGCGTAAAAAGCTCAAAAAGCACACTTTTCACAGCCAAGTGGCTGCAATCATCATCTTCTTGATGGAAAAGGTGGTTTTGTGTCTTTTTATGCCCTGTTTTGGCAGATTTTTCACTTTTTAGCATCAGTGACCACTCTGATTTGGTCCCGGTATGTGACTGCATATGGTGAAATAAGCGTTTTCAGAGCGTAAAAAGCTCAAAAAGCACACTTTCCAGTGCCAAGTGGCTGCAATCATCATCTTCTTGATGGAAAAGGTGGTTTTGTGTCTTTTTATGCCCTGTTTTGACAGATTTTTCACTTTTTTAGCATGAGTGACCACTGTTATTTGGTCCCTGTATGTGACTGCATATGGTGAAATAAGCGTTTTCAGAGCCTAAAAAGCTCAAAAAGCACACTTTCACAGCCAAGTGGCTGCAATCATCATCTTCTTGATGGAAAAGGTGGTTTTGTGTCTTTTTATGCCCTAAATTGGCAGATTTTTCACTTTTTAGCATGAGTGACCACTCTGATTTGGTCCCGGTATGTGACTGCATATGGTGAAATAAGCGTTTTCAGAGCGTAAAAAGCTCAAAAAGCACACTTTTCACAGCCAAGTGGCTGCAATCATCATCTTCTTGATGGAAAAGGTGGTTTTGTGTCTTTTTATGCCCTGTTTTGGCAGATTTTTCACTTTTTAGCATCAGTGACCACTCTGATTTGGTCCCGGTATGTGACTGCATATGGTGAAATAAGCGTTTTCAGAGCGTAAAAAGCTCAAAAAGCACACTTTTCACAGCCAAGTGGCTGCAATCATCATCTTCTTGATGGAAAAGGTGGTTTTGTGTCTTTTTATGCCCTGTTTTGCCAGATTTTTCACCTTTAAGCATGACTGACCACTCTGTGATTTGGGCCCTGTATGTGACTGCATATGGTGAAATAAGCGTTTTCAGAGCGTAAAAAGCTCAAAAAGCACACTTTCCAGTGCCAAGTGGCTGCAATCATCATCTTCATGATGGAAAAGGTGGTTTTGTGTCTTTTTATGCCCTGTTTTGGCAGATTTTTCACTTTTTTAGCATGACTGACCACTGTGATTTGGTCCCTGTATGTGACTGCATATGGTGAAATAAGCGTTTTCAGAGCCTAAAAAGCTCAAAAAGCACACTTTCACAGCCAAGTGGCTGCAATCATCATCTTCTTGATGGAAAAGGTGGTTTTGTGTCTTTTTATGCCCTAAATTGGCAGATTTTTCACTTTTTAGCATCAGTTTCCACTCTGATTTGGTCCCGGTATGTGACTGCATATGGTGAAATAAGCGTTTTCAGAGCGTAAAAAGCTCAAAAAGCACACTTTCACAGCCAAGTGGCTGCATTCATCATCTTCTTGATGGAAAAGGTGGTTTTGTCTCTTTTTATGCCCTGTTTTGCCAGATTTTTCACTTTTAAGCATCACTGACCACTCTGTGATTTGGGCCCTGTATGTGACTGCATATGGTGAAATAAGCGTTTTCAGAGCGTAAAAAGCTCAAAAAGCACACTTTCCAGTGCCAAGTGGCTGCAATCATCATCTTCTTGATGGAAAAGGTGGTTTTGTGTCTTTTTATGCCCTGTTTTGGCAGATTTTTCACTTTTTTAGCATGACTGACCACTGTGATTTGGTCCCTGTATGTGACTGCATATGGTGAAATAAGCGTTTTCAGAGCCTAAAAAGCTCAAAAAGCACACTTTCACAGCCAAGTGGCTGCAATCATCATCTTCTTGATGGAAAAGGTGGTTTTGTGTCTTTTTATGCCCTAAATTGGCAGATTTTTCACTTTTTAGCATGAGTGACCACTCTGATTTGGTCCCGGTATGTGACTGCATATGGTGAAATAAGCGTTTTCAGAGCGTAAAAAGCTCAAAAAGCACACTTTTCACAGCCAAGTGGCTGCAATCATCATCTTCTTGATGGAAAAGGTGGTTTTGTGTCTTTTTATGCCCTGTTTTGGCAGATTTTTCACTTTTTAGCATCAGTGACCACTCTGATTTGGTCCCGGTATGTGACTGCATATGGTGAAATAAGCGTTTTCAGAGCGTAAAAAGCTCAAAAAGCACACTTTTCACAGCCAAGTGGCTGCAATCATCATCTTCTTGATGGAAAAGGTGGTTTTGTGTCTTTTTATGCCCTGTTTTGCCAGATTTTTCACCTTTAAGCATGACTGACCACTCTGTGATTTGGGCCCTGTATGTGACTGCATATGGTGAAATAAGCCTTTTCAGAGCGTAAAAAGCTCAAAAAGCACACTTTCCAGTGCCAAGTGGCTGCAATCATCATCTTCTTGATGGAAAAGGTGGTTTTGTGTCTTTTTATGCCCTGTTTTGGCAGATTTTTCACTTTTTTAGCATGACTGACCACTGTGATTTGGTCCCTGTATGTGACTGCATATGGTGAAATAAGCGTTTTCAGAGCGTAAAAAGCTCAAAAAGCACACTTTCACAGCCAAGTGGCTGCAATCATCATCTTCTTGATGGAAAAGGTGGTTTTGTCTCTTTTTATGCCCTGTTTTGCCAGATTTTTCACTTTTAAGCATCACTGACCACTCTGTGATTTGGGCCCTGTATGTGACTGCATATGGTGAAATAAGCGTTTTCAGAGCGTAAAAAGCTCAAAAAGCACACTTTCCAGTGCCAAGTGGCTGCAATCATCATCTTCTTGATGGAAAAGGTGGTTTTGTGTCTTTTTATGCCCTGTTTTGGCAGATTTTTCACTTTTTTAGCATGACTGACCACTGTGATTTGGTCCCTGTATGTGACTGCATATGGTGAAATAAGCGTTTTCAGAGCCTAAAAAGCTCAAAAAGCACACTTTCACAGCCAAGTGGCTGCAATCATCATCTTCTTGATGGAAAAGGTGGTTTTGTGTCTTTTTATGCCCTAAATTGGCAGATTTTTCACTTTTTAGCATGAGTGACCACTCTGATTTGGTCCCGGTATGTGACTGCATATGGTGAAATAAGCGTTTTCAGAGCGTAAAAAGCTCAAAAAGCACACTTTTCACAGCCAAGTGGCTGCAATCATCATCTTCTTGATGGAAAAGGTGGTTTTGTGTCTTTTTATGCCCTGTTTTGGCAGATTTTTCACTTTTTAGCATCAGTGACCACTCTGATTTGGTCCCGGTATGTGACTGCATATGGTGAAATAAGCGTTTTCAGAGCGTAAAAAGCTCAAAAAGCACACTTTTCACAGCCAAGTGGCTGCAATCATCATCTTCTTGATGGAAAAGGTGGTTTTGTGTCTTTTTATGCCCTGTTTTGCCAGATTTTTCACTTTTAAGCATCAGTGACCACTCTGTGATTTGAGCCCTGTATGTGACTGCATATGGTGAAATAAGCCTTTTCAGAGCGTAAAAAGCTCAAAAAGCACACTTTCACAGCCAAGTGGCTGCAATCATCATCTTCTTGATGGAAAAGGTGGTTTTGTGTCTTTTTATGCCCTGTTTTGCCAGATTTTTCACCTTTAAGCATGACTGACCACTCTGTGATTTGGGCCCTGTATGTGACTGCATATGGTGAAATAAGCGTTTTCAGAGCGTAAAAAGCTCAAAAAGCACACTTTTCACAGCCAAGTGGCTGCAATCATCATCTTCTTGATGGAAAAGGTGGTTTTGTGTCTTTTTATGCCCTAAATAGGCAGATTTTTCACTTTTTAGCATGAGTGACCACTGTGATTTGGTCCCGGTATGTGACTGCATATGGTGAAATAAGCGTTTTCAGAGCGTAAAAAGCTCAAAAAGCACACTTTTCACAGCCAAGTGGCTGCAATCATCATCTTCTTGATGGAAAAGGTGGTTTTGTGTCTTTTTATGCCCTGTTTTGCCAGATTTTTCACCTTTAAGCATGACTGACCACTCTGTGATTTGGGCCCTGTATGTGACTGCATATGGTGAAATAAGCCTTTTCAGAGCGTAAAAAGCTCAAAAAGCACACTTTCCAGTGCCAAGTGGCTGCAATCATCATCTTCTTGATGGAAAAGGTGGTTTTGTGTCTTTTTATGCCCTGTTTTGGCAGATTTTTCACTTTTTTAGCATGACTGACCACTGTGATTTGGTCCCTGTATGTGACTGCATATGGTGAAATAAGCGTTTTCAGAGCGTAAAAAGCTCAAAAAGCACACTTTCACAGCCAAGTGGCTGCAATCATCATCTTCTTGATGGAAAAGGTGGTTTTGTCTCTTTTTATGCCCTGTTTTGCCAGATTTTTCACTTTTAAGCATCACTGACCACTCTGTGATTTGGGCCCTGTATGTGACTGCATATGTTGAAATAAGCGTTTTCAGAGCGTAAAAAGCTCAAAAAGCACACTTTCCAGTGCCAAGTGGCTGCAATCATCATCTTCTTGATGGAAAAGGTGGTTTTGTGTCTTTTTATGCCCTGTTTTGGCAGATTTTTCACTTTTTTAGCATGACTGACCACTGTGATTTGGTCCCTGTATGTGACTGCATATGGTGAAATAAGCGTTTTCAGAGCCTAAAAAGCTCAAAAAGCACACTTTCACAGCCAAGTGGCTGCAATCATCATCTTCTTGATGGAAAAGGTGGTTTTGTGTCTTTTTATGCCCTAAATTGGCAGATTTTTCACTTTTTAGCATGAGTGACCACTCTGATTTGGTCCCGGTATGTGACTGCATATGGTGAAATAAGCGTTTTCAGAGCGTAAAAAGCTCAAAAAGCACACTTTTCACAGCCAAGTGGCTGCAATCATCATCTTCTTGATGGAAAAGGTGGTTTTGTGTCTTTTTATGCCCTGTTTTGGCAGATTTTTCACTTTTTAGCATCAGTGACCACTCTGATTTGGTCCCGGTATGTGACTGCATATGGTGAAATAAGCGTTTTCAGAGCGTAAAAAGCTCAAAAAGCACACTTTTCACAGCCAAGTGGCTGCAATCATCATCTTCTTGATGGAAAAGGTGGTTTTGTGTCTTTTTATGCCCTGTTTTGCCAGATTTTTCACCTTTAAGCATGACTGACCACTCTGTGATTTGGGCCCTGTATGTGACTGCATATGGTGAAATAAGCGTTTTCAGAGCGTAAAAAGCTCAAAAAGCACACTTTCCAGTGCCAAGTGGCTGCAATCATCATCTTCTTGATGGAAAAGGTGGTTTTGTGTCTTTTTATGCCCTGTTTTGCCAGATTTTTCACTTTTTTAGCATGACTGACCACTGTGATTTGGTCCCTGTATGTGACTGCATATGGTGAAATAAGCGTTTTCAGAGCCTAAAAAGCTCAAAAAGCACACTTTCACAGCCAAGTGGCTGCAATCATCATCTTCTTGATGGAAAAGGTGGTTTTGTGTCTTTTTATGCCCTAAATTGGCAGATTTTTCACTTTTTAGCATCAGTTTCCACTCTGATTTGGTCCCGGTATGTGACTGCATATGGTGAAATAAGCGTTTTCAGAGCGTAAAAAGCTCAAAAAGCACACTTTCACAGCCAAGTGGCTGCATTCATCATCTTCTTGATGGAAAAGGTGGTTTTGTCTCTTTTTATGCCCTGTTTTGCCAGATTTTTCACTTTTAAGCATCACTGACCACTCTGTGATTTGGGCCCTGTATGTGACTGCATATGGTGAAATAAGCGTTTTCAGAGCGTAAAAAGCTCAAAAAGCACACTTTCCAGTGCCAAGTGGCTGCAATCATCATCGTCTTGATGGAAAACGTGGTTTGTGTCTTTTTATGCCCTGTTTTGGCAGATTTTTCACTTTTTAGCATCAGTGACCACTCTGATTTGGTCCCGGTATGTGACTGCATATGGTGAAATAAGCGTTTTCAGAGCGTAAAAAGCTCAAAAAGCACACTTTTCACAGCCAAGTGGCTGCAATCATCATCTTCTTGATGGAAAAGGTGGTTTTGTGTCTTTTTATGCCCTAAATTGGCAGATTTTTCACTTTTTAGCATCAGTGACCTCTCTGATTTGGTCCCGGTATGTGACTGCATATGGTGAAATAAGCGTTTTCAGAGCGTAAAAAGCTCAAAAAGCACACTTTTCACAGCCAAGTGGCTGCAATCATCATCTTCTTGATGGAAAAGGTGGTTTTGTGTCTTTTTATGCCCTGTTTTGCCAGATTTTTCACTTTTAAGCATCAGTGACCACTCTGTGATTTGAGCCCTGTATGTGACTGCATATGGTGAAATAAGCCTTTTCAGAGCGTAAAAAGCTCAACAAGCACACTTTCACAGCCAAGTGGCTGCAATCATCATCTTCTTGATGGAAAAGGTGGTTTTGTGTCTTTTTATGCCCTGTTTTGCCAGATTTTTCACCTTTAAGCATGACTGACCACTCTGTGATTTGGGCCCTGTATGTGACTGCATATGGTGAAATAAGCGTTTTCAGAGCGTAAAAAGCTCAAAAAGCACACTTTCCAGTGCCAAGTGGCTGCAATCATCATCTTCTTGATGGAAAAGGTGGTTTTGTGTCTTTTTATGCCCTGTTTTGACAAATTTTTCACTTTTTTAGCATGAGTGACCACTGTTATTTGGTCCCTGTATGTGACTGCATATGGTGAAATAAGCGTTTTCAGAGCCTAAAAAGCTCAAAAAGCACACTTTCACAGCCAAGTGGCTGCAATCATCATCTTCTTGATGGAAAAGGTGGTTTTGTGTCTTTTTATGCCCTGTTTTGGCAGATTTTTCACTTTTTTAGCATGACTGACCACTGTGATTTGGTCCCTGTATGTGACTGCATATGGTGAAATAAGCGTTTTCAGAGCCTAAAAAGCTCAAAAAGCACACTTTCACAGCCAAGTGGCTACAATCATCATCTTCTTGATGGAAAAGGTGGTTTTGTGTCTTTTTATGCCATGTTTTGGCAGTTTTTTCACTTTTTTAGCATGACTGACCACTGTGATTTGGTCCCTGTATGTGACTGCATATGGTGAAATAAGCGTTTTCAGAGCGTAAAAAGCTCAAAAAGCACACTTTTCACAGCCAAGTGGCTGCAATCATCATCTTCTTGATGGAAAAGGTGGTTTTGTGTCTTTTTATGCCCTGTTTTGCCAGATTTTTCACTTTTAAGCATCAGTGACCACTCTGTGATTTGAGCCCTGTATGTGACTGCATATGGTGAAATAAGCGTTTTCAGAGCGTAAAAAGCTCAAAAAGCACACTTTCACAGCCAAGTGGCTGCAATCATCATCTTCTTGATGGAAAAGGTGGTTTTGTGTCTTTTTATGCCCTGTTTTGACAGATTTTTCACCTTTAAGCATGACTGACCACTCTGTGATTTGGGCCCTGTATGTGACTGCATATGGTGAAATAAGCGTTTTCAGAGCGTAAAAAGCTCAAAAAGCACACTTTCCAGTGCCAAGTGGCTGCAATCATCATCTTCTTGATGGAAAAGGTGGTTTTGTGTCTTTTTATGCCCTGTTTTGGCAGATTTTTCACTTTTTAGCATGAGTGACCACTCTGATTTGGTCCCGGTATGTGACTGCATATGGTGAAATACGCGTTTTCAGAGCGTAAAAAGCTCAAAAAGCACACTTTTCACAGCCAAGTGGCTGCAATCATCATCTTCTTGATGGAAAAGGTGGTTTTGTGTCTTTTTATGCCCTAAATTGGCAGATTTTTCACTTTTTAGCATGAGTGACCACTGTGATTTGGTCCCGGTATGTGACTGCATATGGTGAAATAAGCGTTTTCAGAGCGTAAAAAGCTCAAAAAGCACACTTTTCACAGCCAAGTGGCTGCAATCATCATCTTCTTGATGGAAAAGGTGGTTTTGTGTCTTTTTATGACCTAAATTGGCAGATTTTTCACTTTTTAGCATGAGTGACCACTCTGATTTGGTCCCGGTATGTGACTGCATATGGTGAAATACGCGTTTTCAGAGCGTAAAAAGCTCAAAAAGCACACTTTTCACAGCCAAGTGGCTGCAATCATCATCTTCTTGATGGAAAAGGTGGTTTTGTGTCTTTTTATGCCCTAAATAGGCAGATTTTTCACTTTTTAGCATGAGTGACCACTGTGATTTGGTCCCGGTATGTGACTGCATATGGTGAAATAAGCGTTTTCAGAGCGTAAAAAGCTCAAAAAGCACACTTTCCAGTGCCAAGTGGCTGCAATCATCATCGTCTTGATGGAAAACGTGGTTTTGTGTCTTTTTATGCCCTGTTTGGCCAGATTTTTCACTTTTTAGCATCAGTGACCACTCTGATTTGGTCCCGGTATGTGACTGCATATGGTGAAATAAGCGTTTTCAGAGCGTAAAAAGCTCAAAAAGCACACTTTCCAGTGCCAAGTGGCTGCAATCATCATCTTCTTGATGGAAAAGGTGGTTTGTGTCTTTTTATGCCCTGTTTAGCCAGATTTTTCACTTTTTAGCATCAGTGACCACTGTGATTTGGTCCCTGTATGTGACTGCATATTGTGAAATAAGCGTTTTCAGAGCGTAAAAAGCTCAAAAAGCACACTTTCACAGCCAAGTGGCTGCAATCATCATCTTCTTGATGGAAAAGGTGGTTTTATGTCTTTTTATGCCCTGTTTTGGCAGATTTTTCACTTTTTTAGCATGACTGACCACTGTGATTTGGTCCCTGTATGTGACTGCATATGGTGAAATAAGCGTTTTCAGAGCGTAAAAAGCTCAAAAAGCACACTTTCCAGTGCCAAGTGGCTGCAATCATCATCTTCTTGATGGAAAAGGTGGTTTTGTGTCTTTTTATGCCCTGTTTTGACAGATTTTTCACTTTTAAGCATGACTGACCACTCTGTGATTTGGTCCCTGTATGTGACTGCATATGGTGAAATAAGCGTTTTCAGAGCCTAAAAAGCTCAAAAAGCACACTTTCACAGCCAAGTGGCTGCAATCATCATCTTCTTGATGGAAAAGGTGGTTTTGTGTCTTTTTATGCCATGTTTTGGCAGATTTTTCACTTTTTTAGCATGACTGACCACTGTGATTTGGTCCCTGTATGTGACTGGATATGGTGAAATAAGCCTTTTCAGAGCGTAAAAAGCTCAAAAAGCACACTTTCCAGTGCCAAGTGGCTGCAATCATCATCTTCTTGATGGAAAAGGTGGTTTTGTGTCTTTTTATGCCCTGTTTGGCCAGATTTTTCACTTTTAAACATCAGTGACCACTCTGTGATTTGGTCCCTGTATGTGACTGCATATGGTGAAATAAGCGTTTTCAGAGCGTAAAAAGCTCAAAAAGCACACTTTCCAGTGCCAAGTGGCTGCAATCATCATCTTCTTGATGGAAAAGGTGGTTTGTGTCTTTTTATGCCCTGTTTAGCCAGATTTTTCACTTTTTAGCATCAGTGACCACTGTGATTTGGTCCCTGTATGTGACTGCATATTGTGAAATAAGCGTTTTCAGAGCGTAAAAAGCTCAAAAAGCACACTTTCACAGCCAAGTGGCTGCAATCATCATCTTCTTGATGGAAAAGGTGGTTTTATGTCTTTTTATGCCCTGTTTTGGCAGATTTTTCACTTTTTTAGCATGACTGACCACTGTGATTTGGTCCCTGTATGTGACTGCATATGGTGAAATAAGCGTTTTCAGAGCGTAAAAAGCTCAAAAAGCACACTTTCCAGTGCCAAGTGGCTGCAATCATCATCTTCTTGATGGAAAAGGTGGTTTTGTGTCTTTTTATGCCCTGTTTTGACAGATTTTTCACTTTTAAGCATGACTGACCACTCTGTGATTTGGTCCCTGTATGTGACTGCATATGGTGAAATAAGCGTTTTCAGAGCCTAAAAAGCTCAAAAAGCACACTTTCACAGCCAAGTGGCTGCAATCATCATCTTCTTGATGGAAAAGGTGGTTTTGTGTCTTTTTATGCCATGTTTTGGCAGATTTTTCACTTTTTTAGCATGACTGACCACTGTGATTTGGTCCCTGTATGTGACTGGATATGGTGAAATAAGCCTTTTCAGAGCGTAAAAAGCTCAAAAAGCACACTTTTCACAGCCAAGTGGCTGCAATCATCATCTTCTTGATGGAAAAGGTGGTTTTGTGTCTTTTTATGCCCTGTTTTGGCAGATTTTTCACTTTTTAGCATGAGTGACCACTCTGATTTGGTCCCGGTATGTGACTGCATATGGTGAAATAAGCGTTTTCAGAGCGTAAAAAGCTCAAAAAGCACACTTTTCACAGCCAAGTGGCTGCAATCATCATCTTCTTGATGGAAAAGGTGGTTTTGTGTCTTTTTATGCCCTGTTTTGCCAGATTTTTCACTTTTAAGCATCAGTGACCACTCTGTGATTTGAGCCCTGTATGTGACTGCATATGGTGAAATAAGCCTTTTCAGAGCGTAAAAAGCTCAAAAAGCACACTTTTCACAGCCAAGTGGCTGCAATCATCATCTTCTTGATGGAAAACGTGGTTTTGTGTCTTTTTATGCCCTGTTTTGACAGATTTTTCACCTTTAAGCATGACTGACCACTCTGTGATTTGGGCCCTGTATGTGACTGCATATGGTGAAATAAGCGTTTTCAGAGCGTAAAAAGCTCAAAAAGCACACTTTCCAGTGCCAAGTGGCTGCAATCATCATCTTCTTGATGGAAAAGGTGGTTTTGTGTCTTTTTATGCCCTGTTTTGGCAGATTTTTCACTTTTTAGCATGAGTGACCACTGTGATTTGGTCCCGGTATGTGACTGCATATGGTGAAATAAGCGTTTTCAGAGCGTAAAAAGCTCAAAAAGCACACTTTTCACAGCCAAGTGGCTGCAATCATCATCTTCTTGATGGAAAAGGTGGTTTTGTGTCTTTTTATGCCCTGTTTTGCCAGATTTTTCACTTTTAAGCATCAGTGACCACTCTGTGATTTGAGCCCTGTATGTGACTGCATATGGTGAAATAAGCTTTTTCAGAGCGTAAAAAGCTCAAAAAGCACACTTTCACAGCCAAGTGGCTGCAATCATCATCTTCTTGATGGAAAAGGTGGTTTTGTGTCTTTTTATGCCCTGTTTTGCCAGATTTTTCACCTTTAAGCATGACTGACCACTCTGTGATTTGGGCCCTGTATGTGACTGCATATGGTGAAATAAGCGTTTTCAGAGCGTAAAAAGCTCAAAAAGCACACTTTCACAGCCAAGTGGCTGCAATCATCATCTTCTTGATGGAAAAGGTGGTTTTGTGTCTTTTTATGCCCTGTTTTGCCAGATTTTTCACCTTTAAGCATGACTGACCACTCTGTGATTTGGGCCCTGTATGTGACTGCATATGGTGAAATAAGCGTTTTCAGAGCGTAAAAAGCTCAAAAAGCACACTTTTCACAGCCAAGTGGCTGCAATCATCATCTTCTTGATGGAAAAGGTGGTTTTGTGTCTTTTTATGCCCTAAATAGGCAGATTTTTCACTTTTTAGCATGAGTGACCACTGTGATTTGGTCCCGGTATGTGACTGCATATGGTGAAATAAGCGTTTTCAGAGCGTAAAAAGCTCAAAAAGCACACTTTCCAGTGCCAAGTGGCTGCAATCATCATCGTCTTGATGGAAAACGTGGTTTGTGTCTTTTTATGCCCTGTTTGGCCAGATTTTTCACTTTTTAGCATCAGTGACCACTCTGATTTGGTCCCGGTATGTGACTGCATATGGTGAAATAAGCGTTTTCAGAGCGTAAAAAGCTCAAAAAGCACACTTTCCAGTGCCAAGTGGCTGCAATCATCATCTTCTTGATGGAAAAGGTGGTTTTGTGTCTTTTTATGCCCTGTTTTGACAGATTTTTCACCTTTAAGCATGACTGACCACTCTGTGATTTGGGCCCTGTATGTGACTGCATATGGTGAAATAAGCGTTTTCAGAGCCTAAAAAGCTCAAAAAGCACAATTTCACAGCCAAGTGGCTGCAATCATCATCTTCTTGATGGAAAAGGTGGTTTTGTGTCTTTTTATGCCCTAAATTGGCAGATTTTTCACTTTTTAGCAGCAGTGACCACTCTGATTTGGTCCCGGTACGTGACTGCATATGGTGAAATAAGCGTTTTCAGAGCGTAAAAAGCTCAAAAAGCACACTTTCACAGCCAAGTGGCTTCAATCATCATCTTCTTGATGGAAAAGGTGGTTTTGTGTCTTTTTATGCCCTGTTTTGCCAGATTTTTCACTTTTAAGCATCAGTGACCACTCTGTGATTTGAGCCCTCTATGTGACTGCATATGGTGAAATAAGCCTTTTCAGAGCGTAAAAAGCTCAAAAAGCACACTTTCCAGTGCCAAGTGGCTGCAATCATCATCTTCTTGATGGAAAAGGTGGTTTTGTGTCTTTTTATGCACTATTTTGACAGATTTTTCACTTTTTTTAGCATGAGTGACCACTGTGATTTGGTCCCTGTATGTGACTGCATATGGTGAAATAAGTGTTTTCAGAGCGTAAAAAGCTCAAAAAGCACACTTTTCACAGCCACGTGGCTGCAATCATCATCTTCTTGATGGAAAAGGTGGTTTTGTGTCTTTTTATGCCCTGTTTTGACAGATTTTTCACTTTTTTAGCATGAGTGACCACTGTTATTTGGTCCCTGTATGTGACTGCATATGGTGAAATAAGCGTTTTCAGAGCGTAAAAAGCTCAAAAAGCACACTTTCACAGCCAAGTGGCTGCAATCATCATCTTCTTGATGGAAAAGGTGGTTTTGTGTCTTTTTATGCCCTGTTTTGACAGATTTTTCACTTTTTTAGCATGAGTGACCACTGTGATTTGGTCCCTGTATGTGACTGCATATGGTGAAATAAGCGTTTTCAGAGCGTAAAAAGCTCAAAAAGCACACTTTCCAGTGCCAAGTGGCTGCAATCATCATCTTCTTGATGGAAAAGGTGGTTTTGTGTCTTTTTATGCCCTGTTTGGCCAGATTTTTCACTTTTAAGCATCAGTGACCACTCTGTGATTTGGTCCCTGTATGTGACTGCATATGGTGAAATAAGCGTTTTCAGAGCCTAAAAAGCTCAAAAAGCACACTTTCCAGTGCCAAGTGGCTGCAATCATCATCTTCTTGATGGAAAAGGTGGTTTTGTGTCTATTTATGCCCTTTTTTGCCAGATTTTTCACTTTTAAGCATCAGTGACCACTCTGTGATTTGGTCCCTGTATGTAACTGCATATGGTGAAATAAGCGTTTTCAGAGCGTAAAAAGCTCAAAAAGCACACTTTTCACAGCCAAGTGGCTGCAATCATCATCTTCTTGATGGAAAAGGTGGTTTTGTGTCTTTTTATGCCCTGTTTTGCCAGATTTTTCACTTTTAAGCATCAGTGACCACTCTGTGATTTGGTCACTGTATGTGACTGCATATGGTGAAATAAGCGTTTTCAGAGCCTAAAAAGCTCAAAAAGCACACTTTCACAGCCAAGTGGCTGCAATCATCATCTTCTTGATGGAAAAGGTGGTTTTGTGTCTTTTTATGCCATGTTTTGGCAGATTTTTCACTTTTTTAGCATGAGTGACCACTGTGATTTGGTCCCTGTATGTGACTGCATATGGTGAAATAAGCGTTTTCAGAGCGTAAAAAGCTCAAAAAGCACACTTTTCACAGCCAAGTGGCTGCAATCATCATCTTCTTGATGGAAAAGGTGGTTTTGTGTCTTTTTATGCCCTGTTTTGCCAGATTTTTCACTTTTAAGCATCAGTGACCACTCTGTGATTTGGTCACTGTATGTGACTGCATATGGTGAAATAAGCGTTTTCAGAGCCTAAAAAGCTCAAAAAGCACACTTTCACAGCCAAGTGGCTGCAATCATCATCTTCTTGATGGAAAAGGTGGTTTTGTGTCTTTTTATGCCATGTTTTGGCAGATTTTTCACTTTTTTAGCATGAGTGACCACTGTGATTTGGTCCCTGTATGTGACTGCATGTGGTGAAATAAGCGTTTTCAGAGCGTAAAAAGCTCAAAAAGCACACTTTTCACAGCCAAGTGGCTGCAATCATCATCTTCTTGATGGAAAAGGTGGTTTTGTGTCTTTTTATGCCCTGTTTTGCCAGATTTTTCACCTTTAAGCATGACTGACCACTCTGTGATTTGGTCCCTGTATGTGACTGCATATGGTGAAATAAGCGTTTTCAGAGCCTAAAAAGCTCAAAAAGCACACTTTCACAGCCAAGTGGCTGCAATCATCATCTTCTTGATGGAAAAGGTGGTTTTGTGTCTTTTTATGCCCTGTTTTGCCAGATTTTTCACTTTTAAGCATCACTGACCACTCTGTGATTTGGGCCCTGTATGTGACTGCATATGGTGAAATAAGCGTTTTCAGAGCGTAAAAAGCTCAAAAAGCACACTTTCCAGTGCCAAGTGGCTGCAATCATCATCGTCTTGATGGAAAACGTGGTTTGTGTCTTTTTATGCCCTGTTTTGCCAGATTTTTCACTTTTTAGCATGAGTGACCACTGTGATTTGGTCCCGGTATGTGACTGCATATGGTGAAATAAGCGTTTTCAGAGCGTAAAAAGCTCAAAAAGCACACTTTCCAGTGCCAAGTGGCTGCAATCATCATCTTCTTGATGGAAAAGGTGGTTTTGTGTCTTTTTATGCCCTGTTTGGCCAGATTTTTCACTTTTAAGCATCAGTGACCACTCTGTGATTTGGTCCCTGTATGTGACTGCATATGGTGAAATAAGCGTTTTCAGAGCCTAAAAAGCTCAAAAAGCACACTTTCACAGCCAAGTGGCTGCAATCATCATCTTCTTGATGGAAAAGGTGGTTTTGTGTCTTTTTATGCCCTGTTTTGCCAGATTTTTCACTTTTAAGCATCACTGACCACTCTGTGATTTGGGCCCTGTATGTGACTGCATATGGTGAAATAAGCGTTTTCAGAGCGTAAAAAGCTCAAAAAGCACACTTTCCAGTGCCAAGTGGCTGCAATCATCATCGTCTTGATGGAAAACGTGGTTTGTGTCTTTTTATGCCCTGTTTGGCCAGATTTTTCACTTTTTAGCATGAGTGACCACTGTGATTTGGTCCCGGTATGTGACTGCATATGGTGAAATAAGCGTTTTCAGAGCGTAAAAAGCTCAAAAAGCACACTTTCACAGCCAAGTGGCTGCAATCATCATCTTCTTGATGGAAAAGGTGGTTTTGTGTCTTTTTATGCCCTGTTTTGACAGATTTTTCACTTTTTTAGCATGAGTGACCACTGTGATTTGGTCCCTGTATGTGACTGCATATGGTGAAATAAGCGTTTTCAGAGCGTAAAAAGCTCAAAAAGCACACTTTCCAGTGCCAAGTGGCTGCAATCATCATCTTCTTGATGGAAAAGGTGGTTTTGTGTCTTTTTATGCCCTGTTTTGCCAGATTTTTCACTTTTAAGCATCAGTGACCACTCTGTGATTTGGTCACTGTATGTGACTGCATATGGTGAAATAAGCGTTTTCAGAGCCTAAAAAGCTCAAAAAGCACACTTTCACAGCCAAGTGGCTGCAATCATCATCTTCTTGATGGAAAAGGTGGTTTTGTGTCTTTTTATGCCATGTTTTGGCAGATTTTTCACTTTTTTAGCATGAGTGACCACTGTGATTTGGTCCCTGTATGTGACTGCATGTGGTGAAATAAGCGTTTTCAGAGCGTAAAAAGCTCAAAAAGCACACTTTTCACAGCCAAGTGGCTGCAATCATCATCTTCTTGATGGAAAAGGTGGTTTTGTGTCTTTTTATGCCCTGTTTTGCCAGATTTTTCACCTTTAAGCATGACTGACCACTCTGTGATTTGGTCCCTGTATGTGACTGCATATGGTGAAATAAGCGTTTTCAGAGCCTAAAAAGCTCAAAAAGCACACTTTCACAGCCAAGTGGCTGCAATCATCATCTTCTTGATGGAAAAGGTGGTTTTGTGTCTTTTTATGCCCTGTTTTGCCAGATTTTTTACTTTTAAGCATCACTGACCACTCTGTGATTTGGGCCCTGTATGTGACTGCATATGGTGAAATAAGCGTTTTCAGAGCGTAAAAAGCTCAAAAAGCACACTTTCCAGTGCCAAGTGGCTGCAATCATCATCGTCTTGATGGAAAACGTGGTTTGTGTCTTTTTATGCCCTGTTTTGCCAGATTTTTCACTTTTTAGCATGAGTGACCACTGTGATTTGGTCCCGGTATGTGACTGCATATGGTGAAATAAGCGTTTTCAGAGCGTAAAAAGCTCAAAAAGCACACTTTCCAGTGCCAAGTGGCTGCAATCATCATCTTCTTGATGGAAAAGGTGGTTTTGTGTCTTTTTATGCCCTGTTTGGCCAGATTTTTCACTTTTAAGCATCAGTGACCACTCTGTGATTTGGTCCCTGTATGTGACTGCATATGGTGAAATAAGCGTTTTCAGAGCCTAAAAAGCTCAAAAAGCACACTTTCACAGCCAAGTGGCTGCAATCATCATCTTCTTGATGGAAAAGGTGGTTTTGTCTCTTTTTATGCCCTGTTTTGCCAGATTTTTCACTTTTAAGCATCACTGACCACTCTGTGATTTGGGCCCTGTATGTGACTGCATATGGTGAAATAAGCGTTTTCAGAGCGTAAAAAGCTCAAAAAGCACACTTTCCAGTGCCAAGTGGCTGCAATCATCATCGTCTTGATGGAAAAGGTGGTTTTGTGTCTTTTTATGCCCTAAATTGGCAGATTTTTCACTTTTTAGCATGAGTGACCACTCTGATTTGGTCCCGGTACGTGACTGCATATGGTGAAATAAGCGTTTTCAGAGCGTAAAAAGCTCAAAAAGCACACTTTCACAGCCAAGTGGCTGCAATCATCATCTTCTTGATGGAAAAGGTGGTTTTGTGTCTTTTTATGCACTATTTTGACAGATTTTTCACTTTTTTTAGCATGAGTGACCACTGTGATTTGGTCCCTGTATGTGACTGCATATGGTGAAATAAGTGTTTTCAGAGCGTAAAAAGCTCAAAAAGCACACTTTTCACAGCCACGTGGCTGCAATCATCATCGTCTTGATGGAAAAGGTGGTTTTGTGTCTTTTTATGCCCTAAATTGGCAGATTTTTCACTTTTTAGCATGAGTGACCACTCTGATTTGGTCCCGGTACGTGACTGCATATGGTGAAATAAGCGTTTTCAGAGCGTAAAAAGCTCAAAAAGCACACTTTCACAGCCAAGTGGCTGCAATCATCATCTTCTTGATGGAAAAGGTGGTTTTGTGTCTTTTTATGCACTATTTTGACAGATTTTTCACTTTTTTTAGCATGAGTGACCACTGTGATTTGGTCCCTGTATGTGACTGCATATGGTGAAATAAGTGTTTTCAGAGCGTAAAAAGCTCAAAAAGCACACTTTTCACAGCCACGTGGCTGCAATCATCATCTTCTTGATGGAAAAGGTGGTTTTGTGTCTTTTTATGCCCTGTTTTGGCAGATTTTTCACTTTTTTAGCATGAGTGACCACTGTGATTTGGTCCCTGTATGTGACTGCATATGGTGAAATAAGCGTTTTCAGAGCGTAAAAAGCTCAAAAAGCACACTTTTCACAGCCAAGTGGCTGCAATCATCATCTTCTTGATGGAAAAGGTGGTTTTGTGTCTTTTTATGCCCTGTTTTGCCAGATTTTTCACTTTTAAGCATGACTGACCACTCTGTGATTTGGTCCCTGTATGTGACTGCATATGGTGAAATAAGCGTTTTCAGAGCCTAAAAAGCTCAAAAAGCACACTTTCACAGCCAAGTGGCTGCAATCATCATCTTCTTGATGGAAAAGGTGGTTTTGTGTCTTTTTATGCCCTGTTTTGCCAGATTTTTCACTTTTAAGCATCACTGACCACTCTGTGATTTGGGCCCTGTATGTGACTGCATATGGTGAAATAAGCGTTTTCAGAGCGTAAAAAGCTCAAAAAGCACACTTTCCAGTGCCAAGTGGCTGCAATCATCATCGTCTTGATGGAAAACGTGGTTTGTGTCTTTTTATGCCCTGTTTGGCCAGATTTTTCACTTTTTAGCATGAGTGACCACTGTGATTTGGTCCCGGTATGTGACTGCATATGGTGAAATAAGCGTTTTCAGAGCGTAAAAAGCTCAAAAAGCACACTTTCACAGCCAAGTGGCTGCAATCATCATCTTCTTGATGGAAAAGGTGGTTTTGTGTCTTTTTATGCCCTGTTTTGCCAGATTTTTCACTTTTAAGCATCAGTGACCACTCTGTGATTTGGTCACTGTATGTGACTGCATATGGTGAAATAAGCGTTTTCAGAGCGTAAAAAGCTCAAAAAGCACACTTTCCAGTGCCAAGTGGCTGCAATCATCATCGTCTTGATGGAAAACGTGGTTTGTGTCTTTTTATGCCCTGTTTGGCCAGATTTTTCACTTTTTAGCATGAGTGACCACTGTGATTTGGTCCCGGTATGTGACTGCATATGGTGAAATAAGCGTTTTCAGAGCGTAAAAAGCTCAAAAAGCACACTTTCACAGCCAAGTGGCTGCAATCATCATCTTCTTGATGGAAAAGGTGGTTTTGTGTCTTTTTATGCCATGTTTTGGCAGATTTTTCACTTTTTTAGCATGAGTGACCACTGTGATTTGGTCCCTGTATGTGACTGCATATGGTGAAATAAGCGTTTTCAGAGCGTAAAAAGCTCAAAAAGCACACTTTTCACAGCCAAGTGGCTGCAATCATCATCTTCTTGATGGAAAAGGTGGTTTTGTGTCTTTTTATGCCCTGTTTTGCCAGATTTTTCACCTTTAAGCATGACTGACCACTCTGTGATTTGGTCCCTGTATGTGACTGCATATGGTGAAATAAGCGTTTTCAGAGCCTAAAAAGCTCAAAAAGCACACTTTCACAGCCAAGTGGCTGCAATCATCATCTTCTTGATGGAAAAGGTGGTTTTGTGTCTTTTTATGCCCTGTTTTGCCAGATTTTTCACTTTTAAGCATCACTGACCACTCTGTGATTTGGGCCCTGTATGTGACTGCATATGGTGAAATAAGCGTTTTCAGAGCGTAAAAAGCTCAAAAAGCACACTTTCCAGTGCCAAGTGGCTGCAATCATCATCGTCTTGATGGAAAACGTGGTTTGTGTCTTTTTATGCCCTGTTTGGCCAGATTTTTCACTTTTTAGCATGAGTGACCACTGTGATTTGGTCCCGGTATGTGACTGCATATGGTGAAATAAGCGTTTTCAGAGCGTAAAAAGCTCAAAAAGCACACTTTCACAGCCAAGTGGCTGCAATCATCATCTTCTTGATGGAAAAGGTGGTTTTGTGTCTTTTTATGCCCTGTTTTGACAGATTTTTCACTTTTTTAGCATGAGTGACCACTGTGATTTGGTCCCTGTATGTGACTGCATATGGTGAAATAAGCGTTTTCAGAGCGTAAAAAGCTCAAAAAGCACACTTTCCAGTGCCAAGTGGCTGCAATCATCATCTTCTTGATGGAAAAGGTGGTTTTGTGTCTTTTTATGCCCTGTTTTGCCAGATTTTTCACTTTTAAGCATCAGTGACCACTCTGTGATTTGGTCACTGTATGTGACTGCATATGGTGAAATAAGCGTTTTCAGAGCCTAAAAAGCTCAAAAAGCACACTTTCACAGCCAAGTGGCTGCAATCATCATCTTCTTGATGGAAAAGGTGGTTTTGTGTCTTTTTATGCCATGTTTTGGCAGATTTTTCACTTTTTTAGCATGAGTGACCACTGTGATTTGGTCCCTGTATGTGACTGCATATGGTGAAATAAGCGTTTTCAGAGCGTAAAAAGCTCAAAAAGCACACTTTTCACAGCCAAGTGGCTGCAATCATCATCTTCTTGATGGAAAAGGTGGTTTTGTGTCTTTTTATGCCCTGTTTTGCCAGATTTTTCACCTTTAAGCATGACTGACCACTCTGTGATTTGGTCCCTGTATGTGACTGCATATGGTGAAATAAGCGTTTTCAGAGCCTAAAAAGCTCAAAAAGCACACTTTCACAGCCAAGTGGCTGCAATCATCATCTTCTTGATGGAAAAGGTGGTTTTGTGTCTTTTTATGCCCTGTTTTGCCAGATTTTTCACTTTTAAGCATCACTGACCACTCTGTGATTTGGGCCCTGTATGTGACTGCATATGGTGAAATACGCGTTTTCAGAGCGTAAAAAGCTCAAAAAGCACACTTTCCAGTGCCAAGTGGCTGCAATCATCATCGTCTTGATGGAAAACGTGGTTTGTGTCTTTTTATGCCCTGTTTGGCCAGATTTTTCACTTTTTAGCATGAGTGACCACTGTGATTTGGTCCCGGTATGTGACTGCATATGGTGAAATAAGCGTTTTCAGAGCGTAAAAAGCTCAAAAAGCACACTTTCACAGCCAAGTGGCTGCAATCATCATCTTCTTGATGGAAAAGGTGGTTTTGTGTCTTTTTATGCCCTGTTTTGACAGATTTTTCACTTTTTTAGCATGAGTGACCACTGTGATTTGGTCCCTGTATGTGACTGCATATGGTGAAATAAGCGTTTTCAGAGCGTAAAAAGCTCAAAAAGCACACTTTCCAGTGCCAAGTGGCTGCAATCATCATCTTCTTGATGGAAAAGGTGGTTTTGTGTCTTTTTATGCCCTGTTTTGCCAGATTTTTCACTTTTAAGCATCAGTGACCACTCTGTGATTTGGTCACTGTATGTGACTGCATATGGTGAAATAAGCGTTTTCAGAGCCTAAAAAGCTCAAAAAGCACACTTTCACAGCCAAGTGGCTGCAATCATCATCTTCTTGATGGAAAAGGTGGTTTTGTGTCTTTTTATGCCATGTTTTGGCAGATTTTTCACTTTTTTAGCATGAGTGACCACTGTGATTTGGTCCCTGTATGTGACTGCATATGGTGAAATAAGCGTTTTCAGAGCGTAAAAAGCTCAAAAAGCACACTTTTCACAGCCAAGTGGCTGCAATCATCATCTTCTTGATGGAAAAGGTGGTTTTGTGTCTTTTTATGCCCTGTTTTGCCAGATTTTTCACCTTTAAGCATGACTGACCACTCTGTGATTTGGTCCCTGTATGTGACTGCATATGGTGAAATAAGCGTTTTCAGAGCCTAAAAAGCTCAAAAAGCACACTTTCACAGCCAAGTGGCTGCAATCATCATCTTCTTGATGGAAAAGGTGGTTTTGTGTCTTTTTATGCCCTGTTTTGCCAGATTTTTCACTTTTAAGCATCACTGACCACTCTGTGATTTGGGCCCTGTATGTGACTGCATATGGTGAAATAAGCGTTTTCAGAGCGTAAAAAGCTCAAAAAGCACACTTTCCAGTGCCAAGTGGCTGCAATCATCATCGTCTTGATGGAAAACGTGGTTTGTGTCTTTTTATGCCCTGTTTGGCCAGATTTTTCACTTTTTAGCATGAGTGACCACTGTGATTTGGTCCCGGTATGTGACTGCATATGGTGAAATAAGCGTTTTCAGAGCGTAAAAAGCTCAAAAAGCACACTTTCACAGCCAAGTGGCTGCAATCATCATCTTCTTGATGGAAAAGGTGGTTTTGTGTCTTTTTATGCCCTGTTTTGACAGATTTTTCACTTTTTTAGCATGAGTGACCACTGTGATTTGGTCCCTGTATGTGACTGCATATGGTGAAATAAGCGTTTTCAGAGCGTAAAAAGCTCAAAAAGCACACTTTCCAGTGCCAAGTGGCTGCAATCATCATCTTCTTGATGGAAAAGGTGGTTTTGTGTCTTTTTATGCCCTGTTTGGCCAGATTTTTCACTTTTAAACATCAGTGACCACTCTGTGATTTGGTCCCTGTATGTGACTGCATATGGTGAAATAAGCGTTTTCAGAGCCTAAAAAGCTCAAAAAGCACACTTTCCAGTGCCAAGTGGCTGCAATCATCATCTTCTTGATGGAAAAGGTGGTTTTGTGTCTATTTATGCCCTTTTTTGCCAGATTTTTCACTTTTAAGCATCAGTGACCACTCTGTGATTTGGTCCCTGTATGTGACTGCATATGGTGAAATAAGCGTTTTCAGAGTGTAAAAAGCTCAAAAAGCACACTTTTCACAGCCAAGTGGCTGCAATCATCATCTTCTTGATGGAAAAGGTGGTTTTGTGTCTTTTTATGCCCTGTTTTGCCAGATTTTTCACTTTTAAGCATCAGTGACCACTCTGTGATTTGGTCACTGTATGTGACTGCATATGGTGAAATAAGCGTTTTCAGAGCCTAAAAAGCTCAAAAAGCACACTTTCACAGCCAAGTGGCTGCAATCATCATCTTCTTGATGGAAAAGGTGGTTTTGTGTCTTTTTATGCCATGTTTTGGCAGATTTTTCACTTTTTTAGCATGAGTGACCACTGTGATTTGGTCCCGGTATGTGACTGCATATGGTGAAATAAGCGTTTTCAGAGCGTAAAAAGCTCAAAAAGCACACTTTTCACAGCCAAGTGGCTGCAATCATCATCTTCTTGATGGAAAAGGTGGTTTTGTGTCTTTTTATGCCCTAAATTGGCAGATTTTTCACTTTTTAGCATGAGTGACCACTCTGATTTGGTCCCGGTATGTGACTGCATATGGTGAAATAAGCGTTTTCAGAGCGTAAAAAGCTCAAAAAGCACACTTTTCACAGCCAAGTGGCTGCAATCATCATCTTCTTGATGGAAAAGGTGGTTTTGTGTCTTTTTATGCCCTAAATTGGCAGATTTTTCACTTTTTAGCATGAGTGACCACTCTGATTTGGTCCCGGTATGTGACTGCATATGGTGAAATAAGCGTTTTCAGAGCGTAAAAAGCTCAAAAAGCACACTTTTCACAGCCAAGTGGCTGCAATCATCATCTTCTTGATGGAAACGGTGGTGTTGTGTCTTTTTATGCCCTGTTTTGCCAGATTTTTCACTTTTTAGCATGAGTGACCACTGTGATTTGGTCCCTGTATGTGACTGCATATGGTGAAATAAGCGTTTTCAGAGCCTAAAAAGCTCAAAAAGCACACTTTCACAGCCAAGTGGCTGCAATCATCATCTTCTTGATGGAAAAGGTGGTTTTGTGTCTTTTTATGCCATGTTTTGGCAGATTTTTCACTTTTTTAGCATGACTGACCACTGTGATTTGGTCCCTGTATGTGACTGCATATGGTGAAATAAGCGTTTTCAGAGCGTAAAAAGCTCAAAAAGCACACTTTCCAGTGCCAAGTGGCTGCAATCATCATCTTCTTGATGGAAAAGGTGGTTTTGTGTCTTTTTATGCCCTAAATTGGCAGATTTTTCACTTTTTAGCATGAGTGACCACTCTGATTTGGTCCCGGTACGTGACTGCATATGGTGAAATAAGCGTTTTCAGAGCGTAAAAAGCTCAAAAAGCACACTTTCACAGCCAAGTGGCTGCAATCATCATCTTCTTGATGGAAAAGGTGGTTTTGTGTCTTTTTATGCCCTGTTTGGCCAGATTTTTCACTTTTAAGCATCAGTGACCACTCTGTGATTTGGTCCCTGTATGTGACTGCATATGGTGAAATAAGCGTTTTCAGAGCCTAAAAAGCTCAAAAAGCACACTTTCACAGCCAAGTGGCTGCAATCATCATCTTCTTGATGGAAAAGGTGGTTTTGTGTCTTTTTATGCCCTGTTTTGACAGATTTTTCACTTTTTTAGCATGAGTGACCACTGTGATTTGGTCCCTGTATGTGACTGCATATGGTGAAATAAGCGTTTTCAGAGCGTAAAAAGCTCAAAAAGCACACTTTTCACAGCCAAGTGGCTGCAATCATCATCTTCTTGATGGAAAAGGTGGTTTTGTGTCTTTTTATGCCCTGTTTTGGCAGATTTTTCACTTTTAAGCATCATTGACCACTCTGTGATTTGAGCCCTGTATGTGACTGCATATGGTGAAATAAGCGTTTTCAGAGCGTAAAAAGCTCAAAAAGCACACTTTTCACAGCCAAGTGGCTGCAATCATCATCTTCTTGATGGAAAAGGTGGTTTTGTGTCTTTTTATGCCCTGTTTTGCCAGATTTTTCACTTTTAAGCATCAGTGACCACTCTGTGATTTGGTCCCTGTATGTGACTGCATATGGTGAAATAAGCGTTTTCAGAGCCTAAAAAGCTCAAAAAGCACACTTTCACAGCCAAGTGGCTGCAATCATCATCTTCTTGATGGAAAAGGTGGTTTTGTGTCTTTTTATGCCCTGTTTGTCAGATTTTTCACTTTTTTAGCTTTTTGTTCACAGATTCTCATTTAGGCTACGGGATCTCCTTTACACATGAGATTTTTTTTTTTGCAACTAAAAGCACTCTACAAATGTGGCATTAATTGAATCAAAATGTAACGACTGACACTGCATTGTCTTGTATTGTATCATATTGTATTGTATCGTGACAGAGGTGAATCATATCGAACCCAATCGTTGGCTATTTAAAGATTCATAAGACACATCTAAGGTTGAACATGTATCAAGATACTTATCAAATCGGTCTCACTCAGTGAGATACACTCCCCTACTGGATATCTATTGCAGATATCCGTAATTCAGTTCTTCCTATTCAAAAATAACATTTCAGATATCCACAGCCTCATTATTCCTATACACAACTGTCAGTTAACAGTTATCCACAACTACGTTCTCACTCGGAGAAATGACGTCACTTTCTCTATTCATGTGTATGGGGTTCGTCATTACAGATAGTCATAATTAAGTTGCAGATATCCACAACTCACATTGCAGATATGTACATCTAAATTACAATTGTCTGTAATTCCAGTTAGATATATCTACAACATAATTTTGACTAGGCGTGATTCCAGTTCAAGATATCTATAGTGTTATTCTGACTAGGTAAAACTCAATTTAAGATATCTAAAAATTACAGTGTAGATATCTTGAATTAAGAGGGGGTTGAAGATATCCTGAACTGGAATATCTCATCTTATACACATTATGCATGATGCTTTACACATAGTTTTATTACTTTGTGAAAGCATTAAAACTTACAATAACACATTTTTCACTTTCATTCCATTTATTTTTGTGCAGGAGAAGATAAAAAAAAAATAATGAAATCAGTTAAAATTCAACAGCCCTGGCTCACTTAAAACTGGTTTACAGCTAATTCCTGTTCTGCATCACATAAAAGACAAAACAGAACAAACAAAAGATACAGTAACACACAAATTACTATATACTTTGCTGTATCAATTCAAAGATTTCATGAGATGATCACAAAGTAAGGATGGGTTTGTCCTTTGCCAGAACTTGTTACATTCATGCCAAATTTGTCAGTGGATCAGTCAGTCAATCCCAGAGGAATTATACAATTGCTCGACCTATATTATGTTTTTGCCACGCCAGGTTTTGTGTCACCATGTTTTTGACTTTAACACTCAGCGTGCATACTTGTGTTACAGGACTATGCCGCTGGGTGTAAAAGACAAGGGGCAAGTGCACTATGAGCTGCTTCCATGTGATATAGCATTATAGGAATATGACTATAAAAATATTGGTTCTTTCTTTGTCAGAACTGGCTATTGGCAACATATACTCAGGCCTGGAATGAAGTCATTTTTAGGAGAAGTCACTTTGGCCTATGATGAATTCAAGTTTAATGTATAATGTATAATGTTTAATTGTAGGGCACAAGAGTGCACAAATAGTAGGTGATAATTATAATGTATTAAGATAAAACAGTTTTAGCTGATAATTACGTAAAAGGATAGTCCACCCAAAGATAAGAATTTATGCATTATCTACTCAAACTCATGTCAACTGAGAGATGTACCGATTTCAATGTTCTTGGCCTATGTGCAAGCATATGATGAATTAAGGTGTTTCTGAGCATCAGACGCCCAGAAAGCACAGTTTCGTAGCACAAGTGGCTGCAATCCTCATCTTCTCGATGGAAAACATGGTTGTATGCCCTGTTTTGTCAGATTTTTCACTTCTGAGCCTTAAGTGCCCACACTGTGATGTGAGCTGCCTATGCGACTGCATGTGGTGAAATAAGGTTATTCTGAGCATCAGATGCCCAGAAAGCACAATTTAGGGAAGTTCATCATTTAGACATAAAAATTATTTAATTATTTATCTTTAACCAGGGCTTGCGCCCCCTAAAAAAGCCTAAATTTTGGAATAATCCGCAAAATGTGAATCTTGTGAAAAAACAACAGCCACAATACAAGTCTTTACTCGTTTCATTTGGATCTTAAATGAAAACTGAAAGTCTTTAAACCCTTTGATTTAAGCAGTCTGGTGAAACTTTGGCAAGCTTATTAATGAGTTGGATCTCATGTCTCACCCTTTGGTTTTTTGGACCAAAGAGTTGTTCCAAGCCAATATACTTGAAATTGTGGATACCATGAATGGTAAAATGAGCATGTGACTTTTCTTAACATGATTAACATGCTCCAGTATTCTCGTTTTCAGAGTTCAGCCTGTTTCCCCAATGTACAGTAATTTACAGTGTTGACATTGGACAGCATTGTGGTGGAAAATCTGAAAATGAAGACAGGCACAATGACCAAGATTTTCTTTAATAGAGCTTTGCAAAGGATCAGTACACAGTCACAAAGAAAGTGTAAAAGGAAGTGATAATGTCAAGAATGTAAATCTGTCTTAGAGATGAAGGAGGTTGGGACCTGAAGTGCTTATTGTCAGGATGTGATTGTGTTATCAGAAGTTGTTGTTCCAAAGGGAGAACAGCTGTGTGTTCAAGGACAAGTAACCAGTTAGTGCCTGACAATACATGAGAAGTAACTATGAGGAACAACAGTGACCAGTTCAGCATATAATTTTCTTACTATAATCCCCCCTTTTTGATCATACGTGATCACATAAAAAGGAAAGTAAAGGAAAATTATAAAAGACCATAAAAGATCACACCTTCTCTACAAACAATACAACAAAAAATAGTCCTTACATATGATAACATAATAGTAAAGTATAAGAGAGTGAAGAAAAATTTTAAAACATTACTTCATAAAATACTACCCCTGGAAAAAGCAAGATGCTGTTGTTACAGATGGGAGAATTTAGTATAACAAATGCAAGCAACTTAGGCAGGAAAGTTCCATATCTATTAACATAACAATGTCAAAATCTGGGTTGTCAATAGGATCAGGAATGTCTTCAGCATTGCATGGTGGGAGCCAATCAGGAGTAGTTAACTGTGTCATCTGATGGAAAACATTTTTTTTTACTTTAGGGAATGAACTCACAAGAAAACACATTGAGCCTCACAGGCCACACCATCCAGGGTGGCTGAATGCATGCCATGGCTGTTATTGGAGTTCCATCTCTGATCCCATGATGGTGACACTGAGGTTCATTCAGCACGCCACTTAGTTGGAGCCATGCAAGTTCTCGTTGGACAGTATGCCAATACTGTTGCCTCTTCTTCTCATCCTCGCGATGTGATGACCAATTTTGTTATAGGTGTCTCTGGTGGAGGTGGAACCCTTTTGCAGTGGCTGGCATGGATCCGGGTAACTCTTTTGGCAAACTTTACTGCCGTCTGTGCGGTCAGCAGCATGTGGAATGGACCCGTCCACTGCTTCGAGTGCCAGGTCTTTTGTCTCAGGACTCTCACCACTACCCAGTCACCAGGCTGCAGGTCATGAAGAGGTCCTGTGGCTGGAGCTGGTAGCGCTTCCTTCACCTGCTTATGAATGTTAGATAAAACAGCTATAGCAGTGGAGGGTGTGTTAGGGTCATTATATGGAAAGAATTTAGACATAGTTAATTCTGGGCATGCTGCGGCCTTGGCAGCTGCTTCTCCTCTGGTGTTCTCCTGTGAAAGTTGGTCATTGTTAGTGTGAGCATGACATTTACACACAGCAACCTGTTTTGGGAGTAGAACAGCATCCAGCAGTTGTAAAACAAGAGTGTGATGTGCTATAGGTTTGCCAGATGGTGTTTGAAAATTTCTCTTTTTCCAAATTGTACCAAAATCATGCATAAAGCCAAAAACATATCTACTGTCTGTGTAGATATTCACTGTTTTGTCTGTTGCTAGATTACATGCTTCTATGAGAGTGATTTGGCATTGACTGTATCATGTGCAGTTACCAATGGTGAAAAGAGTACAAGAAATCTGTTATATTGCTAAAACATTACTCAATTACAAGTAAAAGTACTGGCGTTAGAAATATATTTCAGTAAAAGTACAAAGTATTTGCCTGAAAAACTACTACAGTATTAGTTACTTTCAACCATTGATGTCACTGTCACCTCTCCAAACTAGGGTTATAAATTTTGTGCATTTTCCAGAACCAATAGTTGAAAGCTTTGACTGATTAATCATTGATAATTTATGAGATACATAACACCATTTATTTTCTAATTTTGTTTTTTTTTCTTTTTGAGTCAAAGTTTAAGTTAAGGTTAGGGGTCTGTTTGTTGAATAAGGATTCAACAAACAGACCCCTAACCCCTGGTTACCACAGCGAAACTAATTACATTTTTTTTCCTGTGTCAGGGTTGCATGATGCTGATCCATCCACAAACAGTTCAAAATCTGGATTTTGCAAAGGTGTTTCTTGCAAATCTGGTCTGGGGGAACAAACTTCAGTTATTGTAAGAACATAGTTGTGTTCTTCGCACATCTCCTAACATGGACTGATGCAAAGAGCTGTATCTTCATGATACCCAAAAATGGAAATACATGGCTCTCAGGCCACAGAGAACAAAGAAACGCTGAATTGTTAGAGAAGGTTAGGGACTGTATGATCTGTAGGCCTACACTACACATGAACCCATGGTTATCTTACCAGAAATATACCTCAGTTATATTGTATCTTTTCACAGTGATATCAAGGATTTCAAATAGAACAGTGTTATAAAGGAGCAATCTTGCTGCTGAAAGATAAGATGTTTTCTGCTAAATCAAAATCAATGAAACGTGGGAGCAAGGTGAGTTAGTTTAGAGTAACCTTAAAAAGTAGGAATTCCTGTAGCTAAAGCATCAAGTTTAGCTGAAAAGTAGGCTACAGGTCTCTGTCTGCCTCCATCATCCTAGAGTACTGAACACTCTTTGTCCACAGTCTGAGTAAAAGGTCGGTTTGGATCTGGTGACCCAAGAGTTAGAGTCATCAGAGTCTTCAGAAGGACATGTTTTAAGTCAACAAATGTTTATCCTGCATCAGCAGTCCATGTCACTTTACTATGTGCTTCTAGGCCTCGTTCGTGTGCGATTGCGCTCAGGGGTGTCTCGAGGACAGCATAATTGGGAATGAAGGTCCTGCAATAGGAACACAAAAGACATAACTTGTTTCTTTATGATTGGATTTGAAAATGTTTTGAAATGTCTACTCTTTTTTGGGAGAGGAATTTGGCCTCAGATATGATCACATGACCCAAAAATGTCACTTGTAGGACAAACTGCAGTTTTGACGAGCTAGTTTTGTGACCTTCTTCAGCCAAATGTTTCAAATGTGTCTTTTTCACACTGAACTTGAGTTAAAACACGAATCATTTAATCATCAATATATTGTAATCGTGCACTTCCTGGTGACAGATTTAATTAGCTCAAACTTTCTCTTGAATTTTTAGCTGATTTTTGTTTTGTTTTAACTGAGAAAATTGGTGTGCACACAGGAGAATTTTCACAGGGAATGATTACAACTGCCCTTAATCAAGTGTTAAAGACTGGTGTAATACCGTCGATGGCCTCTCTCTATTTTTTATTTTTATTTTTATTTTTTTTGTTGAGTGGATATTATGGTTGACAGGGCCTTTAATTAGATTTTGGTGTGATCACAATTGGTTGCATGCCTCTGATTAGACCAATATAATTTTTAGGGATCTTCTGAAAGGCTGGGGTGTTTGTGATGTCACATGCTTTATGTAAATAGGCAAATGTGTGTTGTGTGTCTGGTACCAGTTGAACACATCTGAGTATGTAGACAACAAAGGTAATTTTTGTTGATAAACCTTCAAAACAGGGTTATATTGAACATTATGGTCAGATATTGAGTCCCATGATTCCGCCGCGAGTCAATCATCTTTTGAGTTGCATCAGTCTAGTGTTTGGCTCAGGGTAGTGTTTGGCTCAATGTCCCTTTTTGCCACAATGGAAACAAACATCTGGATCAGCTGTACGTAGACCTCCACAGAATGTCCTTGGAACATAGTCAATGTGTCATGTCAATAGTCTTTTTTTTTTCTTTCTCATGCAATTCCTCAGTTTGTTCAACTGTCTTATACTGAAACTTTCTGTGCTCAGAAAATTACATTCAGTCTCCTGATTTTCCCCCCTCTTCTACTTTTCTAAAAGTAAATTAAATAAGTTTTCAGATTCTCACCAATGAGAATTGTTGAATCGCAGCGCTGAGTGAGTCTGGTCTTGGTCTCAGGCCCTCCTTCTCACTCATCTTTGTGGGGAGGTTGAGGCTGAAGGGAATATCTCCTCAGGGTGTGCACTACCACCATCGACCCCGAGTCCAAAAACCCTCAGACAAGCAATCCCACTTCTGACACCAAATTGTGGTGGAAAATCTGAAAATGAAGACAGACACCATGACCAAGATTGTCTGGTGTTTGATGCGGTGTTTCAATAGAGCTTTGCAAAGGATCAGTACACAGTCACACGGAAAGTGTGAAAGGAACTGATAATGAGTCAATAATGTAAATCTGTCTTATAGGGTGAGGAGATGAAGGAGTTTGGGTCAGGATGGACCTGAAGTGCTTAGTGGGAGAGTCAGGATGTGATTGTGTTATCAGAAGTTGTTGTTCCAAAGGGACAACAGCTGTGTGTTCAAGGACAAGTAACCAGTTAGTGCCTGACAATACATGAGAAGTAACTATGAGGAACAACAGTGACCAGTTCAGCATATAATTTTCCCACTATAGCATACACCACATTTGTGACCTGCGGTGAGATTAAATCTCTAATTGGATGGCCCTTTCCTGAGGCTCCATTAAAAATAAAAGGTAAATGGTTGAGCAGCCACGGATCGTCACCTGACCTCTTCCTATCCAGTGCTGTATGCACCAATTAATTATTCAGCACACCTATATCTCAGGTGAGGTGATAATATCTAGAAGATATCAAATTGAGAAGAGGTCAAGACAACGATCCAAAATCGCACACACAATAAAACCCTTTATTGGGGGGGGGGGGGTTATGGAAGAAAAAAACTTTATCCCCTTAAAAAAACAAATAAATCCCTAAAATATAAATGCAAAGAAAATAAATTATTACTAAAAAAAATTAGAATAAATGTGTAAAAAAAAATTAACTAATGGAGACTAATTCCTAATTAAAAAAACCTTCAGTATTAAATAACATTTATAAAAGAAGGGAAAAAAGAAGGAAAAGGGGATAGAAAAGCATGTCCTACTGTGTCAGGGTAGCTGTTTGATGAGAAAGAGCAAAAGTCAAATAACTGATTACTGATAGCTTGGCTCCATCTCCTGGACAAAAAGAGTCACTGCAAGGCCTATCAAGTGAACCGCCAAACAATTCAGCAGCACATGGAGAGTCAGTTTACAGCCTCTACAAGGCCTCTAAAGCAATAGTAAAATAAAACATCATAATTATTTTCTAAAAGAGATTCACAAAAGATGAAATTAGTCCAGAGAATTTGAATTTTGGAGCCATATGGCTCACAGAATAAAGAAAAAATGTCTTTATAACTTCGGCTATTGTGCTGTTTCACCTCCTTTGTGGCAGTCCTTTCACCTTGCTGGGGGATGCAGCTTGCACCGGCTCAGGTCTTCACTTACACCAGACCATTCTGAAATACAGAGAAAAGGCCTGGTGTCAATGTAATAAACCCAAATAATATTGAAAGGAAGGCATTCAGACCAAAAATTGAAGCAAAACTGTCCTCAAAATCACTATTAACAATAATAAAAATAATAACAGTATTGATGGTGAAATACACCTCAAGTAATGAAAGCAAAAAAAAAACGTTAACTACCACTGTACTACACGGGCTCTCAGGAAAGGTCAGAAGGTCACACTGCTTCAAAAACTGCTCATTCTTACAAAAGAGGATCGAACCCTGAAGGAATTTAGGGTCGAGTTAAATAGGATACTAGAGATACTAGAAAAGCAATTTCTAAAGAAATTACGACTGTGAATGCAACAAGCTGAAGCCAAGCTGCAATGCTGCATTGGCTTGCTGCAACAATATGCCTGACGCCACACTGAATAGCTGCGTGAATGATATAAGAAGGTTTGAATTATGTATAATACTTGAATATTAGTTAAAAAGCTAAAGCCACACTGAATAGCTGCCATGATAATGTAATAATACGTGAATTATGTAGAATATTTGAATATTAGTTAGAAAGGCTGACACCACACTGAATAGCTACCTTTAAAATATAATAAAGTTTGAATTCTATGGAATTTCTGAATGTTTGTAGAATGACTGACACCACGCTGAATAGCTGCCTTTTTAAGGTAATTAGGTAGAACATTTGGATTTTTGTTAAAAAGCTGATGTTAAAAAGCTGATGCCACACTGATAGCGGCCTCGAAAATATAATTTTTGAATTATGTAGAGTATTTGAATATTACTTAAAAACCTGACGCAACACTGAATACCTGCCATGTAAATATAATATTTGAATTATGTAGAATATTTGAATGTTTGTTAGAAAGCTGACCCCACGCTGAATAGCTGCCTTTATAATATCACAATGTTAGAATTCTGCTTCTGCTACAAACTGCTTATTTGGTCCAGCCATTCTGAAACAACAGAAACACACACACTAATGTTTTTTATAAAGCAGTATAACATTCATTTAGTGCAATAATGAACACTCAATAGCTACCTTCATGATATAACAATGTTTGAATTATGTGCAACATTTGACTGTTTGTTGCTTAAGAATTTAAAAAACAATGACTGTTATGAATGAGAAAAGTCATAGCCAGCATGTCCTAATTGATCTAGATTTTTAAATGCTTAAACAGAGTCTCTACTCCGAATTTCTTATCGACTCATTTCTAAATTTACAGGTTCCCCCACACATAAAAATACTCAGTTTCACTGCTCTAACAGAACTACTACTACCATTCAAACTACTATTACCAGAAGTATTGTCAGTGGTTCCTTTGATGATAAACAAGACGTACCTCGGCTGGCCGTTCAGGACTCTCAGACTCTCTCAACGCAGCGTTGGCTGTAGACAAGAAAAATCTCATTATAAATGTTATAATGGGGCAAACAGAAAAAAACATGAAGCACATCATCACAAATAGATTTGGAAAACAAGTACACATTTAACAGTGAACAAGTATTAACTCTATTCAAAACCAAGCCTATATAGCAGGGGTATTCAACTAAAATTCAAAGAGGTCCAGTTAGAGAAAATTTCCTAAAGCAAAGGTCCGGAACATCATAATGTCTAACTTGTGTTATGAGAGTGATATATACTGAAGTAGTGTAGTAGTTGTATCAGCGTCTACATCAGGGGCCTCATTTTAGTTCAGGGGCCACATACAGACCAATTTGATCTCAAGTGGGCCAGACCAGTAAAATTAAAGCATAATCTATTATATCTATCTATCTATTCTGGCGATTAATTGAGTAATCAGATAAAAAATATTGCGTGTTCTGCATTTTTTTCTATTACATTACTTTTGCTTTATTTAAGAACAATACAAAAGAGAAGATAAGACAGGTCTACAAGCAACTATAAATTACTAAAATAAAAATACTCAGTAAAGTAACTTTACTTTTACTGTAGATTTGCTTTTACTGTTTTTACTTTACTTTCTACTTTTGTTTCCAAGTACAAAGGTAAAAGTTAAGGTAGTAATGTCTGCAGAAACCACAAACAGAAGATGGAACTAACTCTTTTAACTGAAACAGTCACCAGGATGTTTTGTTCACTTGTTAAAATCACAACATTTTTCTTCTGGAGCAGGATGCTCCCAGACCCCCAGGGGACGGGGGACTGGTTTACCAACATGCCACCTTTTCCTTTTCTCTTATGACTTTTGCAGGTCTGTATTTAGTCATCAAAAAATACCAATAAGAATACCATTAAAGTTACAACAACAGCAATAAAAATGTTGATTTTTCAAAAAAGGAAACAATAACATGCAAAATTTTGAAATTGTAATTAAGTAAAAACACTAATACCACAATGTAAAAATACCTAAGTAAAGAATCTGAGTATTTTTTTCCATCACAGCAGGTCAGTGATCAGTGTTTCAGTGAATAGTGTTTTATTTATGGCAGCCCGCCACATTAAAAACATCGACACCACGATATGATTTTCTATTTTTGGAGCTGCGCACCTTTTTCGGGCATGGCTAGAAGCTCTAACTCTTTATTTGCACAACTCTCGCGAGATTTGTGTTCGTTATTTCTACTAAGATAATCAAACTCGCGCAATCTTTCGCGGGTCTAGGGTTCCCTTCTAGACACGACCCTCTCTGTCTGTCTGACAAACTAATGACAGCAGACTGTCTGTAAACAGCACGATGTTACACTCTGCAGTGTTTCACACAAAGACCTTATTTGTGTGGACACCCAGGTTTGGTTTGTCGCCAATTTTGTCATTTTTATTTTTTAATCAGTCCGAGATGACGACGGTATCAGTGATTGATTAGTGATCAATGTGCCCTCCTCCCCTCCCTCACCTGTTCACTCCGCTGTGAGAAGATCTGAAAGTTTCTCACAGAGAAACACAGACTCTCCTGTTTTACATATAGGCCTCCTTATACAGTTGTTTAAAAAAAAAAGATCTGAAAATTTGAACCTTTTCCCTGTTTACACACTCACAACACACTGTAAGTAAAAGTGTGAGTGCAGACGTAGAAGTTTTGAAGCCTGCTCACTGAATATAAAAATCTATTCAAAGTAGAAAGTGAGGATTAATTTAAGTGCATCTGGTTGGTGTCGATGTCATTAACCATCACGTTAGTTTTGACTGTTGTAATAAACTCCGTCATTAACAACAGTCTCCTCCACACGCAGCTTCTCTGCAATTGGTCTGTGTGTTTCCTGATCACCTAAACCAGCGCTGGAAAGACTAGAATAGTTGCGCCAGTTAAAATAGAAGCGTCCTGTCAAAATTTCAAATCTATTAAGAATTTATTAGTTATAGGTCCGGGTCCGTATAGGACGGCGTGCGGGTCCGGACTCGGACCGCGGTCCGCCTGTTAAGGGAGCCCTGCTATATAGGATACTTACAGATGGTCTGGGTCCATCTGAAGAGTAGCAATGAATGTTGAGTAAAAAGCACATAGCTGCACTGCTTTTTCCTGTCCCTGAGAGGAGAGGAGAGGAGAGGAGAGGAGAGGAGAGGAGAGGAGAGGAGAGGAGAGGAGAGGAGAGGAAACTTTAGCGCCATGTCTGGAAATCAGCAGTTTTCAGAGTCATGGTGTAACACTATAGTGTTTATGACAGAAAAACACAGTCACATACGAGGTACAGGTCAGGCAGTTGTCAGGTGTATTCGTCGTAGCCTCTCAGTGTGGCTTAGCTGTGCAAAGCATGGTCAAATGTTGCTGGAGCCCTCCTTGATTTCTGTTTGTTGTTCATGAAGGACACAAGCACACAAACATAAAAAAAGGATATGACAGTTGGCATATACCATAACAGTCTGTGGTTTTGCACATGTACATCACAGAAATCTCTGTTTAACACTTGAGTACCAGAGCAAAACAGAAGGAGCAGTGACTTAACCTTTAAATGTTTTCACATTATAACTATTGCTCATACTAATGGTATGCATAATCTATGAACTGTAAAGTTGACTTACAGCATGTTTGACTCCAGCTCAAGATGACTGCTGATGTTGCTTGTTGCTTCATTGACATGTGCCCAACTTGTCAGAGCCTTGTGAGAGGAAGAGAAAAATGTTACACCATTGATGCATATAAAAAAGCACAATACAGACAGTGTACATTACATGCTTATATACCACTAATACACAATAAAAAAGAGACACATATCATGCATGGGAGGAGGCTGTTCTTATTTACCTGGCACAGGTTAAGATTTATAGAGCAGATAATAGTGGTGTGTTCCTGTGAGTTTTGTCTCTCCATCTCTGGAACATGTTTGTTTCCTGTTAAGAACAAGTGCACAAACACAGATCAACACTCATTTACATGTATACCTCTGCAAATGAAAATAATAAAAAAAAAATTCAAGATGTTGTAAGTTATGTATGTTAATTATTATGTATGCTATTATTATTCATAGATCAGTGGAAGAGAGAGATGGCATTAACCAATAATGTATATGGTATTATACTGGACAAAAAGAGTCACTGCACAGCCTATCAAGTGAACCGTCAAACAATTCAGCAGCACATGGAGAGTCAGTTTACAGCCTCCGCAAAACCTCTAAAGCAATAGTAAAATAAAATATCATAATTATTTTCTAAAAGAGAGTCACAAAAGATGAAATTAGTCCAGAGAAGTTGAATTTTGGAGCAAAAAGTTAAGTGCATGAAAATCGGAGGTGCTTGAATTCATGGCTCTTTGCGCTAGCTAACTAATTAATTAAAGCGCTCATCATATTATTATCATTGTTATTATTATTATCATTATTATTATTATTATTATTATCATTATTATCATTATTATTAATGAAAACACTCAAATTTGTTTTTTCATGAACAAATAATCATGTCTGTTCCTTTTTGTTCCTTTTTTCCTATTATGCCATTTTTTTGGACAGAATGTGAGCACAATTCCTCAAATTCTGTCTAAAAAAGTGGTATTAGGACACCCTCTGGCGGACACAATTGGGAACAACATGTAATATCCTCTTTTTGCCTCAGCTCCGCTGTGCTATTTTAGCAACAGGCTAATTGTCTTGCACAAGCTGCTTTTTCGCAGTCAAAGAAGACACTTGATGGCCCGTGACAAAATAAGCTTTTATTAAAAATCTAATGTGCGCGACGTCTCGGCCTTGAAAGACCTTCTTCAGGCACAAAATGTGTATATTTCTCACCAGCTGTAGCGTCGGCCGAGTCCGGAAGGCAGGCCTCGATTGGCCAGGTGAAATCAAGATGACAACGTCACATCCGGCTCTAAGGTCTGATGCTCCCTTCAAAATAAGAGTCCTTGGGCTAAATGACAAATGTCGTGATTTTTACACCTTTTCTACCATGAATTAATTTTAATTTCATGAATTCTGTGTCCCTTATTTATCTTTTATTCAATATATGAACTGTGTATGTTTTAACCTCTTACTGTCCATATATATGAATTGTTTATTTTACATTTCATGCTGTATATTCATGAATTGGTTGATTTAAATCCTTGTGTACATACATGAATTTATATTAAACCGTTCTGGATACAACTACATTATTTTGCCCTGTATTTACTTATTTGCATTGTTCTTTTTAGCATTTGTCAATTATTTAAAGAATCCCACAACAGACTTAATCAATTTAAAATCCATAATAATCCAAATGGTTGTGGTTAGGATTCAAATCCCTTGGTGAGAATATTATCAACCTCTGTCTACCCCAATTGGGGCAAGGCAAGGAAATTACTATGGTTAGGATCAGGAGCTTGCTCCGCTGGGTAGGGCATATAAGTGCTAATACTGCCAGACACACCTCTCAGAATTGGCCGGGGACACACGGGACCATCACAATAACATCACAAAGGTAATCAGTATAACAAACATACAAAGAACTGAGGTCAATAATTGACATTACAATACCATGTTAATTATTAGTGCCATATTGAGGTGTTATTGTCCTTCCATCACATTCTAATGGTGTTATAATGGCACAATAATATAGAACATCAACATAAGATTTCAAATGTCACTGATGACATTATGTCAACAGACATTCAAATTAAGGAACTCTTCCCATCAATGTGGTATATAAATCATCCTCATAAAGATAAAGTGTTGTTTGTTGTCCTTGGAAACATTCTCCGTGCCATTTGGTCTGGAGTCAAATAATACAATCATATTATTATCATCTTCATCATCATTATTGTCATCATTATTATTATTGTTATTATTATTATTATTATTATTATTATTATTATTATCATTATTATTATTATTATTATTATTATTATTGTTATTAATGAAAACACTCTCAAATTTGATTTTTCATGAACAAATAACCATGTCTGTTCCTTTTTGTACCAGCAATTGTGTTACACAAGTCTTCTTCTTCTTCTTCTTCTTCTTCTTCTTCTTCTTCTTCTTCTTCTTCTTCTTCTTCTTCTTCTTTCTACTCCATAGATCTGGAATGAAATTGTTATTGTTATTAAGTAAAACATTTGCCACCTGAGGCCTAGAATGCTGTACTTATCTTCAAATTCTGTCCGCAATTTGGTATTCCTCAATAAGGATCATTTTGTCATTAATCAAACCACTTTATACATTTTGTTTTCCATAACTGGATGGCAATAACTGTGCATTTTTATGCCACAAATTGTGTTAAACCAGTTTTCCCTACCTAATTGGTCTGGAATCAAATTATTATTATCATTAAATAAAAACACTGGCCACCTGAGGCCTATTATGGCATTTTTTAGACAGAATGTGAGCACAAATCCACAAATTCTGTCTAAAAAAATGGTATTAGGACTCCCTCTGGAGGACACAATTGGGAACAACATGTAATATTTTCTTTTTGCCAATATGGCACTAATGTTAATTATTAGTGCCATATTGAGGTGTTATTGTCCTTCCATCACATTCTAATGGTGTTATAATGGCACAATAATATAGAACATCAACATAAGATTTCAAATGTCACTGATGACATTATGTCAACAGACATTCAAATTAAGGAACTCTTCCCATCAATGTGGTATATAAATCATCCTCATAAACATAAAGTGTTGTTTGTTGTCCTTGGAAACATTCTCCGTGCCATTTGGTCTGGAGTCAAATAATACAATCATATTATTATCATCTTCATCATCATTATTGTCATTATTATTATTATTATTATTATTATTATTATTATTATTATTATTATTATTATTATTATTAATGAAAACACTCTCAAATTTGATTTTTCATGAACAAATAACCATGTCTGTTCCTTTTTGTACCAGCAATTGTGTTACACAAGTCTTCTTCTTCTTCTTCTTCTTCTTCTTCTTCTTCTTCTTCTTCTTCTTCTTTCTACTCCATAGATCTGGAATGAAATTGTTATTGTTATTAAGTAAAACATTTGCCACCTGAGGCCTAGAATGCTGTACTTATCTTCAAATTCTGTCCGCAATTTGGTATTCCTCAATAAGGATCATTTTGTCATTAATCAAACCACTTTATACATTTTGTTTTCCATAACTGGATGGCAATAACTGTGCATTTTTATGTCACAAATTGTGTTAAACCAGTTTTCCCTACCTAATTGGTCTGGAATCAAATTATTATTATCATTAAATAAAAACACTGGCCACCTGAGGCCTATTATGGCATTTTTTAGACAGAATGTGAGCACAAATCCACAAATTCTGTCTAAAAAAATGGTATTAGGACTCCCTCTGGAGGACACAATTGGGAACAACATGTAATATTTTCTTTTTGCCAATATGGCACTAATGTTAATTATTAGTGCCATATTGAGGTGTTATTGTCCTTCCATCACATTCTAATGGTGTTATAATGGCACAATAATATAGAACATCAACATAAGATTTCAAATGTCACTGATGACATTATGTCAGAGGCATTCAAATTAAGGAACTCTTCCCATCAATGTGGTATATAAATCATCCTCATAAACATAAAGTGTTGTTTGTTGTCCTTGGAAACATTCTCCGTGCCATTTGGTCTGGAGTCAAATAATACAATCATATTATTATCATCTTCATCATCATTATTGTCATCATTATTGTCATTATTATTATTATTATTATTATTATTATTATTATTATTAATGAAAACACTCTCAAATTTGATTTTTCATGAACAAATAACCATGTCTGTTCCTTTTTGTACCAGCAATTGTGTTACACAAGTCTTCTTCTTCTTCTTCTTCTTCTTCTTCTTCTTCTTCTTCTTCTTCTTCTTCTTCTTCTTCTTCTTCTTTCTACTCCATAGATCTGGAATGAAATTGTTATTGTTATTAAGTAAAACATTTGCCACCTGAGGCCTAGAATGCTGTACTTATCTTCAAATTCTGTCCGCAATTTGGTATTCCTCAATAAGGATCATTTTGTCATTAATCAAACCACTTTATACATTTTGTTTTCCATAACTGGATGGCAATAACTGTGCATTTTTATGCCACAAATTGTGTTAAACCAGTTTTCCCTACCTAATTGGTCTGGAATCAAATTATTATTATCATTAAATAAAAACACTGGCCACTTGAGGCCTATTATGGCATTTTTTAGACAGAATGTGAGCACAAATCCACAAATTCTGTCTAAAAAAATGGTATTAGGACTCCCTCTGGAGGACACAATTGGGAACAACATGTAATATTTTCTTTTTGCCAATATGGCACTAATGTTAATTATTAGTGCCATATTGAGGTGTTATTGTCCTTCCATCACATTCTAATGGTGTTATAATGGCACAATAATATAGAACATCAACATAAGATTTCAAATGTCACTGATGACATTATGTCAACAGACATTCAAATTAAGGAACTCTTCCCATCAATGTGGTATATAAATCATCCTCATAAACATAAAGTGTTGTTTGTTGTCCTTGGAAACATTCTCCGTGCCATTTGGTCTGGAGTCAAATAATACAATCATATTATTATCATCTTCATCATCATTATTGTCATTATTATTATTATTATTATTATTATTATTATTATTATTATTAATGAAAACACTCTCAAATTTGATTTTTCATGAACAAATAACCATGTCTGTTCCTTTTTGTACCAGCAATTGTGTTACACAAGTCTTCTTCTTCTTCTTCTTCTTCTTCTTCTTCTTCTTCTTCTTCTTCTTCTTCTTCTTCTTTCTACTCCATAGATCTGGAATGAAATTGTTATTGTTATTAAGTAAAACATTTGCCACCTGAGGCCTAGAATGCTGTACTTATCTTCAAATTCTGTCCGCAATTTGGTATTCCTCAATAAGGATCATTTTGTCATTAATCAAACCACTTTATACATTTTGTTTTCCATAACTGGATGGCAATAACTGTGCATTTTTATGCCACAAATTGTGTTAAACCAGTTTTCCCTACCTAATTGGTCTGGAATCAAATTATTATTATCATTAAATAAAAACACTGGCCACCTGAGGCCTATTATGGCATTTTTTAGACAGAATGTGAGCACAAATCCACAAATTCTGTCTAAAAAAATGGTATTAGGACTCCCTCTGGAGGACACAATTGGGAACAACATGTAATATTTTCTTTTTGCCAATATGGCACTAATGTTAATTATTAGTGCCATATTGAGGTGTTATTGTCCTTCCATCACATTCTAATGGTGTTATAATGGCACAATAATATAGAACATCAACATAAGATTTCAAATGTCACTGATGACATTATGTCAACAGACATTCAAATTAAGGAACTCTTCCCATCAATGTGGTATATAAATCATCCTCATAAACATAAAGTGTTGTTTGTTGTCCTTGGAAACATTCTCCGTGCCATTTGGTCTGGAGTCAAATAATACAATCATATTATTATCATCTTCATCATCATTATTGTCATCATTATTGTCATTATTATTATTATTATTATTATTATTATTATTATTATTATTATTATTATTATTATTATTATTATTATTATTAATGAAAACACTCTCAAATTTGATTTTTCATGAACAAATAACCATGTCTGTTCCTTTTTGTACCAGCAATTGTGTTACACAAGTCTTCTTCTTCTTCTTCTTCTTCTTCTTCTTCTTCTTCTTCTTCTTCTTCTTCTTCTTCTTCTTTCTACTCCATAGATCTGGAATGAAATTGTTATTGTTATTAAGTAAAACATTTGCCACCTGAGGCCTAGAATGCTGTACTTATCTTCAAATTCTGTCCGCAATTTGGTATTCCTCAATAAGGATCATTTTGTCATTAATCAAACCACTTTATACATTTTGTTTTCCATAACTGGATGGCAATAACTGTGCATTTTTATGCCACAAATTGTGTTAAACCAGTTTTCCCTACCTAATTGGTCTGGAATCAAATTATTATTATCATTAAATAAAAACACTGGCCACCTGAGGCCTATTATGGCATTTTTTAGACAGAATGTGAGCACAAATCCACAAATTCTGTCTAAAAAAAATGGTATTAGGACTCCCTCTGGAGGACACAATTGGGAACAACATGTAATATTTTCTTTTTGCCAATATGGCACTAATGTTAATTATTAGTGCCATATTGAGGTGTTATTGTCCTTCCATCACATTCTAATGGTGTTATAATGGCACAATAATATAGAACATCAACATAAGATTTCAAATGTCACTGATGACATTATGTCAACAGACATTCAAATTAAGGAACTCTTCCCATCAATGTGGTATATAAATCATCCTCATAAACATAAAGTGTTGTTTGTTGTCCTTGGAAACATTCTCCGTGCCATTTGGTCTGGAGTCAAATAATACAATCATATTATTATCATCTTCATCATCATTATTGTCATCATTATTGTCATTATTATTATTATTATTATTATTATTATTATCATTATTATTATTATTATTATTATTATTATTATTATTAATGAAAACACTCTCAAATTTGATTTTTCATGAACAAATAACCATGTCTGTTCCTTTTTGTACCAGCAATTGTGTTACACAAGTCTTCTTCTTCTTCTTCTTCTTCTTCTTCTTCTTCTTCTTCTTCTTCTTCTTCTTCTTCTTCTTCTTCTTTCTACTCCATAGATCTGGAATGAAATTGTTATTGTTATTAAGTAAAACATTTGCCACCTGAGGCCTAGAATGCTGTACTTATCTTCAAATTCTGTCCGCAATTTGGTATTCCTCAATAAGGATCATTTTGTCATTAATCAAACCACTTTATACATTTTGTTTTCCATAACTGGATGGCAATAACTGTGCATTTTCATGCCACAAATTGTGTTAAACCAGTTTTCCCTACCTAATTGGTCTGGAATCAAATTATTATTATCATTAAATAAAGACACTGGCCACCTGAGGCCTATTATGGCATTTTTTAGACAGAATGTGAGCACAAATCCACAAATTCTGTCTAAAAAAAATGGTATTAGGACTCCCTCTGGAGGACACAATTGGGAACAACATGTAATATTTTCTTTTTGCCAATATGGCACTAATGTTAATTATTAGTGCCATATTGAGGTGTTATTGTCCTTCCATCACATTCTAATGGTGTTATAATGGCACAATAATATAGAACATCAACATAAGATTTCAAATGTCACTGATGACATTATGTCAACAGACATTCAAATTAAGGAACTCTTCCCATCAATGTGGTATATAAATCATCCTCATAAACATAAAGTGTTGTTTGTTGTCCTTGGAAACATTCTCCGTGCCATTTGGTCTGGAGTCAAATAATACAATCATATTATTATCATCTTCATCATCATTATTGTCATTATTATTATTATTATTATTATTATTATTATTATTATTATTATTATTATTATTAATGAAAACACTCTCAAATTTGATTTTTCATGAACAAATAACCATGTCTGTTCCTTTTTGTACCAGCAATTGTGTTACACAAGTCTTCTTCTTCTTCTTCTTCTTCTTCTTCTTCTTCTTCTTCTTCTTCTTCTTCTTCTTCTTCTTCTTCTTCTTCTTTCTACTCCATAGATCTGGAATGAAATTCTTATTGTTATTAAGTAAAACATTTGCCACCTGAGGCCTAGAATGCTGTACTTATCTTCAAATTCTGTCCGCAATTTGGTATTCCTCAATAAGGATCATTTTGTCATTAATCAAACCACTTTATACATTTTGTTTTCCATAACTGGATGGCAATAACTGTGCATTTTTATGCCACAAATTGTGTTAAACCAGTTTCCCCTACCTAATTGGTCTGGAATCAAATTATTATTATCATTAAATAAAAACACTGGCCACCTGAGGCCTATTATGGCATTTTTTAGACAGAATGTGAGCACAAATCCACAAATTCTGTCTAAAAAAATGGTATTAGGACTCCCTCTGGAGGACACAATTGGGAACAACATGTAATATTTTCTTTTTGCCAATATGGCACTAATGTTAATTATTAGTGCCATATTGAGGTGTTATTGTCCTTCCATCACATTCTAATGGTGTTATAATGGCACAATAATATAGAACATCAACATAAGATTTCAAATGTCACTGATGACATTATGTCAACAGACATTCAAATTAAGGAACTCTTCCCATCAATGTGGTATATAAATCATCCTCATAAACATAAAGTGTTGTTTGTTGTCCTTGGAAACATTCTCCGTGCCATTTGGTCTGGAGTCAAATAATACAATCATATTATTATCATCTTCATCATCATTATTGTCATCATTATTGTCATTATTATTATTATTATTATTATTATTATTATTATTATTATTAATGAAAACACTCTCAAATTTGATTTTTCATGAACAAATAACCATGTCTGTTCCTTTTTGTACCAGCAATTGTGTTACACAAGTCTTCTTCTTCTTCTTCTTCTTCTTCTTCTTCTTCTTCTTCTTCTTCTTCTTCTTCTTCTTTCTACTCCATAGATCTGGAATGAAATTGTTATTGTTATTAAGTAAAACATTTGCCACCTGAGGCCTAGAATGCTGTACTTATCTTCAAATTCTGTCCGCAATTTGGTATTCCTCAATAAGGATCATTTTGTCATTAATCAAACCACTTTATACATTTTGTTTTCCATAACTGGATGGCAATAACTGTGCATTTTTATGCCACAAATTGTGTTAAACCAGTTTTCCCTACCTAATTGGTCTGGAATCAAATTATTATTATCATTAAATAAAAACACTGGCCACCTGAGGCCTATTATGGCATTTTTTAGACAGAATGTGAGCACAAATCCACAAATTCTGTCTAAAAAAATGGTATTAGGACTCCCTCTGGAGGACACAATTGGGAACAACATGTAATATTTTCTTTTTGCCAATATGGCACTAATGTTAATTATTAGTGCCATATTGAGGTGTTATTGTCCTTCCATCACATTCTAATGGTGTTATAATGGCACAATAATATAGAACATCAACATAAGATTTCAAATGTCACTGATGACATTATGTCAACAGACATTCAAATTAAGGAACTCTTCCCATCAATGTGGTATATAAATCATCCTCATAAACATAAAGTGTTGTTTGTTGTCCTTGGAAACATTCTCCGTGCCATTTGGTCTGGAGTCAAATAATACAATCATATTATTATCATCTTCATCATCATTATTGTCATTATTATTATTATTATTATTATTATTATTATTATTATTATTATTATTATTATTATTAATGAAAACACTCTCAAATTTGATTTTTCATGAACAAATAACCATGTCTGTTCCTTTTTGTACCAGCAATTGTGTTACACAAGTCTTCTTCTTCTTCTTCTTCTTCTTCTTCTTCTTCTTTCTACTCCATAGATCTGGAATGAAATTGTTATTGTTATTAAGTAAAACATTTGCCACCTGAGGCCTAGAATGCTGTACTTATCTTCAAATTCTGTCCGCAATTTGGTATTCCTCAATAAGGATCATTTTGTCATTAATCAAACCACTTCATACATTTTGTTTTCCATAACTGGATGGCAATAACTGTGCATTTTTATGCCACAAATTGTGTTAAACCAGTTTTCCCTACCTAATTGGTCTGGAATCAAATTATTATTATCATTAAATAAAAACACTGGCCACCTGAGGCCTATTATGGCATTTTTTAGACAGAATGTGAGCACAAATCCACAAATTCTGTCTAAAAAAATGGTATTAGGACTCCCTCTGGAGGACACAATTGGGAACAACATGTAATATTTTCTTTTTGCCAATATGGCACTAATGTTAATTATTAGTGCCATATTGAGGTGTTATTGTCCTTCCATCACATTCTAATGGTGTTATAATGGCACAATAATATAGAACATCAACATAAGATTTCAAATGTCACTGATGACATTATGTCAACAGACATTCAAATTAAGGAACTCTTCCCATCAATGTGGTATATAAATCATCCTCATAAACATAAAGTGTTGTTTGTTGTCCTTGGAAACATTCTCCGTGCCATTTGGTCTGGAGTCAAATAATACAATCATATTATTATCATCTTCATCATCATTATTGTCATCATTATTGTCATTATTATTATTATTATTATTATTATTATTATTAATGAAAACACTCTCAAATTTGATTTTTCATGAACAAATAACCATGTCTGTTCCTTTTTGTACCAGCAATTGTGTTACACAAGTCTTCTTCTTCTTCTTCTTCTTCTTCTTCTTCTTCTTCTTTCTACTCCATAGATCTGGAATGAAATTGTTATTGTTATTAAGTAAAACATTTGCCACCTGAGGCCTAGAATGCTGTACTTATCTTCAAATTCTGTCCGCAATTTGGTATTCCTCAATAAGGATCATTTTGTCATTAATCAAACCACTTTATACATTTTGTTTTCCATAACTGGATGGCAATAACTGTGCATTTTTATGCCACAAATTGTGTTAAACCAGTTTTCCCTACCTAATTGGTCTGGAATCAAATTATTATTATCATTAAATAAAAACACTGGCCACCTGAGGCCTATTATGGCATTTTTTAGACAGAATGTGAGCACAAATCCACAAATTCTGTCTAAAAAAATGGTATTAGGACTCCCTCTGGAGGACACAATTGGGAACAACATGTAATATTTTCTTTTTGCCAATATGGCACTAATGTTAATTATTAGTGCCATATTGAGGTGTTATTGTCCTTCCATCACATTCTAATGGTGTTATAATGGCACAATAATATAGAACATCAACATAAGATTTCAAATGTCACTGATGACATTATGTCAACAGACATTCAAATTAAGGAACTCTTCCCATCAATGTGGTATATAAATCATCCTCATAAACATAAAGTGTTGTTTGTTGTCCTTGGAAACATTCTCCGTGCCATTTGGTCTGGAGTCAAATAATACAATCATATTATTATCATCTTCATCATCATTATTGTCATCATTATTGTCATTATTATTATTATTATTATTATTATTATTATTAATGAAAACACTCTCAAATTTGATTTTTCATGAACAAATAACCATGTCTGTTCCTTTTTGTACCAGCAATTGTGTTACACAAGTCTTCTTCTTCTTCTTCTTCTTCTTCTTCTTCTTCTTTCTACTCCATAGATCTGGAATGAAATTGTTATTGTTATTAAGTAAAACATTTGCCACCTGAGGCCTAGAATGCTGTACTTATCTTCAAATTCTGTCCGCAATTTGGTATTCCTCAATAAGGATCATTTTGTCATTAATCAAACCACTTTATACATTTTGTTTTCCATAACTGGATGGCAATAACTGTGCATTTTTATGCCACAAATTGTGTTAAACCAGTTTTCCCTACCTAATTGGTCTGGAATCAAATTATTATTATCATTAAATAAAAACACTGGCCACCTGAGGCCTATTATGGCATTTTTTAGACAGAATGTGAGCACAAATCCACAAATTCTGTCTAAAAAAATGGTATTAGGACTCCCTCTGGAGGACACAATTGGGAACAACATGTAATATTTTCTTTTTGCCAATATGATATGATATATCTTCAAATTCATTATTTTCACACGTCGTACTTTAACGAACTCCTCCTACACGATTAATCAGAACAGCTTCAAAATCACTGTGTACCATCTAGACTACTTTATGATTAAAAGTTATTAAAAGATCGCGCTATCGTTAAAAGGTGTGGCCGTGAGGTGGCGGCGAAATTTGACTTCTCGCCATAAAAAACAAAATTGCTAGAACTTCAGCATAAAAGGTCCAATCTGCACCAAACTTCACATGTTTGATAATAGTCCTGCCCTGAACAGATGTCTATGAAAATATTCCATAATTGTCACAGCGCCCCCTGGTGGCAACAGGAAATGTCATGTTTTACAGTTTGAGGTACTGTTCCCACCACATTCACCATATCTGACTCAAATTTGGTGAGTGAGGCCTTAACAAGTTGGTAATGCTATATTGTGAAGATTATGACGTATCGTCAAACGGCGTTGCGCCGAGAGCGCGGCGAAGTCGATGTTTCGCCAAAACGCAGAAAAGTGGCCTGAACTTCAGTGTCCTTGGTCATATCTGCCTGAAACTTCACATGTGTGTTAATGGTCCAGGTCTGAACATGTGATATGAGTTTTGTTGATGGGTTTGGCCAAATGGCTTGGCCACACCCCTTAAACATCAGCCCCTGTGGCACGTTTCACCGACATGCACGAAACTTGGTACAGATATGTATCACATGCAGACGCACAAAAAAGCCTCTTGGACCCATTGGCCAAACCCAACAGGAAGTCGGCCATTTTGAATTTTGCAGCCATTTTTGGCGTTTTCCACGCATTGGAATGTGAAGAACTCCTCCTACAGGATTGATCAGAACGGGTTCAAAATCACTGTGTACCATCTAGACAACATTGTGATCAAAAGGTATTAAAGATATACGCCCTCGTTGAAGGGTGTGGCCGTCAGGTGGTGGCGAAGTTTGATGTCTCGGCATGAAACACATATTGCTATAACTTGGGCATACATGGTCCGATCCCCACCAAACTTCACAAGTGTCATAGAAGTCCCGGTCTGAACACATCCACGTGACAAGCAGGAGACATTCTCACAGCGCCACCTAGCGGCGACAGGAAGTGACGTCGAATTCCTTAAGGGGACGTCAAAAGGCCCTGACAATCACAGAGCCTCTTCGCCCGGGGCGAATCCTGCCACGAGGCCGCGGCGGCCGGCCCCCCGAGTGGCGCGGGTGTGCGAGGGCCCGTAAAACGCTGCTTGCAGCTTTAATTATTATTATTATTATTATTATTATTAATGAAAACACTCTCAAATTTGATTTTTCATGAACAAATAACCATGTCTGTTCCTTTTTGTACCAGCAATTGTGTTACACAAGTCTTCTTCTTCTTCTTCTTCTTCTTCTTCTTCTTCTTCTTCTTCTTCTTCTTCTTCTTTCTACTCCATAGATCTGGAATGAAATTGTTATTGTTATTAAGTAAAACATTTGCCACCTGAGGCCTAGAATGCTGTACTTATCTTCAAATTCTGTCCGCAATTTGGTATTCCTCAATAAGGATCATTTTGTCATTAATCAAACCACTTTATACATTTTGTTTTCCATAACTGGATGGCAATAACTGTGCATTTTTATGCCACAAATTGTGTTAAACCAGTTTCCCCTACCTAATTGGACTGGAATCAAATTATTATTATCATTAAATAAAAACACTGGCCACCTGAGGCCTATTATGCCATTTTTTAGACAGAATGTGAGCACAAATCCACAAATTCTGTCTAAAAAAATGGTATTAGGACTCCCTCTGGAGGACACAATTGGGAACAACATGTAATATTTTCTTTTTGCCAATATGGCACTAATGTTAATTATTAGTGCCATATTGAGGTGTTATTGTCCTTCCATCACATTCTAATGGTGTTATAATGGCACAATAATATAGAACATCAACATAAGATTTCAAATGTCACTGATGACATTATGTCAACAGACATTCAAATTAAGGAACTCTTCCCATCAATGTGGTATATAAATCATCCTCATAAACATAAAGTGTTGTTTGTTGTCCTTGGAAACATTCTCCGTGCCATTTGGTCTGGAGTCAAATAATACAATCATATTATTATCATCTTCATCATCATTATTGTCATCATTATTGTCATTATTATTATTATTATTATTATTATTATTATTATTATTATTATTATTATTATTAATGAAAACACTCTCAAATTTTATTTTTCATGAACAAATAACCATGTCTGTTCCTTTTTGTACCAGCAATTGTGTTACACAAGTCTTCTTCTTCTTCTTCTTCTTCTTCTTCTTCTTCTTCTTCTTTCTACTCCATAGATCTGGAATGAAATTGTTATTGTTATTAAGTAAAACATTTGCCACCTGAGGCCTAGAATGCTGTACTTATCTTCAAATTCTGTCCGCAATTTGGTATTCCTCAATAAGGATCATTTTGTCATTAATCAAACCACTTTATACATTTTGTTTTCCATAACTGGATGGCAATAACTGTGCATTTTTATGCCACAAATTGTGTTAAACCAGTTTTCCCTACCTAATTGGTCTGGAATCAAATTATTATTATCATTAAATAAAAACACTGGCCACCTGAGGCCTATTATGGCATTTTTTAGACAGAATGTGAGCACAAATCCACAAATTCTGTCTAAAAAAATGGTATTAGGACTCCCTCTGGAGGACACAATTGGGAACAACATGTAATATTTTCTTTTTGCCAATATGGCACTAATGTTAATTATTAGTGCCATATTGAGGTGTTATTGTCCTTCCATCACATTCTAATGGTGTTATAATGGCACAATAATATAGAACATCAACATAAGATTTCAAATGTCACTGATGACATTATGTCAACAGACATTCAAATTAAGGAACTCTTCCCATCAATGTGGTATATAAATCATCCTCATAAACATAAAGTGTTGTTTGTTGTCCTTGGAAACATTCTCCGTGCCATTTGGTCTGGAGTCAAATAATACAATCATATTATTATCATCTTCATCATCATTATTGTCATCATTATTGTCATTATTATTATTATTATTATTATTATTATTATTATTATTATTATTATTATTATTATTATTATTATTAATGAAAACACTCTCAAATTTGATTTTTCATGAACAAATAACCATGTCTGTTCCTTTTTGTACCAGCAATTGTGTTACACAAGTCTTCTTCTTCTTCTTCTTCTTCTTCTTCTTCTTCTTCTTCTTCTTCTTCTTCTTCTTCTTCTTCTTCTTCTTTCTACTCCATAGATCTGGAATGAAATTGTTATTGTTATTAAGTAAAACATTTACCACCTGAGGCCTAGAATGCTGTACTTATCTTCAAATTCTGTCCGCAATTTGGTATTCCTCAATAAGGATCATTTTGTCATTAATCAAACCACTTTATACATTTTGTTTTCCATAACTGGATGGCAATAACTGTGCATTTTTATGCCACAAATTGTGTTAAACCAGTTTTCCCTACCTAATTGGTCTGGAATCAAATTATTATTATCATTAAATAAAAACACTGGCCACCTGAGGCCTATTATGGCATTTTTTAGACAGAATGTGAGCACAAATCCACAAATTCTGTCTAAAAAAAATGGTATTAGGACTCCCTCTGGAGGACACAATTGGGAACAACATGTAATATTTTCTTTTTGCCAATATGGCACTAATGTTAATTATTAGTGCCATATTGAGGTGTTATTGTCCTTCCATCACATTCTAATGGTGTTATAATGGCACAATAATATAGAACATCAACATAAGATTTCAAATGTCACTGATGACATTATGTCAACAGACATTCAAATTAAGGAACTCTTCCCATCAATGTGGTATATAAATCATCCTCATAAACATAAAGTGTTGTTTGTTGTCCTTGGAAACATTCTCCGTGCCATTTGGTCTGGAGTCAAATAATACAATCATATTATTATCATCTTCATCATCATTATTGTCATCATTATTGTCATTATTATTATTATTATTATTATTATTATTATCATTATTATTATTATTATTATTATTATTATTATTATTAATGAAAACACTCTCAAATTTGATTTTTCATGAACAAATAACCATGTCTGTTCCTTTTTGTACCAGCAATTGTGTTACACAAGTCTTCTTCTTCTTCTTCTTCTTCTTCTTCTTCTTCTTCTTCTTCTTCTTCTTCTTCTTCTTCTTTCTACTCCATAGATCTGGAATGAAATTGTTATTGTTATTAAGTAAAACATTTGCCACCTGAGGCCTAGAATGCTGTACTTATCTTCAAATTCTGTCCGCAATTTGGTATTCCTCAATAAGGATCATTTTGTCATTAATCAAACCACTTTATACATTTTGTTTTCCATAACTGGATGGCAATAACTGTGCATTTTCATGCCACAAATTGTGTTAAACCAGTTTTCCCTACCTAATTGGTCTGGAATCAAATTATTATTATCATTAAATAAAAACACTGGCCACCTGAGGCCTATTATGGCATTTTTTAGACAGAATGTGAGCACAAATCCACAAATTCTGTCTAAAAAAATGGTATTAGGACTCCCTCTGGAGGACACAATTGGGAACAACATGTAATATTTTCTTTTTGCCAATATGGCACTAATGTTAATTATTAGTGCCATATTGAGGTGTTATTGTCCTTCCATCACATTCTAATGGTGTTATAATGGCACAATAATATAGAACATCAACATAAGATTTCAAATGTCACTGATGACATTATGTCAACAGACATTCAAATTAAGGAACTCTTCCCATCAATGTGGTATATAAATCATCCTCATAAACATAAAGTGTTGTTTGTTGTCCTTGGAAACATTCTCTGTGCCATTTGGTCTGGAGTCAAATAATACAATCATATTATTATCATCTTCATCATCATTATTGTCATTATTATTATTATTATTATTATTATTATTATTATTATTATTATTATTATTATTAATGAAAACACTCTCAAATTAGATTTTTCATGAACAAATAACCATGTCTGTTCCTTTTTGTACCAGCAATTGTGTTACACAAGTCTTCTTCTTCTTCTTCTTCTTCTTCTTCTTCTTCTTCTTCTTCTTTCTACTCCATAGATCTGGAATGAAATTGTTATTGTTATTAAGTAAAACATTTGCCACCTGAGGCCTAAAATGCTGTACTTATCTTCAAATTCTGTCCGCAATTTGGTATTCCTCAATAAGGATCATTTTGTCATTAATCAAACCACTTTATACATTTTGTTTTCCATAACTGGATGGCAATAACTGTGCATTTTTATGCCACAAATTGTGTTAAACCAGTTTTCCCTACCTAATTGGTCTGGAATCAAATTATTATTATCATTAAATAAAAACACTGGCCACCTGAGGCCTATTATGGCATTTTTTAGACAGAATGTGAGCACAAATCCACAAATTCTGTCTAAAAAAATGGTATTAGGACTCCCTCTGGAGGACACAATTGGGAACAACATGTAATATTTTCTTTTTGCCAATATGGCACTAATGTTAATTATTAGTGCCATATTGAGGTGTTATTGTCCTTCCATCACATTCTAATGGTGTTATAATGGCACAATAATATAGAACATCAACATAAGATTTCAAATGTCACTGATGACATTATGTCAACAGACATTCAAATTAAGGAACTCTTCCCATCAATGTGGTATATAAATCATCCTCATAAACATAAAGTGTTGTTTGTTGTCCTTGGAAACATTCTCCGTGCCATTTGGTCTGGAGTCAAATAATACAATCATATTATTATCATCTTCATCATCATTATTGTCATCATTATTGTCATTATTATTATTATTATTATTATTATTATTATTATTATTATTATTAATGAAAACACTCTCAAATTTGATTTTTCATGAACAAATAACCATGTCTGTTCCTTTTTGTACCAGCAATTGTGTTACACAAGTCTTCTTCTTCTTCTTCTTCTTCTTCTTCTTCTTCTTCTTCTTTCTACTCCATAGATCTGGAATGAAATTGTTATTGTTATTAAGTAAAACATTTGCCACCTGAGGCCTAGAATGCTGTACTTATCTTCAAATTCTGTCCGCAATTTGGTATTCCTCAATAAGGATCATTTTGTCATTAATCAAACCACTTTATACATTTTGTTTTCCATAACTGGATGGCAATAACTGTGCATTTTTATGCCACAAATTGTGTTAAACCAGTTTTCCCTACCTAATTGGTCTGGAATCAAATTATTATTATCATTAAATAAAAACACTGGCCACCTGAGGCCTATTATGGCATTTTTTAGACAGAATGTGAGCACAAATCCACAAATTCTGTCTAAAAAAATGGTATTAGGACTCCCTCTGGAGGACACAATTGGGAACAACATGTAATATTTTCTTTTTGCCAATATGGCACTAATGTTAATTATTAGTGCCATATTGAGGTGTTATTGTCCTTCCATCACATTCTAATGGTGTTATAATGGCACAATAATATAGAACATCAACATAAGATTTCAAATGTCACTGATGACATTATGTCAACAGACATTCAAATTAAGGAACTCTTCCCATCAATGTGGTATATAAATCATCCTCATAAACATAAAGTGTTGTTTGTTGTCCTTGGAAACATTCTCCGTGCCATTTGGTCTGGAGTCAAATAATACAATCATATTATTATCATCTTCATCATCATTATTGTCATCATTATTGTCATTATTATTATTATTATTATTATTATTATTATTATTATTATTATTAATGAAAACACTCTCAAATTTGATTTTTCATGAACAAATAACCATGTCTGTTCCTTTTTGTACCAGCAATTGTGTTACACAAGTCTTCTTCTTCTTCTTCTTCTTCTTCTTCTTCTTCTTCTTCTTCTTTCTACTCCATAGATCTGGAATGAAATTGTTATTGTTATTAAGTAAAACATTTGCCACCTGAGGCCTAGAATGCTGTACTTATCTTCAAATTCTGTCCGCAATTTGGTATTCCTCAATAAGGATCATTTTGTCATTAATCAAACCACTTTATACATTTTGTTTTCCATAACTGGATGGCAATAACTGTGCATTTTTATGCCACAAATTGTGTTAAACCAGTTTTCCCTACCTAATTGGTCTGGAATCAAATTATTATTATCATTAAATAAAAACACTGGCCACCTGAGGCCTATTATGGCATTTTTTAGACAGAATGTGAGCACAAATCCACAAATTCTGTCTAAAAAATTGGTATTAGGACTCCCTCTGGAGGACACAATTGGGAACAACATGTAATATTTTCTTTTTGCCAATATGGCACTAATGTTAATTATTAGTGCCATATTGAGGTGTTATTGTCCTTCCATCACATTCTAATGGTGTTATAATGGCACAATAATATAGAACATCAACATAAGATTTCAAATGTCACTGATGACATTATGTCAACAGACATTCAAATTAAGGAACTCTTCCCATCAATGTGGTATATAAATCATCCTCATAAACATAAAGTGTTGTTTGTTGTCCTTGGAAACATTCTCCGTGCCATTTGGTCTGGAGTCAAATAATACAATCATATTATTATCATCTTCATCATCATTATTGTCATCATTATTGTCATTATTATTATTATTATTATTATTATTATTATTATTATTATTATTATTAATGAAAACACTCTCAAATTTGATTTTTCATGAACAAATAACCATGTCTGTTCCTTTTTGTACCAGCAATTGTGTTACACAAGTCTTCTTCTTCTTCTTCTTCTTCTTCTTCTTCTTCTTCTTCTTTCTACTCCATAGATCTGGAATGAAATTGTTATTGTTATTAAGTAAAACATTTGCCACCTGAGGCCTAGAATGCTGTACTTATCTTCAAATTCTGTCCGCAATTTGGTATTCCTCAATAAGGATCATTTTGTCATTAATCAAACCACTTTATACATTTTGTTTTCCATAACTGGATGGCAATAACTGTGCATTTTTATGCCACAAATTGTGTTAAACCAGTTTTCCCTACCTAATTGGTCTGGAATCAAATTATTATTATCATTAAATAAAAACACTGGCCACCTGAGGCCTATTATGGCATTTTTTAGACAGAATGTGAGCACAAATCCACAAATTCTGTCTAAAAAAATGGTATTAGGACTCCCTCTGGAGGACACAATTGGGAACAACATGTAATATTTTCTTTTTGCCAATATGGCACTAATGTTAATTATTAGTGCCATATTGAGGTGTTATTGTCCTTCCATCACATTCTAATGGTGTTATAATGGCACAATAATATAGAACATCAACATAAGATTTCAAATGTCACTGATGACATTATGTCAACAGACATTCAAATTAAGGAACTCTTCCCATCAATGTGGTATATAAATCATCCTCATAAACATAAAGTGTTGTTTGTTGTCCTTGGAAACATTCTCCGTGCCATTTGGTCTGGAGTCAAATAATACAATCATATTATTATCATCTTCATCATCATTATTGTCATCATTATTGTCATTATTATTATTATTATTATTATTATTATTATTATTATTATTATTATTATTATTATTATTATTATTAATGAAAACACTCTCAAATTTGATTTTTCATGAACAAATAACCATGTCTGTTCCTTTTTGTACCAGCAATTGTGTTACACAAGTCTTCTTCTTCTTCTTCTTCTTCTTCTTCTTCTTCTTCTTCTTCTTCTTCTTCTTCTTCTTTCTACTCCATAGATCTGGAATGAAATTGTTATTGTTATTAAGTAAAACATTTACCACCTGAGGCCTAGAATGCTGTACTTATCTTCAAATTCTGTCCGCAATTTGGTATTCCTCAATAAGGATCATTTTGTCATTAATCAAACCACTTTATACATTTTGTTTTCCATAACTGGATGGCAATAACTGTGCATTTTTATGCCACAAATTGTGTTAAACCAGTTTTCCCTACCTAATTGGTCTGGAATCAAATTATTATTATCATTAAATAAAAACACTGGCCACCTGAGGCCTATTATGGCATTTTTTAGACAGAATGTGAGCACAAATCCACAAATTCTGTCTAAAAAAAATGGTATTAGGACTCCCTCTGGAGGACACAATTGGGAACAACATGTAATATTTTCTTTTTGCCAATATGGCACTAATGTTAATTATTAGTGCCATATTGAGGTGTTATTGTCCTTCCATCACATTCTAATGGTGTTATAATGGCACAATAATATAGAACATCAACATAAGATTTCAAATGTCACTGATGACATTATGTCAACAGACATTCAAATTAAGGAACTCTTCCCATCAATGTGGTATATAAATCATCCTCATAAACATAAAGTGTTGTTTGTTGTCCTTGGAAACATTCTCCGTGCCATTTGGTCTGGAGTCAAATAATACAATCATATTATTATCATCTTCATCATCATTATTGTCATCATTATTGTCATTATTATTATTATTATTATTATTATTATTATCATTATTATTATTATTATTATTATTATTATTATTATTAATGAAAACACTCTCAAATTTGATTTTTCATGAACAAATAACCATGTCTGTTCCTTTTTGTACCAGCAATTGTGTTACACAAGTCTTCTTCTTCTTCTTCTTCTTCTTCTTCTTCTTCTTCTTCTTCTTCTTCTTCTTCTTCTTCTTTCTACTCCATAGATCTGGAATGAAATTGTTATTGTTATTAAGTAAAACATTTGCCACCTGAGGCCTAGAATGCTGTACTTATCTTCAAATTCTGTCCGCAATTTGGTATTCCTCAATAAGGATCATTTTGTCATTAATCAAACCACTTTATACATTTTGTTTTCCATAACTGGATGGCAATAACTGTGCATTTTCATGCCACAAATTGTGTTAAACCAGTTTTCCCTACCTAATTGGTCTGGAATCAAATTATTATTATCATTAAATAAAAACACTGGCCACCTGAGGCCTATTATGGCATTTTTTAGACAGAATGTGAGCACAAATCCACAAATTCTGTCTAAAAAAATGGTATTAGGACTCCCTCTGGAGGACACAATTGGGAACAACATGTAATATTTTCTTTTTGCCAATATGGCACTAATGTTAATTATTAGTGCCATATTGAGGTGTTATTGTCCTTCCATCACATTCTAATGGTGTTATAATGGCACAATAATATAGAACATCAACATAAGATTTCAAATGTCACTGATGACATTATGTCAACAGACATTCAAATTAAGGAACTCTTCCCATCAATGTGGTATATAAATCATCCTCATAAACATAAAGTGTTGTTTGTTGTCCTTGGAAACATTCTCCGTGCCATTTGGTCTGGAGTCAAATAATACAATCATATTATTATCATCTTCATCATCATTATTGTCATCATTATTGTCATTATTATTATTATTATTATTATTATTATTATTATTATTATTATTAATGAAAACACTCTCAAATTTGATTTTTCATGAACAAATAACCATGTCTGTTCCTTTTTGTACCAGCAATTGTGTTACACAAGTCTTCTTCTTCTTCTTCTTCTTCTTCTTCTTCTTCTTCTTCTTTCTACTCCATAGATCTGGAATGAAATTGTTATTGTTATTAAGTAAAACATTTGCCACCTGAGGCCTAGAATGCTGTACTTATCTTCAAATTCTGTCCGCAATTTGGTATTCCTCAATAAGGATCATTTTGTCATTAATCAAACCACTTTATACATTTTGTTTTCCATAACTGGATGGCAATAACTGTGCATTTTTATGCCACAAATTGTGTTAAACCAGTTTTCCCTACCTAATTGGTCTGGAATCAAATTATTATTATCATTAAATAAAAACACTGGCCACCTGAGGCCTATTATGGCATTTTTTAGACAGAATGTGAGCACAAATCCACAAATTCTGTCTAAAAAAATGGTATTAGGACTCCCTCTGGAGGACACAATTGGGAACAACATGTAATATTTTCTTTTTGCCAATATGGCACTAATGTTAATTATTAGTGCCATATTGAGGTGTTATTGTCCTTCCATCACATTCTAATGGTGTTATAATGGCACAATAATATAGAACATCAACATAAGATTTCAAATGTCACTGATGACATTATGTCAACAGACATTCAAATTAAGGAACTCTTCCCATCAATGTGGTATATAAATCATCCTCATAAACATAAAGTGTTGTTTGTTGTCCTTGGAAACATTCTCCGTGCCATTTGGTCTGGAGTCAAATAATACAATCATATTATTATCATCTTCATCATCATTATTGTCATCATTATTGTCATTATTATTATTATTATTATTATTATTATTATTATTATTATTATTAATGAAAACACTCTCAAATTTGATTTTTCATGAACAAATAACCATGTCTGTTCCTTTTTGTACCAGCAATTGTGTTACACAAGTCTTCTTCTTCTTCTTCTTCTTCTTCTTCTTCTTCTTCTTCTTTCTACTCCATAGATCTGGAATGAAATTGTTATTGTTATTAAGTAAAACATTTGCCACCTGAGGCCTAGAATGCTGTACTTATCTTCAAATTCTGTCCGCAATTTGGTATTCCTCAATAAGGATCATTTTGTCATTAATCAAACCACTTTATACATTTTGTTTTCCATAACTGGATGGCAATAACTGTGCATTTTTATGCCACAAATTGTGTTAAACCAGTTTTCCCTACCTAATTGGTCTGGAATCAAATTATTATTATCATTAAATAAAAACACTGGCCACCTGAGGCCTATTATGGCATTTTTTAGACAGAATGTGAGCACAAATCCACAAATTCTGTCTAAAAAAATGGTATTAGGACTCCCTCTGGAGGACACAATTGGGAACAACATGTAATATTTTCTTTTTGCCAATATGGCACTAATGTTAATTATTAGTGCCATATTGAGGTGTTATTGTCCTTCCATCACATTCTAATGGTGTTATAATGGCACAATAATATAGAACATCAACATAAGATTTCAAATGTCACTGATGACATTATGTCAACAGACATTCAAATTAAGGAACTCTTCCCATCAATGTGGTATATAAATCATCCTCATAAACATAAAGTGTTGTTTGTTGTCCTTGGAAACATTCTCCGTGCCATTTGGTCTGGAGTCAAATAATACAATCATATTATTATCATCTTCATCATCATTATTGTCATCATTATTGTCATTATTATTATTATTATTATTATTATTATTATTATTATTATTATTATTAATGAAAACACTCTCAAATTTGATTTTTCATGAACAAATAACCATGTCTGTTCCTTTTTGTACCAGCAATTGTGTTACACAAGTCTTCTTCTTCTTCTTCTTCTTCTTCTTCTTCTTCTTCTTCTTTCTACTCCATAGATCTGGAATGAAATTGTTATTGTTATTAAGTAAAACATTTGCCACCTGAGGCCTAGAATGCTGTACTTATCTTCAAATTCTGTCCGCAATTTGGTATTCCTCAATAAGGATCATTTTGTCATTAATCAAACCACTTTATACATTTTGTTTTCCATAACTGGATGGCAATAACTGTGCATTTTTATGCCACAAATTGTGTTAAACCAGTTTTCCCTACCTAATTGGTCTGGAATCAAATTATTATTATCATTAAATAAAAACACTGGCCACCTGAGGCCTATTATGGCATTTTTTAGACAGAATGTGAGCACAAATCCACAAATTCTGTCTAAAAAAATGGTATTAGGACTCCCTCTGGAGGACACAATTGGGAACAACATGTAATATTTTCTTTTTGCCAATATGGCACTAATGTTAATTATTAGTGCCATATTGAGGTGTTATTGTCCTTCCATCACATTCTAATGGTGTTATAATGGCACAATAATATAGAACATCAACATAAGATTTCAAATGTCACTGATGACATTATGTCAACAGACATTCAAATTAAGGAACTCTTCCCATCAATGTGGTATATAAATCATCCTCATAAACATAAAGTGTTGTTTGTTGTCCTTGGAAACATTCTCCGTGCCATTTGGTCTGGAGTCAAATAATACAATCATATTATTATCATCTTCATCATCATTATTGTCATCATTATTGTCATTATTATTATTATTATTATTATTATTATTATTATTATTATTATTATTATTATTATTATTATTAATGAAAACACTCTCAAATTTGATTTTTCATGAACAAATAACCATGTCTGTTCCTTTTTGTACCAGCAATTGTGTTACACAAGTCTTCTTCTTCTTCTTCTTCTTCTTCTTCTTCTTCTTCTTCTTCTTCTTCTTCTTCTTCTTCTTCTTTCTACTCCATAGATCTGGAATGAAATTGTTATTGTTATTAAGTAAAACATTTACCACCTGAGGCCTAGAATGCTGTACTTATCTTCAAATTCTGTCCGCAATTTGGTATTCCTCAATAAGGATCATTTTGTCATTAATCAAACCACTTTATACATTTTGTTTTCCATAACTGGATGGCAATAACTGTGCATTTTTATGCCACAAATTGTGTTAAACCAGTTTTCCCTACCTAATTGGTCTGGAATCAAATTATTATTATCATTAAATAAAAACACTGGCCACCTGAGGCCTATTATGGCATTTTTTAGACAGAATGTGAGCACAAATCCACAAATTCTGTCTAAAAAAAATGGTATTAGGACTCCCTCTGGAGGACACAATTGGGAACAACATGTAATATTTTCTTTTTGCCAATATGGCACTAATGTTAATTATTAGTGCCATATTGAGGTGTTATTGTCCTTCCATCACATTCTAATGGTGTTATAATGGCACAATAATATAGAACATCAACATAAGATTTCAAATGTCACTGATGACATTATGTCAACAGACATTCAAATTAAGGAACTCTTCCCATCAATGTGGTATATAAATCATCCTCATAAACATAAAGTGTTGTTTGTTGTCCTTGGAAACATTCTCCGTGCCATTTGGTCTGGAGTCAAATAATACAATCATATTATTATCATCTTCATCATCATTATTGTCATCATTATTGTCATTATTATTATTATTATTATTATTATTATTATCATTATTATTATTATTATTATTATTATTATTATTATTAATGAAAACACTCTCAAATTTGATTTTTCATGAACAAATAACCATGTCTGTTCCTTTTTGTACCAGCAATTGTGTTACACAAGTCTTCTTCTTCTTCTTCTTCTTCTTCTTCTTCTTCTTCTTCTTCTTCTTCTTCTTCTTCTTCTTTCTACTCCATAGATCTGGAATGAAATTGTTATTGTTATTAAGTAAAACATTTGCCACCTGAGGCCTAGAATGCTGTACTTATCTTCAAATTCTGTCCGCAATTTGGTATTCCTCAATAAGGATCATTTTGTCATTAATCAAACCACTTTATACATTTTGTTTTCCATAACTGGATGGCAATAACTGTGCATTTTCATGCCACAAATTGTGTTAAACCAGTTTTCCCTACCTAATTGGTCTGGAATCAAATTATTATTATCATTAAATAAAAACACTGGCCACCTGAGGCCTATTATGGCATTTTTTAGACAGAATGTGAGCACAAATCCACAAATTCTGTCTAAAAAAATGGTATTAGGACTCCCTCTGGAGGACACAATTGGGAACAACATGTAATATTTTCTTTTTGCCAATATGGCACTAATGTTAATTATTAGTGCCATATTGAGGTGTTATTGTCCTTCCATCACATTCTAATGGTGTTATAATGGCACAATAATATAGAACATCAACATAAGATTTCAAATGTCACTGATGACATTATGTCAACAGACATTCAAATTAAGGAACTCTTCCCATCAATGTGGTATATAAATCATCCTCATAAACATAAAGTGTTGTTTGTTGTCCTTGGAAACATTCTCTGTGCCATTTGGTCTGGAGTCAAATAATACAATCATATTATTATCATCTTCATCATCATTATTGTCATTATTATTATTATTATTATTATTATTATTATTATTATTATTATTATTATTATTATTAATGAAAACACTCTCAAATTAGATTTTTCATGAACAAATAACCATGTCTGTTCCTTTTTGTACCAGCAATTGTGTTACACAAGTCTTCTTCTTCTTCTTCTTCTTCTTCTTCTTCTTCTTCTTCTTCTTCTTCTTTCTACTCCATAGATCTGGAATGAAATTGTTATTGTTATTAAGTAAAACATTTGCCACCTGAGGCCTAAAATGCTGTACTTATCTTCAAATTCTGTCCGCAATTTGGTATTCCTCAATAAGGATCATTTTGTCATTAATCAAACCACTTTATACATTTTGTTTTCCATAACTGGATGGCAATAACTGTGCATTTTTATGCCACAAATTGTGTTAAACCAGTTTTCCCTACCTAATTGGTCTGGAATCAAATTATTATTATCATTAAATAAAAACACTGGCCACCTGAGGCCTATTATGGCATTTTTTAGACAGAATGTGAGCACAAATCCACAAATTCTGTCTAAAAAAAATGGTATTAGGACTCCCTCTGGAGGACACAATTGGGAACAACATGTAATATTTTCTTTTTGCCAATATGGCACTAATGTTAATTATTAGTGCCATATTGAGGTGTTATTGTCCTTCCATCACATTCTAATGGTGTTATAATGGCACAATAATATAGAACATCAACATAAGATTTCAAATGTCACTGATGACATTATGTCAACAGACATTCAAATTAAGGAACTCTTCCCATCAATGTGGTATATAAATCATCCTCATAAACATAAAGTGTTGTTTGTTGTCCTTGGAAACATTCTCCGTGCCATTTGGTCTGGAGTCAAATAATACAATCATATTATTATCATCTTCATCATCATTATTGTCATCATTATTGTCATTATTATTATTATTATTATTATTATTATTATTATTATTATTATTAATGAAAACACTCTCAAATTTGATTTTTCATGAACAAATAACCATGTCTGTTCCTTTTTGTACCAGCAATTGTGTTACACAAGTCTTCTTCTTCTTCTTCTTCTTCTTCTTCTTCTTCTTCTTCTTCTTCTTCTTCTTCTTCTTCTTCTTTCTACTCCATAGATCTGGAATGAAATTGTTATTGTTATTAAGTAAAACATTTGCCACCTGAGGCCTAGAATGCTGTACTTATCTTCAAATTCTGTCCGCAATTTGGTATTCCTCAATAAGGATCATTTTGTCATTAATCAAACCACTTTATACATTTTGTTTTCCATAACTGGATGGCAATAACTGTGCATTTTTATGCCACAAATTGTGTTAAACCAGTTTTCCCTACCTAATTGGTCTGGAATCAAATTATTATTATCATTAAATAAAAACACTGGCCACCTGAGGCCTATTATGGCATTTTTTAGACAGAATGTGAGCACAAATCCACAAATTCTGTCTAAAAAAATGGTATTAGGACTCCCTCTGGAGGACACAATTGGGAACAACATGTAATATTTTCTTTTTGCCAATATGGCACTAATGTTAATTATTAGTGCCATATTGAGGTGTTATTGTCCTTCCATCACATTCTAATGGTGTTATAATGGCACAATAATATAGAACATCAACATAAGATTTCAAATGTCACTGATGACATTATGTCAACAGACATTCAAATTAAGGAACTCTTCCCATCAATGTGGTATATAAATCATCCTCATAAACATAAAGTGTTGTTTGTTGTCCTTGGAAACATTCTCCGTGCCATTTGGTCTGGAGTCAAATAATACAATCATATTATTATCATCTTCATCATCATTATTGTCATCATTATTGTCATTATTATTATTATTATTATTATTATTATTATTAATGAAAACACTCTCAAATTTGATTTTTCATGAACAAATAACCATGTCTGTTCCTTTTTGTACCAGCAATTGTGTTACACAAGTCTTCTTCTTCTTCTTCTTCTTCTTCTTCTTCTTCTTCTTCTTTCTACTCCATAGATCTGGAATGAAATTGTTATTGTTATTAAGTAAAACATTTGCCACCTGAGGCCTAGAATGCTGTACTTATCTTCAAATTCTGTCCGCAATTTGGTATTCCTCAATAAGGATCATTTTGTCATTAATCAAACCACTTTATACATTTTGTTTTCCATAACTGGATGGCAATAACTGTGCATTTTTATGCCACAAATTGTGTTAAACCAGTTTTCCCTACCTAATTGGTCTGGAATCAAATTATTATTATCATTAAATAAAAACACTGGCCACCTGAGGCCTATTATGGCATTTTTTAGACAGAATGTGAGCACAAATCCACAAATTCTGTCTAAAAAAATGGTATTAGGACTCCCTCTGGAGGACACAATTGGGAACAACATGTAATATTTTCTTTTTGCCAATATGGCACTAATGTTAATTATTAGTGCCATATTGAGGTGTTATTGTCCTTCCATCACATTCTAATGGTGTTATAATGGCACAATAATATAGAACATCAACATAAGATTTCAAATGTCACTGATGACATTATGTCAACAGACATTCAAATTAAGGAACTCTTCCCATCAATGTGGTATATAAATCATCCTCATAAACATAAAGTGTTGTTTGTTGTCCTTGGAAACATTCTCCGTGCCATTTGGTCTGGAGTCAAATAATACAATCATATTATTATCATCTTCATCATCATTATTGTCATCATTATTGTCATTATTATTATTATTATTATTATTATTATTATTATTATTATTATTAATAATGAAAACACTCTCAAATTTGATTTTTCATGAACAAATAACCATGTCTGTTCCTTTTTGTACCAGCAATTGTGTTACACAAGTCTTCTTCTTCTTCTTCTTCTTCTTCTTCTTCTTCTTCTTTCTACTCCATAGATCTGGAATGCAATTGTTATTGTTATTAAGTAAAACATTTGCCACCTGAGGCCTAGAATGCTGTACTTATCTTCAAATTCTGTCCGCAATTTGGTATTCCTCAATAAGGATCATTTTGTCATTAATCAAACCACTTTATACATTTTGTTTTCCATAACTGGATGGCAATAACTGTGCATTTTTATGCCACAAATTGTGTTAAACCAGTTTTCCCTACCTAATTGGTCTGGAATCAAATTATTATTATCATTAAATAAAAACACTGGCCACCTGAGGCCTATTATGCCATTTTTTAGACAGAATGTGAGCACAAATCCACAAATTCTGTCTAAAAAAATGGTATTAGGCCTCCCTCTGGAGGACACAATTGGGAACAACATGTAATATTTTCTTTTTGCCAATATGGCACTAATGTTAATTATTAGTGCCATATTGAGGTGTTATTGTCCTTCCATCACATTCTAATGGTGTTATAATGGCACAATAATATAGAACATCAACATAAGATTTCAAATGTCACTGATGACATTATGTCAACAGACATTCAAATTAAGGAACTCTTCCCATCAATGTGGTATATAAATCATCCTCATAAACATAAAGTGTTGTTTGTTGTCCTTGGAAACATTCTCCGTGCCATTTGGTCTGGAGTCAAATAATACAATCATATTATTATCATCTTCATCATCATTATTGTCATCATTATTGTCATTATTATTATTATTATTATTATTATTATTATTATTATTAATGAAAACACTCTCAAATTTGATTTTTCATGAACAAATAACCATGTCTGTTCCTTTTTGTACCAGCAATTGTGTTACACAAGTCTTCTTCTTCTTCTTCTTCTTCTTCTTCTTCTTCTTCTTCTTTCTACTCCATAGATCTGGAATGAAATTGTTATTGTTATTAAGTAAAACATTTGCCACCTGAGGCCTAGAATGCTGTACTTATCTTCAAATTCTGTCCGCAATTTGGTATTCCTCAATAAGGATCATTTTGTCATTAATCAAACCACTTTATACATTTTGTTTTCCATAACTGGATGGCAATAACTGTGCATTTTTATGCCACAAATTGTGTTAAACCAGTTTTCCCTACCTAATTGGTCTGGAATCAAATTATTATTATCATTAAATAAAAACACTGGCCACCTGAGGCCTATTATGGCATTTTTTAGACAGAATGTGAGCACAAATCCACAAATTCTGTCTAAAAAAGTGGTATTAGGACTCCCTCTGGAGGACACAATTGGGAACAACATGTAATATTTTCTTTTTGCCAATATGGCACTAATGTTAATTATTAGTGCCATATTGAGGTGTTATTGTCCTTCCATCACATTCTAATGGTGTTATAATGGCACAATAATATAGAACATCAACATAAGATTTCAAATGTCACTGATGACATTATGTCAACAGACATTCAAATTAAGGAACTCTTCCCATCAATGTGGTATATAAATCATCCTCATAAACATAAAGTGTTGTTTGTTGTCCTTGGAAACATTCTCCGTGCCATTTGGTCTGGAGTCAAATAATACAATCATATTATTATCATCTTCATCATCATTATTGTCATCATTATTGTCATTATTATTATTATTATTATTATTATTATTATTATTATTATTATTATTAATGAAAACACTCTCAAATTTGATTTTTCATGAACAAATAACCATGTCTGTTCCTTTTTGTACCAGCAATTGTGTTACACAAGTCTTCTTCTTCTTCTTCTTCTTCTTCTTCTTCTTCTTCTTCTTCTTCTTCTTTCTACTCCATAGATCTGGAATGAAATTGTTATTGTTATTAAGTAAAACATTTGCCACCTGAGGCCTAGAATGCTGTACTTATCTTCAAATTCTGTCCGCAATTTGGTATTCCTCAATAAGGATCATTTTGTCATTAATCAAACCACTTTATACATTTTGTTTTCCATAACTGGATGGCAATAACTGTGCATTTTTATGCCACAAATTGTGTTAAACCAGTTTTCCCTACCTAATTGGTCTGGAATCAAATTATTATTATCATTAAATAAAAACACTGGCCACCTGAGGCCTATTATGGCATTTTTTAGACAGAATGTGAGCACAAATCCACAAATTCTGTCTAAAAAAATGGTATTAGGACTCCCTCTGGAGGACACAATTGGGAACAACATGTAATATTTTCTTTTTGCCAATATGGCACTAATGTTAATTATTAGTGCCATATTGAGGTGTTATTGTCCTTCCATCACATTCTAATGGTGTTATAATGGCACAATAATATAGAACATCAACATAAGATTTCAAATGTCACTGATGACATTATGTCAACAGACATTCAAATTAAGGAACTCTTCCCATCAATGTGGTATATAAATCATCCTCATAAACATAAAGTGTTGTTTGTTGTCCTTGGAAACATTCTCCGTGCCATTTGGTCTGGAGTCAAATAATACAATCATATTATTATCATCTTCATCATCATTATTGTCATCATTATTGTCATTATTATTATTATTATTATTATTATTATTATTATTATTATTAATGAAAACACTCTCAAATTTGATTTTTCATGAACAAATAACCATGTCTGTTCCTTTTTGTACCAGCAATTGTGTTACACAAGTCTTCTTCTTCTTCTTCTTCTTCTTCTTCTTCTTCTTCTTCTTTCTACTCCATAGATCTGGAATGAAATTGTTATTGTTATTAAGTAAAACATTTGCCACCTGAGGCCTAGAATGCTGTACTTATCTTCAAATTCTGTCCGCAATTTGGTATTCCTCAATAAGGATCATTTTGTCATTAATCAAACCACTTTATACATTTTGTTTTCCATAACTGGATGGCAATAACTGTGCATTTTTATGCCACAAATTGTGTTAAACCAGTTTTCCCTACCTAATTGGTCTGGAATCAAATTATTATTATCATTAAATAAAAACACTGGCCACCTGAGGCCTATTATGGCATTTTTTAGACAGAATGTGAGCACAAATCCACAAATTCTGTCTAAAAAAATGGTATTAGGACTCCCTCTGGAGGACACAATTGGGAACAACATGTAATATTTTCTTTTTGCCAATATGGCACTAATGTTAATTATTAGTGCCATATTGAGGTGTTATTGTCCTTCCATCACATTCTAATGGTGTTATAATGGCACAATAATATAGAACATCAACATAAGATTTCAAATGTCACTGATGACATTATGTCAACAGACATTCAAATTAAGGAACTCTTCCCATCAATGTGGTATATAAATCATCCTCATAAACATAAAGTGTTGTTTGTTGTCCTTGGAAACATTCTCCGTGCCATTTGGTCTGGAGTCAAATAATACAATCATATTATTATCATCTTCATCATCATTATTGTCATTATTATTATTATTATTATTATTATTATTATTATTATTATTATTATTATTAATGAAAACACTCTCAAATTTGATTTTTCATGAACAAATAACCATGTCTGTTCCTTTTTGTACCAGCAATTGTGTTACACAAGTCTTCTTCTTCTTCTTCTTCTTCTTCTTCTTCTTCTTCTTCTTCTTCTTCTTCTTTCTACTGCATAGATCTGGAATGAAATTGTTATTGTTATTAAGTAAAACATTTGCCACCTGAGGCCTAGAATGCTGTACTTATCTTCAAATTCTGTCCGCAATTTGGTATTCCTCAATAAGGATCATTTTGTCATTAATCAAACCACTTTATACATTTTGTTTTCCATAACTGGATGGCAATAACTGTGCATTTTTATGCCACAAATTGTGTTAAACCAGTTTTCCCTACCTAATTGGTCTGGAATCAAATTATTATTATCATTAAATAAAAACACTGGCCACCTGAGGCCTATTATGGCATTTTTTAGACAGAATGTGAGCACAAATCCACAAATTCTGTCTAAAAAAATGGTATTAGGACTCCCTCTGGAGGACACAATTGGGAACAACATGTAATATTTTCTTTTTGCCAATATGGCACTAATGTTAATTATTAGTGCCATATTGAGGTGTTATTGTCCTTCCATCACATTCTAATGGTGTTATAATGGCACAATAATATAGAACATCAACATAAGATTTCAAATGTCACTGATGACATTATGTCAACAGACATTCAAATTAAGGAACTCTTCCCATCAATGTGGTATATAAATCATCCTCATAAACATAAAGTGTTGTTTGTTGTCCTTGGAAACATTCTCCGTGCCATTTGGTCTGGAGTCAAATAATACAATCATATTATTATCATCTTCATCATCATTATTGTCATTATTATTATTATTATTATTATTATTATTATTATTATTATTAATGAAAACACTCTCAAATTTGATTTTTCATGAACAAATAACCATGTCTGTTCCTTTTTGTACCAGCAATTGTGTTACACAAGTCTTCTTCTTCTTCTTCTTCTTCTTCTTCTTCTTCTTCTTCTTCTTCTTCTTCTTCTTCTTCTTTCTACTGCATAGATCTGGAATGAAATTGTTATTGTTATTAAGTAAAACATTTGCCACCTGAGGCCTAGAATGCTGTACTTATCTTCAAATTCTGTCCGCAATTTGGTATTCCTCAATAAGGATCATTTTGTCATTAATCAAACCACTTTATACATTTTGTTTTCCATAACTGGATGGCAATAACTGTGCATTTTTATGCCACAAATTGTGTTAAACCAGTTTTCCCTACCTAATTGGTCTGGAATCAAATTATTATTATCATTAAATAAAAACACTGGCCACCTGAGGCCTATTATGGCATTTTTTAGACAGAATGTGAGCACAAATCCACAAATTCTGTCTAAAAAAATGGTATTAGGACTCCCTCTGGAGGACACAATTGGGAACAACATGTAATATTTTCTTTTTGCCAATATGGCACTAATGTTAATTATTAGTGCCATATTGAGGTGTTATTGTCCTTCCATCACATTCTAATGGTGTTATAATGGCACAATAATATAGAACATCAACATAAGATTTCAAATGTCACTGATGACATTATGTCAACAGACATTCAAATTAAGGAACTCTTCCCATCAATGTGGTATATAAATCATCCTCATAAACATAAAGTGTTGTTTGTTGTCCTTGGAAACATTCTCCGTGCCATTTGGTCTGGAGTCAAATAATACAATCATATTATTATCATCTTCATCATCATTATTGTCATTATTATTATTATTATTATTATTATTATTATTATTATTATTAATGAAAACACTCTCAAATTTGATTTTTCATGAACAAATAACCATGTCTGTTCCTTTTTGTACCAGCAATTGTGTTACACAAGTCTTCTTCTTCTTCTTCTTCTTCTTCTTCTTCTTCTTCTTCTTCTTCTTCTTCTTCTTCTTCTTCTTTCTACTGCATAGATCTGGAATGAAATTGTTATTGTTATTAAGTAAAACATTTGCCACCTGAGGCCTAGAATGCTGTACTTATCTTCAAATTCTGTCCGCAATTTGGTATTCCTCAATAAGGATCATTTTGTCATTAATCAAACCACTTTATACATTTTGTTTTCCATAACTGGATGGCAATAACTGTGCATTTTTATGCCACAAATTGTGTTAAACCAGTTTTCCCTACCTAATTGGTCTGGAATCAAATTATTATTATCATTAAATAAAAACACTGGCCACCTGAGGCCTATTATGGCATTTTTTAGACAGAATGTGAGCACAAATCCACAAATTCTGTCTAAAAAAATGGTATTAGGACTCCCTCTGGAGGACACAATTGGGAACAACATGTAATATTTTCTTTTTGCCAATATGGCACTAATGTTAATTATTAGTGCCATATTGAGGTGTTATTGTCCTTCCATCACATTCTAATGGTGTTATAATGGCACAATAATATAGAACATCAACATAAGATTTCAAATGTCACTGATGACATTATGTCAACAGACATTCAAATTAAGGAACTCTTCCCATCAATGTGGTATATAAATCATCCTCATAAACATAAAGTGTTGTTTGTTGTCCTTGGAAACATTCTCCGTGCCATTTGGTCTGGAGTCAAATAATACAATCATATTATTATCATCTTCATCATCATTATTGTCATTATTATTATTATTATTATTATTATTATTATTATTATTATTAATGAAAACACTCTCAAATTTGATTTTTCATGAACAAATAACCATGTCTGTTCCTTTTTGTACCAGCAATTGTGTTACACAAGTCTTCTTCTTCTTCTTCTTCTTCTTCTTCTTCTTCTTCTTCTTCTTCTTCTTCTTCTTTCTACTGCATAGATCTGGAATGAAATTGTTATTGTTATTAAGTAAAACATTTGCCACCTGAGGCCTAGAATGCTGTACTTATCTTCAAATTCTGTCCGCAATTTGGTATTCCTCAATAAGGATCATTTTGTCATTAATCAAACCACTTTATACATTTTGTTTTCCATAACTGGATGGCAATAACTGTGCATTTTTATGCCACAAATTGTGTTAAACCAGTTTTCCCTACCTAATTGGTCTGGAATCAAATTATTATTATCATTAAATAAAAACACTGGCCACCTGAGGCCTATTATGGCATTTTTTAGACAGAATGTGAGCACAAATCCACAAATTCTGTCTAAAAAAATGGTATTAGGACTCCCTCTGGAGGACACAATTGGGAACAACATGTAATATTTTCTTTTTGCCAATATGGCACTAATGTTAATTATTAGTGCCATATTGAGGTGTTATTGTCCTTCCATCACATTCTAATGGTGTTATAATGGCACAATAATATAGAACATCAACATAAGATTTCAAATGTCACTGATGACATTATGTCAACAGACATTCAAATTAAGGAACTCTTCCCATCAATGTGGTATATAAATCATCCTCATAAACATAAAGTGTTGTTTGTTGTCCTTGGAAACATTCTCCGTGCCATTTGGTCTGGAGTCAAATAATACAATCATATTATTATCATCTTCATCATCATTATTGTCATCATTATTGTCATTATTATTATTATTATTATTATTATTATTATTATTATTATTAATGAAAACACTCTCAAATTTGATTTTTCATGAACAAATAACCATGTCTGTTCCTTTTTGTACCAGCAATTGTGTTACACAAGTCTTCTTCTTCTTCTTCTTCTTCTTCTTCTTCTTCTTCTTCTTCTTTCTACTCCATAGATCTGGAATGAAATTGTTATTGTTATTAAGTAAAACATTTGCCACCTGAGGCCTAGAATGCTGTACTTATCTTCAAATTCTGTCCGCAATTTGGTATTCCTCAATAAGGATCATTTTGTCATTAATCAAACCACTTTATACATTTTGTTTTCCATAACTGGATGGCAATAACTGTGCATTTTTATGCCACAAATTGTGTTAAACCAGTTTTCCCTACCTAATTGGTCTGGAATCAAATTATTATTATCATTAAATAAAAACACTGGCCACCTGAGGCCTATTATGGCATTTTTTAGACAGAATGTGAGCACAAATCCACAAATTCTGTCTAAAAAAATGGTATTAGGACTCCCTCTGGAGGACACAATTGGGAACAACATGTAATATTTTCTTTTTGCCAATATGGCACTAATGTTAATTATTAGTGCCATATTGAGGTGTTATTGTCCTTCCATCACATTCTAATGGTGTTATAATGGCACAATAATATAGAACATCAACATAAGATTTCAAATGTCACTGATGACATTATGTCAACAGACATTCAAATTAAGGAACTCTTCCCATCAATGTGGTATATAAATCATCCTCATAAACATAAAGTGTTGTTTGTTGTCCTTGGAAACATTCTCCGTGCCATTTGGTCTGGAGTCAAATAATACAATCATATTATTATCATCTTCATCATCATTATTGTCATCATTATTGTCATTATTATTATTATTATTATTATTATTATTATTATTATTATTATTAATGAAAACACTCTCAAATTTGATTTTTCATGAACAAATAACCATGTCTGTTCCTTTTTGTACCAGCAATTGTGTTACACAAGTCTTCTTCTTCTTCTTCTTCTTCTTCTTCTTCTTCTTTCTACTCCATAGATCTGGAATGAAATTGTTATTGTTATTAAGTAAAACATTTGCCACCTGAGGCCTAAAATGCTGTACTTATCTTCAAATTCTGTCCGCAATTTGGTATTCCTCAATAAGGATCATTTTGTCATTAATCAAACCACTTTATACATTTTGTTTTCCATAACTGGATGGCAATAACTGTGCATTTTTATGCCACAAATTGTGTTAAACCAGTTTTCCCTACCTAATTGGTCTGGAATCAAATTATTATTATCATTAAATAAAAACACTGGCCACCTGAGGCCTATTATGGCATTTTTTAGACAGAATGTGAGCACAAATCCACAAATTCTGTCTAAAAAAATGGTATTAGGACTCCCTCTGGAGGACACAATTGGGAACAACATGTAATATTTTCTTTTTGCCAATATGGCACTAATGTTAATTATTAGTGCCATATTGAGGTGTTATTGTCCTTCCATCACATTCTAATGGTGTTATAATGGCACAATAATATAGAACATCAACATAAGATTTCAAATGTCACTGATGACATTATGTCAACAGACATTCAAATTAAGGAACTCTTCCCATCAATGTGGTATATAAATCATCCTCATAAACATAAAGTGTTGTTTGTTGTCCTTGGAAACATTCTCCGTGCCATTTGGTCTGGAGTCAAATAATACAATCATATTATTATCATCTTCATCATCATTATTGTCATCATTATTGTCATTATTATTATTATTATTATTATTATTATTATTATTATTATTATTATTATTATTATTATTATTATTAATGAAAACACTCTCAAATTTGATTTTTCATGAACAAATAACCATGTCTGTTCCTTTTTGTACCAGCAATTGTGTTACACAAGTCTTCTTCTTCTTCTTCTTCTTCTTCTTCTTCTTCTTCTTTTTCTTCTTCTTCTTCTTTCTACTCCATAGATCTGGAATGAAATTGTTATTGTTATTAAGTAAAACATTTGCCACCTGAGGCCTAGAATGCTGTACTTATCTTCAAATTCTGTCCGCAATTTGGTATTCCTCAATAAGGATCATTTTGTCATTAATCAAACCACTTTATACATTTTGTTTTCCATAACTGGATGGCAATAACTGTGCATTTTTATGCCACAAATTGTGTTAAACCAGTTTTCCCTACCTAATTGGTCTGGAATCAAATTATTATTATCATTAAATAAAAACACTGGCCACCTGAGGCCTATTATGCCATTTTTTAGACAGAATGTGAGCACAAATCCACAAATTCTGTCTAAAAAAAATGGTATTAGGACTCCCTCTGGAGGACACAATTGGGAACAACATGTAATATTTTCTTTTTGCCAATATGGCACTAATGTTAATTATTAGTGCCATATTGAGGTGTTATTGTCCTTCCATCACATTCTAATGGTGTTATAATGGCACAATAATATAGAACATCAACATAAGATTTCAAATGTCACTGATGACATTATGTCAACAGACATTCAAATTAAGGAACTCTTCCCATCAATGTGGTATATAAATCATCCTCATAAACATAAAGTGTTGTTTGTTGTCCTTGGAAACATTCTCCGTGCCATTTGGTCTGGAGTCAAATAATACAATCATATTATTATCATCTTCATCATCATTATTGTCATCATTATTGTCATTATTATTATTATTATTATTATTATTATTATTAATAATGAAAACACTCTCAAATTTGATTTTTCATGAACAAATAACCATGTCTGTTCCTTTTTGTACCAGCAATTGTGTTACACAAGTCTTCTTCTTCTTCTTCTTCTTCTTCTTCTTCTTCTTTCTACTCCATAGATCTGGAATGAAATTGTTATTGTTATTAAGTAAAACATTTGCCACCTGAGGCCTAGAATGCTGTACTTATCTTCAAATTCTGTCCGCAATTTGGTATTCCTCAATAAGGATCATTTTGTCATTAATCAAACCACTTTATACATTTTGTTTTCCATAACTGGATGGCAATAACTGTGCATTTTTATGCCACAAATTGTGTTAAACCAGTTTTCCCTACCTAATTGGTCTGGAATCAAATTATTATTATCATTAAATAAAAACACTGGCCACCTGAGGCCTATTATGGCATTTTTTAGACAGAATGTGAGCACAAATCCACAAATTCTGTCTAAAAAAATGGTATTAGGACTCCCTCTGGAGGACACAATTGGGAACAACATGTAATATTTTCTTTTTGCCAATATGGCACTAATGTTAATTATTAGTGCCATATTGAGGTGTTATTGTCCTTCCATCACATTCTAATGGTGTTATAATGGCACAATAATATAGAACATCAACATAAGATTTCAAATGTCACTGATGACATTATGTCAACAGACATTCAAATTAAGGAACTCTTCCCATCAATGTGGTATATAAATCATCCTCATAAACATAAAGTGTTGTTTGTTGTCCTTGGAAACATTCTCCGTGCCATTTGGTCTGGAGTCAAATAATACAATCATATTATTATCATCTTCATCATCATTATTGTCATCATTATTGTCATTATTATTATTATTATTATTATTATTATTAATATTATTATTATTATAATTAATGAAAACACTCTCAAATTTGATTTTTCATGAACAAATAACCATGTCTGTTCCTTTTTGTACCAGCAATTGTGTTACACAAGTCTTCTTCTTCTTCTTCTTCTTCTTCTTCTTCTTCTTCTTTCTACTCCATAGATCTGGAATGAAATTGTTATTGTTATTAAGTAAAACATTTGCCACCTGAGGCCTAGAATGCTGTACTTATCTTCAAATTCTGTCCGCAATTTGGTATTCCTCAATAAGGATCATTTTGTCATTAATCAAACCACTTTATACATTTTGTTTTCCATAACTGGATGGCAATAACTGTGCATTTTTATGCCACAAATTGTGTTAAACCAGTTTTCCCTACCTAATTGGTCTGGAATCAAATTATTATTATCATTAAATAAAAACACTGGCCACCTGAGGCCTATTATGCCATTTTTTAGACAGAATGTGAGCACAAATCCACAAATTCTGTCTAAAAAAATGGTATTAGGACTCCCTCTGGAGGACACAATTGGGAACAACATGTAATATTTCCTTTTTGCCAATATGGCACTAATGTTAATTATTAGTGCCATATTGAGGTGTTATTGTCCTTCCATCACATTCTAATGGTGTTATAATGGCACAATAATATAGAACATCAACATAAGATTTCAAATGTCACTGATGACATTATGTCAACAGACATTCAAATTAAGGAACTCTTCCCATCAATGTGGTATATAAATCATCCTCATAAACATAAAGTGTTGTTTGTTGTCCTTGGAAACATTCTCCGTGCCATTTGGTCTGGAGTCAAATAATACAATCATATTATTATCATCTTCATCATCATTATTGTCATCATTATTGTCATTATTATTATTATTATTATTATTATTATTATTATTATTATTATTATTATTATTAATGAAAACACTCTCAAATTTGATTTTTCATGAACAAATAACCATGTCTGTTCCTTTTTGTACCAGCAATTGTGTTACACAAGTCTTCTTCTTCTTCTTCTTCTTCTTCTTCTTCTTCTTCTTCTTTCTACTCCATAGATCTGGAATGAAATTGTTCTTGTTATTAAGTAAAACATTTGCCACCTGAGGCCTAGAATGCTGTACTTATCTTCAAATTCTGTCCGCAATTTGGTATTCCTCAATAAGGATCATTTTGTCATTAATCAAACCACTTTATACATTTTGTTTTCCATAACTGGATGGCAATAACTGTGCATTTTTATGCCACAAATTGTGTTAAACCAGTTTTCCCTACCTAATTGGTCTGGAATCAAATTATTATTATCATTAAATAAAAACACTGGCCACCTGAGGCCTATTATGGCATTTTTTAGACAGAATGTGAGCACAAATCCACAAATTCTGTCTAAAAAAATGGTATTAGGACTCCCTCTGGAGGACACAATTGGGAACAACATGTAATATTTTCTTTTTGCCAATATGGCACTAATGTTAATTATTAGTGCCATATTGAGGTGTTATTGTCCTTCCATCACATTCTAATGGTGTTATAATGGCACAATAATATAGAACATCAACATAAGATTTCAAATGTCACTGATGACATTATGTCAACAGACATTCAAATTAAGGAACTCTTCCCATCAATGTGGTATATAAATCATCCTCATAAACATAAAGTGTTGTTTGTTGTCCTTGGAAACATTCTCCGTGCCATTTGGTCTGGAGTCAAATAATACAATCATATTATTATCATCTTCATCATCATTATTGTCATCATTATTGTCATTATTATTATTATTATTATTATTATTATTATTAATGAAAACACTCTCAAATTTGATTTTTCATGAACAAATAACCATGTCTGTTCCTTTTTGTACCAGCAATTGTGTTACACAAGTCTTCTTCTTCTTCTTCTTCTTCTTCTTCTTCTTCTTCTTTCTACTCCATAGATCTGGAATGAAATTGTTATTGTTATTAAGTAAAACATTTGCCACCTGAGGCCTAGAATGCTGTACTTATCTTCAAATTCTGTCCGCAATTTGGTATTCCTCAATAAGGATCATTTTGTCATTAATCAAACCACTTTATACATTTTGTTTTCCATAACTGGATGGCAATAACTGTGCATTTTTATGCCACAAATTGTGTTAAACCAGTTTTCCCTACCTAATTGGTCTGGAATCAAATTATTATTATCATTAAATAAAAACACTGGCCACCTGAGGCCTATTATGGCATTTTTTAGACAGAATGTGAGCACAAATCCACAAATTCTGTCTAAAAAAAATGGTATTAGGACTCCCTCTGGAGGACACAATTGGGAACAACATGTAATATTTTCTTTTTGCCAATATGGCACTAATGTTAATTATTAGTGCCATATTGAGGTGTTATTGTCCTTCCATCACATTCTAATGGTGTTATAATGGCACAATAATATAGAACATCAACATAAGATTTCAAATGTCACTGATGACATTATGTCAACAGACATTCAAATTAAGGAACTCTTCCCATCAATGTGGTATATAAATCATCCTCATAAACATAAAGTGTTGTTTGTTGTCCTTGGAAACATTCTCCGTGCCATTTGGTCTGGAGTCAAATAATACAATCATATTATTATCATCTTCATCATCATTATTGTCATCATTATTGTCATTATTATTATTATTATTATTATTATTATTATTATTATTATTAATGAAAACACTCTCAAATTTGATTTTTCATGAACAAATAACCATGTCTGTTCCTTTTTGTACCAGCAATTGTGTTACACAAGTCTTCTTCTTCTTCTTCTTCTTCTTCTTCTTCTTCTTTCTACTCCATAGATCTGGAATGAAATTGTTATTGTTATTAAGTAAAACATTTGCCACCTGAGGCCTAAAATGCTGTACTTATCTTCAAATTCTGTCCGCAATTTGGTATTCCTCAATAAGGATCATTTTGTCATTAATCAAACCACTTTATACATTTTGTTTTCCATAACTGGATGGCAATAACTGTGCATTTTTATGCCACAAATTGTGTTAAACCAGTTTTCCCTACCTAATTGGTCTGGAATCAAATTATTATTATCATTAAATAAAAACACTGGCCACCTGAGGCCTATTATGCCATTTTTTAGACAGAATGTGAGCACAAATCCACAAATTCTGTCTAAAAAAATGGTATTAGGACTCCCTCTGGAGGACACAATTGGGAACAACATGTAATATTTTCTTTTTGCCAATATGGCACTAATGTTAATTATTAGTGCCATATTGAGGTGTTATTGTCCTTCCATCACATTCTAATGGTGTTATAATGGCACAATAATATAGAACATCAACATAAGATTTCAAATGTCACTGATGACATTATGTCAACAGACATTCAAATTAAGGAACTCTTCCCATCAATGTGGTATATAAATCATCCTCATAAACATAAAGTGTTGTTTGTTGTCCTTGGAAACATTCTCCGTGCCATTTGGTCTGGAGTCAAATAATACAATCATATTATTATCATCTTCATCATCATTATTGTCATCATTATTGTCATTATTATTATTATTATTATTATTATTATTATTAATGAAAACACTCTCAAATTTGATTTTTCATGAACAAATAACCATGTCTGTTCCTTTTTGTACCAGCAATTGTGTTACACAAGTCTTCTTCTTCTTCTTCTTCTTCTTCTTCTTCTTCTTCTTTCTACTCCATAGATCTGGAATGAAATTGTTATTGTTATTAAGTAAAACATTTGCCACCTGAGGCCTAGAATGCTGTACTTATCTTCAAATTCTGTCCGCAATTTGGTATTCCTCAATAAGGATCATTTTGTCATTAATCAAACCACTTTATACATTTTGTTTTCCATAACTGGATGGCAATAACTGTGCATTTTTATGCCACAAATTGTGTTAAACCAGTTTTCCCTACCTAATTGGTCTGGAATCAAATTATTATTATCATTAAATAAAAACACTGGCCACCTGAGGCCTATTATGGCATTTTTTAGACAGAATGTGAGCACAAATCCACAAATTCTGTCTAAAAAAAATGGTATTAGGACTCCCTCTGGAGGACACAATTGGGAACAACATGTAATATTTTCTTTTTGCCAATATGGCACTAATGTTAATTATTAGTGCCATATTGAGGTGTTATTGTCCTTCCATCACATTCTAATGGTGTTATAATGGCACAATAATATAGAACATCAACATAAGATTTCAAATGTCACTGATGACATTATGTCAACAGACATTCAAATTAAGGAACTCTTCCCATCAATGTGGTATATAAATCATCCTCATAAACATAAAGTGTTGTTTGTTGTCCTTGGAAACATTCTCCGTGCCATTTGGTCTGGAGTCAAATAATACAATCATATTATTATCATCTTCATCATCATTATTGTCATCATTATTGTCATTATTATTATTATTATTATTATTATTATTATTATTATTATTAATGAAAACACTCTCAAATTTGATTTTTCATGAACAAATAACCATGTCTGTTCCTTTTTGTACCAGCAATTGTGTTACACAAGTCTTCTTCTTCTTCTTCTTCTTCTTCTTCTTCTTCTTTCTACTCCATAGATCTGGAATGAAATTGTTATTGTTATTAAGTAAAACATTTGCCACCTGAGGCCTAAAATGCTGTACTTATCTTCAAATTCTGTCCGCAATTTGGTATTCCTCAATAAGGATCATTTTGTCATTAATCAAACCACTTTATACATTTTGTTTTCCATAACTGGATGGCAATAACTGTGCATTTTTATGCCACAAATTGTGTTAAACCAGTTTTCCCTACCTAATTGGTCTGGAATCAAATTATTATTATCATTAAATAAAAACACTGGCCACCTGAGGCCTATTATGGCATTTTTTAGACAGAATGTGAGCACAAATCCACAAATTCTGTCTAAAAAAATGGTATTAGGACTCCCTCTGGAGGACACAATTGGGAACAACATGTAATATTTTCTTTTTGCCAATATGGCACTAATGTTAATTATTAGTGCCATATTGAGGTGTTATTGTCCTTCCATCACATTCTAATGGTGTTATAATGGCACAATAATATAGAACATCAACATAAGATTTCAAATGTCACTGATGACATTATGTCAACAGACATTCAAATTAAGGAACTCTTCCCATCAATGTGGTATATAAATCATCCTCATAAACATAAAGTGTTGTTTGTTGTCCTTGGAAACATTCTCCGTGCCATTTGGTCTGGAGTCAAATAATACAATCATATTATTATCATCTTCATCATCATTATTATCATCATTATTGTCATTATTATTATTATTATTATTATTATTATTATTAATAATGAAAACACTCTCAAATTTGATTTTTCATGAACAAATAACCATGTCTGTTCCTTTTTGTACCAGCAATTGTGTTACACAAGTCTTCTTCTTCTTCTTCTTCTTCTTCTTCTTCTTCTTCTTTCTACTCCATAGATCTGGAATGAAATTGTTATTGTTATTAAGTAAAACATTTGCCACCTGAGGCCTAGAATGCTGTACTTATCTTCAAATTCTGTCCGCAATTTGGTATTCCTCAATAAGGATCATTTTGTCATTAATCAAACCACTTTATACATTTTGTTTTCCATAACTGGATGGCAATAACTGTGCATTTTTATGCCACAAATTGTGTTAAACCAGTTTTCCCTACCTAATTGGTCTGGAATCAAATTATTATTATCATTAAATAAAAACACTGGCCACCTGAGGCCTATTATGGCATTTTTTAGACAGAATGTGAGCACAAATCCACAAATTCTGTCTAAAAAAATGGTATTAGGACTCCCTCTGGAGGACACAATTGGGAACAACATGTAATATTTTCTTTTTGCCAATATGGCACTAATGTTAATTATTAGTGCCATATTGAGGTGTTATTGTCCTTCCATCACATTCTAATGGTGTTATAATGGCACAATAATATAGAACATCAACATAAGATTTCAAATGTCACTGATGACATTATGTCAACAGACATTCAAATTAAGGAACTCTTCCCATCAATGTGGTATATAAATCATCCTCATAAACATAAAGTGTTGTTTGTTGTCCTTGGAAACATTCTCCGTGCCATTTGGTCTGGAGTCAAATAATACAATCATATTATTATCATCTTCATCATCATTATTGTCATCATTATTGTCATTATTATTATTATTATTATTATTATTATTATTATTATTATTATTAATGAAAACACTCTCAAATTTGATTTTTCATGAACAAATAACCATGTCTGTTCCTTTTTGTACCAGCAATTGTGTTACACAAGTCTTCTTCTTCTTCTTCTTCTTCTTCTTCTTCTTTCTACTCCATAGATCTGGAATGAAATTGTTATTGTTATTAAGTAAAACATTTGCCACCTGAGGCCTAGAATGCTGTACTTATCTTCAAATTCTGTCCGCAATTTGGTATTCCTCAATAAGGATCATTTTGTCATTAATCAAACCACTTTATACATTTTGTTTTCCATAACTGGATGGCAATAACTGTGCATTTTTATGCCACAAATTGTGTTAAACCAGTTTTCCCTACCTAATTGGTCTGGAATCAAATTATTATTATCATTAAATAAAAACACTGGCCACCTGAGGCCTATTATGGCATTTTTTAGACAGAATGTGAGCACAAATCCACAAATTCTGTCTAAAAAAATGGTATTAGGACTCCCTCTGGAGGACACAATTGGGAACAACATGTAATATTTTCTTTTTGCCAATATGGCACTAATGTTAATTATTAGTGCCATATTGAGGTGTTATTGTCCTTCCATCACATTCTAATGGTGTTATAATGGCACAATAATATAGAACATCAACATAAGATTTCAAATGTCACTGATGACATTATGTCAACAGACATTCAAATTAAGGAACTCTTCCCATCAATGTGGTATATAAATCATCCTCATAAACATAAAGTGTTGTTTGTTGTCCTTGGAAACATTCTCCGTGCCATTTGGTCTGGAGTCAAATAATACAATCATATTATTATCATCTTCATCATCATTATTGTCATCATTATTGTCATTATTATTATTATTATTATTATTATTATTAATATTATTATTATTATTAATGAAAACACTCTCAAATTTGATTTTTCATGAACAAATAACCATGTCTGTTCCTTTTTGTACCAGCAATTGTGTTACACAAGTCTTCTTCTTCTTCTTCTTCTTCTTCTTCTTCTTCTTCTTCTTCTTCTTCTTCTTTCTACTCCATAGATCTGGAATGAAATTGTTATTGTTATTAAGTAAAACATTTGCCACCTGAGGCCTAGAATACTGTACTTATCTTCAAATTCTGTCCGCAATTTGGTATTCCTCAATAAGGATCATTTTGTCATTAATCAAACCACTTTATACATTTTGTTTTCCATAACTGGATGGCAATAACTGTGCATTTTTATGCCACAAATTGTGTTAAACCAGTTTTCCCTACCTAAATGGTCTGGAATCAAATTATTCTTATCATTAAATAAAAACACTGGCCACCTGAGGCCTATTATGGCATTTTTTAGACAGAATGTGAGCACAAATCCACAAATTCTGTCTAAAAAAATGGTATTAGGACTCCCTCTGGAGGACACAATTGGGAACAACATGTAATATTTTCTTTTTGCCAATATGGCACTAATGTTAATTATTAGTGCCATATTGAGGTGTTATTGTCCTTCCATCACATTCTAATGGTGTTATAATGGCACAATAATATAGAACATCAACATAAGATTTCAAATGTCACTGATGACATTATGTCAACAGACATTCAAATTAAGGAACTCTTCCCATCAATGTGGTATATAAATCATCCTCATAAACATAAAGTGTTGTTTGTTGTCCTTGGAAACATTCTCCGTGCCATTTGGTCTGGAGTCAAATAATACAATCATATTATTATCATCTTCATCATCATTATTGTCATCATTATTGTCATTATTATTATTATTATTATTATTATTATTATTATTATTAATGAAAACACTCTCAAATTTGATTTTTCATGAACAAATAACCATGTCTGTTCCTTTTTGTACCAGCAATTGTGTTACACAAGTCTTCTTCTTCTTCTTCTTCTTCTTCTTCTTCTTCTTCTTCTTCTTCTTCTTCTTCTTTCTACTCCATAGATCTGGAATGAAATTGTTATTGTTATTAAGTAAAACATTTGCCACCTGAGGCCTAGAATGCTGTACTTATCTTCAAATTCTGTCCGCAATTTGGTATTCCTCAATAAGGATCATTTTGTCATTAATCAAACCACTTTATACATTTTGTTTTCCATAACTGGATGGCAATAACTGTGCATTTTTATGCCACAAATTGTGTTAAACCAGTTTTCCCTACCTAATTGGTCTGGAATCAAATTATTATTATTATTAAATAAAAACACTGGCCACCTGAGGCCTATTATGCCATTTTTTAGACAGAATGTGAGCACAAATCCACAAATTCTGTCTAAAAAAAATGGTATTAGGACTCCCTCTGGAGGACACAATTGGGAACAACATGTAATATTTTCTTTTTGCCAATATGGCACTAATGTTAATTATTAGTGCCATATTGAGGTGTTATTGTCCTTCCATCACATTCTAATGGTGTTATAATGGCACAATAATATAGAACATCAACATAAGATTTCAAATGTCACTGATGACATTATGTCAACAGACATTCAAATTAAGGAACTCTTCCCATCAATGTGGTATATAAATCATCCTCATAAACATAAAGTGTTGTTTGTTGTCCTTGGAAACATTCTCCGTGCCATTTGGTCTGGAGTCAAATAATACAATCATATTATTATCATCTTCATCATCATTATTGTCATCATTATTGTCATTATTATTATTATTATTATTATTATTATTATTATTAATATTATTATTATTATTAATGAAAACACTCTCAAATTTGATTTTTCATGAACAAATAACCATGTCTGTTCCTTTTTGTACCAGCAATTGTGTTACACAAGTCTTCTTCTTCTTCTTCTTCTTCTTCTTCTTTCTACTCCATAGATCTGGAATGAAATTGTTCTTGTTATTAAGTAAAACATTTGCCACCTGAGGCCTAGAATGCTGTACTTATCTTCAAATTCTGTCCGCAATTTGGTATTCCTCAATAAGGATCATTTTGTCATTAATCAAACCACTTTATACATTTTGTTTTCCATAACTGGATGGCAATAACTGTGCATTTTTATGCCACAAATTGTGTTAAACCAGTTTTCCCTACCTAAATGGTCTGGAATCAAATTATTATTATCATTAAATAAAAACACTGGCCACCTGAGGCCTATTATGCCATTTTTTAGACAGAATGTGAGCACAAATCCACAAATTCTGTCTAAAAAAATGGTATTAGGACTCCCTCTGGAGGACACAATTGGGAACAACATGTAATATTTTCTTTTTGCCAATATGGCACTAATGTTAATTATTAGTGCCATATTGAGGTGTTATTGTCCTTCCATCACATTCTAATGGTGTTATAATGGCACAATAATATAGAACATCAACATAAGATTTCAAATGTCACTGATGACATTATGTCAACAGACATTCAAATTAAGGAACTCTTCCCATCAATGTGGTATATAAATCATCCTCATAAACATAAAGTGTTGTTTGTTGTCCTTGGAAACATTCTCCGTGCCATTTGGTCTGGAGTCAAATAATACAATCATATTATTATCATCTTCATCATCATTATTGTCATCATTATTGTCATTATTATTATTATTATTATTATTATTATTATTATTAATATTATTATTATTATTAATGAAAACACTCTCAAATTTGATTTTTCATGAACAAATAACCATGTCTGTTCCTTTTTGTACCAGCAATTGTGTTACACAAGTCTTCTTCTTCTTCTTCTTCTTCTTCTTCTTCTTCTTCTTCTTTCTACTCCATAGATCTGGAATGAAATTGTTCTTGTTATTAAGTAAAACATTTGCCACCTGAGGCCTAGAATGCTGTACTTATCTTCAAATTCTGTCCGCAATTTGGTATTCCTCAATAAGGATCATTTTGTCATTAATCAAACCACTTTATACATTTTGTTTTCCATAACTGGATGGCAATAACTGTGCATTTTTATGCCACAAATTGTGTTAAACCAGTTTTCCCTACCTAAATGGTCTGGAATCAAATTATTATTATCATTAAATAAAAACACTGGCCACCTGAGGCCTATTATGCCATTTTTTAGACAGAATGTGAGCACAAATCCACAAATTCTGTCTAAAAAAATGGTATTAGGACTCCCTCTGGAGGACACAATTGGGAACAACATGTAATATTTTCTTTTTGCCAATATGGCACTAATGTTAATTATTAGTGCCATATTGAGGTGTTATTGTCCTTCCATCACATTCTAATGGTGTTATAATGGCACAATAATATAGAACATCAACATAAGATTTCAAATGTCACTGATGACATTATGTCAACAGACATTCAAATTAAGGAACTCTTCCCATCAATGTGGTATATAAATCATCCTCATAAACATAAAGTGTTGTTTGTTGTCCTTGGAAACATTCTCCGTGCCATTTGGTCTGGAGTCAAATAATACAATCATATTATTATCATCTTCATCATCATTATTGTCATCATTATTGTCATTATTATTATTATTATTATTATTATTATTATTATTATTATTATTAATGAAAACACTCTCAAATTTGATTTTTCATGAACAAATAACCATGTCTGTTCCTTTTTGTACCAGCAATTGTGTTACACAAGTCTTCTTCTTCTTCTTCTTCTTCTTCTTCTTCTTCTTCTTCTTCTTTCTACTCCATAGATCTGGAATGAAATTGTTATTGTTATTAAGTAAAACATTTGCCACCTGAGGCCTAGAATGCTGTACTTATCTTCAAATTCTGTCCGCAATTTGGTATTCCTCAATAAGGATCATTTTGTCATTAATCAAACCACTTTATACATTTTGTTTTCCATAACTGGATGGCAATAACTGTGCATTTTTATGCCACAAATTGTGTTAAACCAGTTTTCCCTACCTAATTGGTCTGGAATCAAATTATTATTATCATTAAATAAAAACACTGGCCACCTGAGGCCTATTATGGCATTTTTTAGACAGAATGTGAGCACAAATCCACAAATTCTGTCTAAAAAAATGGTATTAGGACTCCCTCTGGAGGACACAATTGGGAACAACATGTAATATTTTCTTTTTGCCAATATGGCACTAATGTTAATTATTAGTGCCATATTGAGGTGTTATTGTCCTTCCATCACATTCTAATGGTGTTATAATGGCACAATAATATAGAACATCAACATAAGATTTCAAATGTCACTGATGACATTATGTCAACAGACATTCAAATTAAGGAACTCTTCCCATCAATGTGGTATATAAATCATCCTCATAAACATAAAGTGTTGTTTGTTGTCCTTGGAAACATTCTCCGTGCCATTTGGTCTGGAGTCAAATAATACAATCATATTATTATCATCTTCATCATCATTATTGTCATCATTATTGTCATTATTATTATTATTATTATTATTATTATTATTATTATTATTAATGAAAACACTCTCAAATTTGATTTTTCATGAACAAATAACCATGTCTGTTCCTTTTTGTACCAGCAATTGTGTTACACAAGTCTTCTTCTTCTTCTTCTTCTTCTTCTTCTTCTTCTTCTTCTTCTTCTTCTTTCTACTCCATAGATCTGGAATGAAATTGTTATTGTTATTAAGTAAAACATTTGCCACCTGAGGCCTAGAATGCTGTACTTATCTTCAAATTCTGTCCGCAATTTGGTATTCCTCAATAAGGATCATTTTGTCATTAATCAAACCACTTTATACATTTTGTTTTCCATAACTGGATGGCAATAACTGTGCATTTTTATGCCACAAATTGTGTTAAACCAGTTTTCCCTACCTAATTGGTCTGGAATCAAATTATTATTATCATTAAATAAAAACACTGGCCACCTGAGGCCTATTATGCCATTTTTTAGACAGAATGTGAGCACAAATCCACAAATTCTGTCTAAAAAAATGGTATTAGGACTCCCTCTGGAGGACACAATTGGGAACAACATGTAATATTTTCTTTTTGCCAATATGGCACTAATGTTAATTATTAGTGCCATATTGAGGTGTTATTGTCCTTCCATCACATTCTAATGGTGTTATAATGGCACAATAATATAGAACATCAACATAAGATTTCAAATGTCACTGATGACATTATGTCAACAGACATTCAAATTAAGGAACTCTTCCCATCAATGTGGTATATAAATCATCCTCATAAACATAAAGTGTTGTTTGTTGTCCTTGGAAACATTCTCCGTGCCATTTGGTCTGGAGTCAAATAATACAATCATATTATTATCATCTTCATCATCATTATTGTCATCATTATTGTCATTATTATTATTATTATTATTATTATTATTATTATTATTATTATTAATGAAAACACTCTCAAATTTGATTTTTCATGAACAAATAACCATGTCTGTTCCTTTTTGTACCAGCAATTGTGTTACACAAGTCTTCTTCTTCTTCTTCTTCTTCTTCTTCTTCTTCTTCTTCTTCTTTCTACTCCATAGATCTGGAATGAAATTGTTATTGTTATTAAGTAAAACATTTGCCACCTGAGGCCTAGAATGCTGTACTTATCTTCAAATTCTGTCCGCAATTTGGTATTCCTCAATAAGGATCATTTTGTCATTAATCAAACCACTTTATACATTTTGTTTTCCATAACTGGATGGCAATAACTGTGCATTTTTATGCCACAAATTGTGTTAAACCAGTTTTCCCTACCTAATTGGTCTGGAATCAAATTATTATTATCATTAAATAAAAACACTGGCCACCTGAGGCCTATTATGGCATTTTTTAGACAGAATGTGAGCACAAATCCACAAATTCTGTCTAAAAAAATGGTATTAGGACTCCCTCTGGAGGACACAATTGGGAACAACATGTAATATTTTCTTTTTGCCAATATGGCACTAATGTTAATTATTAGTGCCATATTGAGGTGTTATTGTCCTTCCATCACATTCTAATGGTGTTATAATGGCACAATAATATAGAACATCAACATAAGATTTCAAATGTCACTGATGACATTATGTCAACAGACATTCAAATTAAGGAACTCTTCCCATCAATGTGGTATATAAATCATCCTCATAAACATAAAGTGTTGTTTGTTGTCCTTGGAAACATTCTCCGTGCCATTTGGTCTGGAGTCAAATAATACAATCATATTATTATCATCTTCATCATCATTATTGTCATCATTATTGTCATTATTATTATTATTATTATTATTATTATTATTATTATTATTAATGAAAACACTCTCAAATTTGATTTTTCATGAACAAATAACCATGTCTGTTCCTTTTTGTACCAGCAATTGTGTTACACAAGTCTTCTTCTTCTTCTTCTTCTTCTTCTTCTTCTTCTTCTTCTTCTTCTTTCTACTCCATAGATCTGGAATGAAATTGTTATTGTTATTAAGTAAAACATTTGCCACCTGAGGCCTAGAATGCTGTACTTATCTTCAAATTCTGTCCGCAATTTGGTATTCCTCAATAAGGATCATTTTGTCATTAATCAAACCACTTTATACATTTTGTTTTCCATAACTGGATGGCAATAACTGTGCATTTTTATGCCACAAATTGTGTTAAACCAGTTTTCCCTACCTAATTGGTCTGGAATCAAATTATTATTATCATTAAATAAAAACACTGGCCACCTGAGGCCTATTATGCCATTTTTTAGACAGAATGTGAGCACAAATCCACAAATTCTGTCTAAAAAAATGGTATTAGGACTCCCTCTGGAGGACACAATTGGGAACAACATGTAATATTTTCTTTTTGCCAATATGGCACTAATGTTAATTATTAGTGCCATATTGAGGTGTTATTGTCCTTCCATCACATTCTAATGGTGTTATAATGGCACAATAATATAGAACATCAACATAAGATTTCAAATGTCACTGATGACATTATGTCAACAGACATTCAAATTAAGGAACTCTTCCCATCAATGTGGTATATAAATCATCCTCATAAACATAAAGTGTTGTTTGTTGTCCTTGGAAACATTCTCCGTGCCATTTGGTCTGGAGTCAAATAATACAATCATATTATTATCATCTTCATCATCATTATTGTCATCATTATTGTCATTATTATTATTATTATTATTATTATTATTATTATTATTATTATTAATGAAAACACTCTCAAATTTGATTTTTCATGAACAAATAACCATGTCTGTTCCTTTTTGTACCAGCAATTGTGTTACACAAGTCTTCTTCTTCTTCTTCTTCTTCTTCTTCTTCTTCTTCTTTCTACTCCATAGATCTGGAATGAAATTGTTATTGTTATTAAGTAAAACATTTGCCACCTGAGGCCTAGAATGCTGTACTTATCTTCAAATTCTGTCCGCAATTTGGTATTCCTCAATAAGGATCATTTTGTCATTAATCAAACCACTTTATACATTTTGTTTTCCATAACTGGATGGCAATAACTGTGCATTTTTATGCCACAAATTGTGTTAAACCAGTTTTCCCTACCTAATTGGTCTGGAATCAAATTATTATTATCATTAAATAAAAACACTGGCCACCTGAGGCCTATTATGGCATTTTTTAGACAGAATGTGAGCACAAATCCACAAATTCTGTCTAAAAAAAATGGTATTAGGACTCCCTCTGGAGGACACAATTGGGAACAACATGTAATATTTTCTTTTTGCCAATATGGCACTAATGTTAATTATTAGTGCCATATTGAGGTGTTATTGTCCTTCCATCACATTCTAATGGTGTTATAATGGCACAATAATATAGAACATCAACATAAGATTTCAAATGTCACTGATGACATTATGTCAACAGACATTCAAATTAAGGAACTCTTCCCATCAATGTGGTATATAAATCATCCTCATAAACATAAAGTGTTGTTTGTTGTCCTTGGAAACATTCTCCGTGCCATTTGGTCTGGAGTCAAATACTACAATCATATTATTATCATCTTCATCATCATTATTGTCATTATTATTATGTTATGCCAGCGTCCCCCTGACATCTGGCTCAATGTGTCAATATCAGTTTGCATGCTCCTCTGGTAATGATCCCGGAGAATGTGCATAGTGTTCTGTTGCCACTGTTTGGCGTTATCCTCCAAAAAAGCTAAGGTTTCTGCACTTGGAGCTGCTGGTTTAACAGTAGAAATCAGATTAGCAGTCATTTTAGCTAAAGAAGCTGGCGGTTTTGGTGCCATAACATTGTCCAAATGATGAGCAGCTTGTAAAATCCTATAGACGATGCGGGTGCCGATGAGGTCCACTGGAGCCCCCCTCATACCTGTTTCCGCCCCCGCTGTCAGTTCTGGGTCGAGCCGCGGCCCCTCCGTTGAAGCGGCGCTTTCCTCCCCTGTCCCGGGTGAAGCTGCTGCGCCTGGCCTGGGCACGGCGATCGGGTCTTCATGCCGCGGCCGGAGCATAATCCTGCTGATAATGGTGTGCACGAGAGGTGCGGTGGATGGAGGGAGCCCGTCTTACCGGCGAAGGGATGAATTCTCTGCTCCTCCTCCCGTTTCGTCTGCGTTTTACCTCCGTCCATTCATTCACTCGGCGGTCCGCCATGTTGTTTCTATTCCGCTAGCTCTGTTAGCTTATTAACCGGAGCCCCGCTAGCTATGGTGTATTAGCTTAGCCGTCAACTAATTATGCTGTAAAACCCGTTTACTCACAGTCAAAAACGACACTTGATGGTCCGAAGTCAAACTGGGCTTTATTAAAAGCACTATTGTGCAACGTTTCGGTCATACAGGACCTTCTTCAGGCACAAAAAATAATTTTTCCTCTCTCTTATGCAGGTATCGTGGCGTCCGAGTCTGGAAAGCATGAGGGAATGCGCAGGTGGATGGAAGACTACAAGTCCCTGTCATCTTGTAGTTCCCAACCTCTTTCACATTAAGAGTCCTACCATCAAATTAAAAGCATCATAATTTTAACCGTAATATCATGAATTACATTTACTTTCATGAATTATAACACATATTTATCAATTCACCATTATATGAACTGTGTATATTTTTACTTGCTACTGTCCATATATGAATTCATTGTTTTTAACTGTTGTTTAATGTATTTGTTCAGAATTTTGTCTTGTAAATCCATAACTTATTTGTTTTATATATTTTTTTGTTATCAATCCATAATTCATTTGTTTTTAACTCTTTGTAGACCAATATAAATTTCCAATACAAATATGAATTTTAATAAAATATATTTTGGATAAAACTCCAATATTCCCCCCTGATATTGGTGTTTCAGAATTAATTTGGAGAATTCCATCCAATTTGTAATCAAATACATTCAACTGGTTGTGATCAGAGTAGAAAGAGGTTGTGGTTAGGACCAGAATCCCTCGGGTAGGGTACTATAAATGTCAGGGTTAGGGAGTGGAGAATTTGGAACTATGAACAGAGTTCAGTGCACTGGCCATCATTGCCCTCTGTCAAGGTGGACTCACTTCTGGTTCAACCCTCTGGGATAGACGGTATCCAATTTATTAATCCAATTTCTTTCAGCCCGTGTTCTCTGGTGTGTTGTCCAATCTGCATCAGAGCTGTCCTCCTAAATGAGCAGCTATATCCTCTCTTGGCCAGTGCCTTGAATAGTGTTTTTGTTGCCTGCAAAAAATCTCCCTTATGGGTGCATATTCTGTGAAATCTCAGCAGCTGAGATTTCAGCAGTCCTGCATAAGTGTGTTTTGGGTGGTGGCTAGTTTTGTGGAGTAGAGCATGTGTGTCTGTCTCCTTAAAAAATACTTTAATATCTAATTTATTAGTTTTTCCAAATTGTTCACCCTTATATGTGGTGGTATCCAAAAAATCAACACTGGTGGGATTTATACACGATTTCAATTTTTATTGACTGATTATGATTGTTTAAGGTGTGCAGGAATTCATCAAAATCCTCTCGTGAGTGGGACCAGACACCCCATATATCATCCAAAAATCTGAAATAATGTAGTGGTTTTTTCCTGCAAGAGGCCAAAGCAGACTCTTCCCACTCAGCCATAAAAATATTGGCATAGGCTGGTGCAAATTTCTTTCCCATGGCCGTCCCTTTAATTTGTAGGTAAAATTTACCATCAAATTCAAAATCATTCCTCCTCAGATTCAGCTCTAATAATTGCAGTAATTCTTTTTCAGGCCTCTTTTTGTCAGGATATTTATGAAATATATTTTTTATGGCTTGTATGCCTTCACTAATGTCGATATTTGTATATAAACTATCAATATCCATTGTAAAGAGGAGAGAATCAGGAGGAATGTGTAGTTTTTTCACTTTGTCCACAAAATCATAAGTGTCCTTTATATAACTGGGGTGTCTATTCGACAGGGGATTGATGAAATAGTCAATATATTCAGCCGTATAATATGTTTCACTGTCACAATCAGACACAATGGGTCTGCCTGGGGGAATTTCATGTGGGATGCTCCATTTTCTTGGATCCTTGTGGATTTTAGGTAGCAGATAAAAGATTCTGGCTCTGGGTCCAGGATTTTCCATTAAATATTTTTGTTGTTTTTTATTTATACATTTTTTCTCCACTAATTTATTGGTGATTTGTTTTACCAATTGGGCTGTTTCTGGATAAATTGGTTTTTGTAATGGAGTATAGTAATTTTTATTATTCAGCTGTCTATTTCCTTCCCATAAGTACTGGTCTCTGTCTAAGATGACAACAGAGCTGCCCTTATCAGCTGGTTTTATAATAATGTTTTTATTATTTTTTTAATTGCTTTAAGGCCTCAACCTCTCCGCCAGTGAGGTTGGGCCTGATTATGCATATCTGAAAATTGTCATCAAATTGCTGTAAATCAGTTTTGATAAGGGTCATGACCTCTGGTGGCAATTTGGCCAAAGATGGAGACCAGTCAGATTTAGGAGTGAATGGCTGAGGCTCTACATCTTTTTTGTCCCTGACATACACTGCCAGTTTAATTCGCCTGTGATATTGCTGTATGTCATATCTGCTCTGTTCAATAATGTTTTTATTACTGCCTTTAGTAGGGATGAAAGTTAATCCTCTATTCAGTAGAGAAAGCAGTGAGGCAGTCAATTTGAATTTTGTGGCTAAAACCATCACATTGTTTGACCCCTCCTGAACTAGCAGGCTTCCGGGGATGTGTATTTTACATGAGATACCCAGTGTTTCAGTAATTTGCGAGCAGTACCCTTTGTCCAATGGACATGATCATTCAGGGTAGTGAATGATTTTATTGGGAGCTCAGGAATGTGTAGGAAGTTTTTTTTTATGTGGTGGTTCAGATGAATCAGGTTGCTCTGTTCTTTCAGAGGCAGGTGTCTGGAGTAATTGATGAGAGGCATCCAGATTTCAGCCTCTGGGAATCTCCTGTCTGCTGCCTTAGCAACAGCCAGGAGTTGCTCAACCGAGGTTTTCCTCGTTTTCTGGCTGCGGTTATTCAAACCGAAAGCCAGGATTATTTTTTCCACTCTGGTGGAAACACTGGCTTTGTTTATGAGGGCCGCAGCGTGGCCGAGTGTGGCCCTTGGATAGCTGTCTATTTGCAGTTCATCACTGCTGCATGGTGGGAGTTTTGCCAGATTTGAATCTCCCATAATCACCCATTTGTGTATGTTTAGACTCCAATCCTGTAGTTTTTTGTCTGTGTTTGGATGTCTGGTGGGCCTGCATGTAGCTGGCCTGCGTGTTTCAGATTATTCTGGGGCGGGCTTTGGACGCAGAGCAAGGTGGGTTTGGAAGGCTGTTTTTAATTGGTGAGTTTTGACAGATGTGGAGTTTACACTCTCTCTCTCTCTCCACAGCCCTGGGTGGAGTCGGCGGGATTACATCCACCCCTGTTTGTGCCATGTCTCCCTTTTCCTCAGGTGTCAAAATCAAAATCACATCATCTCCCTCAGTCAAACACAGGTTGTGTGGAGGGGGAGGCAGCCTGGAGGAGCTGTTGTGACAAAAAAGCTCAAAAAAATAGTCCAGTAAGGTCTGGGCTTAGAGCCACAACACACTAAAAACCTTAATAAAAAACCACTGTTATCACTTGTATATTTTCAGAGTTCAAAACCAATAAAAAGAAGAATCAGGCAAAGTCTGGAAAAATCACTGCAAGAGCAACAAAGTCTGCCACACAAAGTTTATTGATTTCTCTAGGTAGAAAAATCAACAAGCTTGAGTCAAACCCAGGTTTAGACTTAAGAAAGAGGTGTTAAACACCTTGTTATATACTGTTTAGGAGGCTCTAAGAGCCTCCTCCCACTTTGAACATTTTGGCTCATGATCAAACATAATTGTGTATTAAATTTTACCTTATGTGATCATAATGTCATTCATTTTCTAGCAAATTGCTGCTTCCCTTAGGTTCGCATGCATTAATCTTATATTTTTTAAAAATAGTTAAATGGCAATACAGGTTAATGCATTACATGAAAAGAACAGCTGATCTGGCTTTTACTGACTTTTAATCCATGTGGTAACAGCTGGTCTGGCTTTTACTGACTTCTAATCTGTGTGGTAAACATCAGGTAGTCCAATGATGTAATTTGGTATTTATGCCCTGCTACGGGCACGGGGACGTTAAAGGAGGTGCCCAAAAGAAATTCGAGACACGTATGTCACCGTGTCCGGCCGGTCACCAGGAATCCAAAAATGTATTTCTTACGAAGATCCGACGTTCCTGAGCCGAGTTATTAAGGAAAAAAACAGTTTTTTTTTTTTAGACCCACAATGCATTGCAGTTGAGCAGTGGCCGTATCCATTTACATTTCTTGAAATAACTTTTGATCCATAAGGGTTAGAGACTTGGAACCAACTCCTACCCCCCCATTATCGGGTACGGGTTTTCCAATGGTACCTGTCCCATCACCGTACGACGTCGGGAAGTGGGCGTAACTTGTCAAAAAAAAGTTATTTTGACTGTATCTCGGGAATGGAAGGTCGTAGAGACACGAGACTAAGACCGGCGTGTTCAGCGTGCCCAAATTATGTGGGACGCCACCCACTACCAAGTCTCTATCACGTACGGTTCCCGAGTAATGGACCGAAAACCTTTTCCCATATAAGTCAATGGGAAGAGTGAAAATTTCACTAAGTGTCACAAGAAATTGGACCACCCATAACTCCTAAGTCCAACGAGATAGAGACATGGGTCCTTCACCTACCCCCCCATTTGTGGACCTTCTGAATCCAACGGTACCACCCCTGTGTCTGTAGCACTCACCGTTGAGAAGTTGTTGCACAACATGTGAGATAGAGACATGAGTCCTTCACCTACCCCCCTATTTGTGGACCTTCTGAATCCAATGCTACCACCCCTGTGTCTGTAGCACTCACCGTTGAGAAGTTGTTTCACAAAAGTCGTCAAATGACGTCGGACCCATTACAGGCGGGTGCGGCCCGCCCCCAAACGCCCCCAGAAAAAATCTGAAGTCCCTACCTCCAAACGTTCCCGAGTTATGAACTTAAGATGTAGGCGATTAAATCAGCTCCGTTTTAAGTTCATAACTCGGGCCAGAAACATCCCAGAGAGCTGGTACAGGTATCCCCAGCATCAGACTGACCTCCCAAACCCACCCCTATACGTTGGGCTCGATAGCGCCACCTAGTGGAAAATTTTTTATTACACCTGGAAACTTGCCCATATTATAGAGATGGGTAGAGGCCTTCCTCCTGATCTCAACGGGGCCAGAACCGCGTCTCTAGCACCCACCGTTCCCGAGTTATTAACTTAAAACGGTGCTAGCATGAAAAAAGCTAATTAATTAGCCTTTTTCGCTATAACTCGGGAACCGTGCATTCTACAGACTCGCCAGTGGGTGGCGTCTATACTAATTCGACCACGCTGAACACGCCAGTCTTGGTCCCGTGTCTCTACGACCTTCCGTTCCCGAGATACAGCAAAAAAAAAAAAAATTTCGCAATTTTTGCGCACTTCCTTACGTCGCACCGCGTCGGAAGTGGTACCATTGGAAAGCCCGCCCTCGATAATGGGGGGGGTAGCACTTGGTTCCAAGTCTCTAGCACGTTCAGAACAAAAGTTATTTGAAGAAATGTAAACCAACACGCCCACTTTTTTATCGCAAAGCATCATGGGTATCAAAAACTACAGGTTTTCCTTAATAACTCCGCTCAGTAACGTCCGATCTTCATAAAACATACATTTCTGGAATCCTGACGACCTCCCGGTCGCGATGATATGCATATTGAAAAAAAATTTTTCGGCACCCTGATAGAGGTTGATAGGTAAGTTGGATAAGTACCAAAACGTATGTGGTTTCACTTTAGTGTTGTTGGTTGGAGTTTTTGGGTTGTTTTTGGGTTGAGATCAGTTTGGGAAACATAGAAATGGCATCAGCAAGTAGTTTTGAGGATGTTGGGGTCGATAACACTGTCAGTCTTTTGAGTGCTGCAGGTGAATTCCTCGACATAGAGGAATTTCTGCACGGCAAGGTGAATGTTGCCATTCACTCTACCACAGTGCAGTCTCCTGCTTCAGTTTTCGAATTCAAGTACGATATAGATGGTATTGTATTCGAATTCCATCGACTCACGGCCCTCCAAATGGGTCTGCACTATCTCCTTTTACCCCGGTTCACCACCCAGACCCTATCCCCCCATTGCCACTTCATCAAAAAACATGTTGACCTTGGCAGGTACAGCCACGACGGCCTTCTTGCCCTCCGTAATTGCCTTGGTCACACACTCGGGTATGTTGATGGTGGGTACCATCTTTTAATGACTGCCATGCCAGCCAGCCAGAAGAGACCTGACACCAGGCTTCTACGGAAAGATCTGTACGCTGTGATGGCTACAGAGCTTCTTAACGATGTCGGGAACAATTTCCGCGAGTTGCTCCGTCAGCTTCCTACGCAGGATAAGTGCCGCCTCACAATCAAAAAGCAGAGTATCATTGAGACTGCACGGTTCCACATTTTGAGGAGAGACGCCCAGTTCATCATGTCTCTCATCGACCAGGCCATTGAGAAGTCCAACGCGTGTCATTTCCTCCAGGTTGTCCTCTTCCTAAACCAGTTTGGTCAGAAAGATGTTGAGGAACGGGTTAGGATGAGGAAACTGCGGCCCTCTCTTCCGCAAGACGGGAGGTGCACGCTCCATCCACCTCTCATCCCTCCTCCGGTCCCATGTGGGTTCAAAAGTCCGCTGGCGGCGTCTGCCACTGCGGACTAGGGTTAGGGTTAGGATAGGGGGTTATAACCACGATCATCAATTTTGATGATCCTCAACGGAGCGAGCTAGAGCCACGGGACCTTCACCTACCCCCCCATTTGCATGGTTTCCGCATCCACCGGTGCTACTTTCAAGTCTCTACGAGGTCGGGAAGCGTGATTTTCAATTGTATAAGCTTTTTCCCTCCTTCGGCCAAGCCTGAAGGAAGGACGCTCCCCCCTCGGTCACCGACGACCGTCACCGGTCATCGGCTGAGACTGTCAGCTCCACTGTTGGAACTTGGGTGCATGTCGCCGTGTGTTACCATCCATGGGGGGATGGCCAGGCACATGCACGGGACCAGGGATGACCACGGTCGATCACCCATGCGGGAGACTATCAGTTCCAGGGTTGGAACCGGTGTGAGTTCCAGGGTTGGAACTTGGGTGCATGTTGCCATGCGTTACCATCCATGGGGGGATGGCCAGGCACACGCACGTGACCAGGGATGACCATGGTAGGTCACCCATGCGGGAGACTATCGGCTCCAGGGTTGGAACCGGCATGGATCCGCATCCATGTGTCCGACTATCGGCTCCAGGGTTGGAACCGGCATGGATCCGCATCCATGTGGGGGCTACGAACGCCAGTGTGGGAACTGGCAGGCACATGGCCATGGTGAGCCACATGCTTACAAGTCCCATGATGTCACTTGGTATTTATCCCCTGCTACGGTCACGGGTACGTCAAAGTAGGTGCCCGAAAGAAATTCGAGACACGTACGTCCCCGCGTCCGCCCCGTCGCCAGGAATCCAAAAATGTATCTCTTACGAAGATCCGACGTTCCCGAGCCGAGTTATTAAGCAAAAACCGTGTTTGGCGAGACCCACAATGCATTGCAGCCGAGCAGTGGGCGTATCCGTTTACGTTTCTCGAAATAACTTTTGATCCGTAAGCGTTAGAGACTTGGAACCAACTCCTACCCCCCCATTATCGGGGACGGGCTTTCCAACGGTACCTGTCGCATCGCCGTACGACGTCGAGAAGTGGGCGTAACTTGTCAAAACAGTGAAGGGTAGGAGTGAAAATTTCACTAAGTGCCACAGCCCAAAAATGTCTTCCAGAAAGTGGTTAGGAGCACGTTTCAGGCCATTCTGAGTCGATTGGACATGCTTCCACGGGTACTTTTTTGGACATTTTACAGCATATAACTCCTAAGTACAACCAGATAGAGACATGGGTCCTTCACCTACCCCCCCATTTGTGGACCTTCTGAATCCAACGGTACCACCCGTCAGTCTGTAGGACTTACCGTTGAAAAGTTGTTGCACAACATGTGAGATAGAGACCTGGTACCATGACCTACCCCCCCATTTGTCTGTATCCTGAATCCAACGGTCACACCCCTGAGTCTGTAGGACTTACCGTTCAAAAGTTGTTGCACAACATGTGAGATAGAGACCTGGTACCATGACCTACCCCCCCATTTGTGCCTACCCTGAGTCCAACGGTACCCTTCTTGAGTCTCTAGGACATATGGTTCTCGAGTTATTACCAAAATAATATTCCCCATATAAGTCAATGGGAGGAGTGAAAATTTCACTAAGTATCACAGCCTAAAACTCTCTTCCAGAAAGTGGTTAGGAGCATGTTTCAGGCCATTCTGAGTCCATGGGACATGCTTCCATGGGTACTTTTTTGGACATTGTACCACCCATAACTCCTAAGTCCAACCAGATAGAGACATGGCACCATGACCGAACCACCCATTGTCAGGGATTGCCTTTCCAGTGGTACCACCCCTGAGTCTGTACGACTTATCGTTCAAAAGTTGTTGCACAACATGTGAGATAGAGACATGGGACCTTCACCTACCCCCCCATTTGTCTGTATCCTGAATCCAGTGCTACCACCCTTGAGTCTGTAGGACTTACCGTTCAAAAGTTGTTGCACAACATGTGAGATACAGTCCTGGTACCATGATCTACCCCCCCATTTGTCATCATTCTCAATCCAACCGTACCATTCTTGAGCTTCTAGGACTTACCGTTCCAGAGATATGACCCGTTCAAGGAGGGTTGTGTTTAGTAAAACGGAACCAGGGTTGTGTTTAGTGGGTTAGGGTTAGGGTATAGTAACCACGATCGGGAATTCCCGATCCTCAACGGAGCGAGCTAGAGCCACGGGACCTTCACCTACCCCCCCATTTGCATGGTTTCCGCATCCACCGGTGCTACTTTCAAGTCTCTACGAGGTCGGGAAGCGTGATTTTCAATTGTATAAGCTTTTTCCCTCCTTCGGCCAAGCCTGAAGGAAGGACGCATCCCCCTCGGTCGCCGACGACCGTGACCGGCCATCGGCTGAGACTGTCAGCTCCAGTGTTGGAACTTGGGTGCATGTTGCCATGCGTTACCATCCATGGGGGGATGGCCAGGCACACGCACGTGACCAGGGATGACCACGGTCGGTCACCCATGCGGGAGACTATCAGCTCCAGGGTTGGAACCGGCATGGATCCGCATCCATGTGTCCGACTATCGGCTCCAGGGTTGGAACCGGCATGGATCCGCATCCATGTGGGAGACTACGAACGCCAGTGTGGGAACCGGCAGGCATATGGCCATGGTGAGCCACATGCTTACAAGTACCATGATGTCACTTGGTATTTATCCCCTGCTACGGTCACGGGTACGTCAAAGTAGGTGCCCGAAAGAAATTCGAGACACGTATGTCCCCGCGTCCGCCCCGTCGCCAGGAATCCAAAAATGTATCTCTTACGAAGATCCGACGTTCCTGAGCCAAGTTATTGAGGAAAAACCGTGTTTGTCCAGACCCACAATGCATTGCAGCTGAGCGGTGGGCGTATCCGTTTATGTTTCTCGAAATAACTTTTGATCCGTAAGCGTTAGAGACTTGGAACCAACTCCTACCCCCCCATTATCGGGGACGGGCTTTCCAACGGTACCTGTCGCATCACCGTACGACGTCGGGAAGTGGGCGTAACTTGTCAAAACAGTGAACGGTAGGAGTGAAAATTTCACAAAGTGCCACAGCCCAAAAATGTCTTCCAGAAAGTGGTTAGGAGCACGTTTCAGGCCGTTCTGAGTCGATTGGACATGCTTCCACGTGTAGTTTTTTGGACATTGTACAGCATATAACTCCTAAGTCCAACGAGATAGAGACATGGGTCCTTCACCTACCCCCCCATTTGTGGACCTTCTGAATCCAACGGTACCACCCCTGAGTCTGTAGGACTTACCGTTGAAAAGTTGTTGCACAACATGTGAGATAGAGACCTGGTACCATGACCTACCCCCCCATTTGTCTGTATCCTGAATCCAATGCTACCACCCTTGAGTCTGTAGGACCTACCGTTCAAAAGTTGTTGCACAACATGTGAGATAGAGACCTGGGACCATGACCTACCCCCCCATTTGTGCCTACCCTGAGTCCAACAGTACCTTTCCTGAGTCTCTATGACATATGGTTCTCGAGTTATGACCAAAATAAAATTCCCCATTCAAGTCAATGGGAGGAGTGAAAATTTCACTAAGTATCACAGCCTAAAACTGTCTTCCAGAAAGTTGTTAGGAGTATGTTTCAGGCCATTCTGAGTCGAATGGACATGCTTCCATGTGTACTTTTTTGGACATTGTAACACCCATAACTCCTAAGTCCAACCAGATACAGACATGGCACCATGACCGAACCACCCATTGTCAGCTATGGCCTTTCCAGTGGTACCACCCCTGAGTCTGTACGACTTATCGTTCAAAAGTTGTTGCACAACATGTGAGATAGAGACATGGGACCTTCACCTACCCCCCCATTTGTCTGTATCCTGAATCCAGTGCTACCACCCTTGAGTCTGTAGGACTTACCGTTCAAAAGTTGTTGCACAACATGTGAGATACAGTCCTGGTACCATGATCTACCCCCCCATTTGTCATCATTCTGAATCCAACCGTACCATTCTTGAGCTTCTAGGACTTACCGTTCCAGAGATATGACCCGTTCAAGGAGGGTTGTGTTTAGTAAAACGGAACCAGGGTTGTGTTTAGTAAAACGGAACCAGGGTTGTGTTTAGTAAAACGGAACCAGGGTTGTGTTTAGTAAAACGGAACCAGGGTTGTGTTTAGTAAAACGGAACCAGGGTTGTGTTTAGTAAAACGGAACCAGGGTTGTGTTTAGTAAAACGGAACCAGGGTTGTGTTTAGTAAAACGGAACCAGGGTTGTGTTTAGTAAAACGGAACCAGGGTTGTGTTTAGTAAAACGGAACCAGGGTTAGGGTTAGGGTTAGGGGGTTATAGGGTTAGGGTTAGGATAGGGGGTTATAACCACGATCATCAATTTTGATGATCCTCAACGGAGCGAGCTAGAGCCACGGGACCTTCACCTACCCCCCCATTTGCATGGTTTCCGCATCCACCGGTGCTACTTTCAAGTCTCTACGAGGTCGGGAAGCGTGATTTTCAATTGTATAAGCTTTTTCCCTCCTTCGGCCAAGCCTGAAGGAAGGACGCTCCCCCCTCGGTCACCGACGACCGTCACCGGTCATCGGCTGAGACTGTCAGCTCCACTGTTGGAACTTGGGTGCATGTCGCCGTGTGTTACCATCCATGGGGGGATGGCCAGGCACATGCACGGGACCAGGGATGACCACGGTCGATCACCCATGCGGGAGACTATCAGTTCCAGGGTTGGAACCGGTGTGAGTTCCAGGGTTGGAACTTGGGTGCATGTTGCCATGCGTTACCATCCATGGGGGGATGGCCAGGCACACGCACGTGACCAGGGATGACCATGGTAGGTCACCCATGCGGGAGACTATCGGCTCCAGGGTTGGAACCGGCATGGATCCGCATCCATGTGTCCGACTATCGGCTCCAGGGTTGGAACCGGCATGGATCCGCATCCATGTGGGGGCTACGAACGCCAGTGTGGGAACTGGCAGGCACATGGCCATGGTGAGCCACATGCTTACAAGTCCCATGATGTCACTTGGTATTTATCCCCTGCTACGGTCACGGGTACGTCAAAGTAGGTGCCCGAAAGAAATTCGAGACACGTACGTCCCCGCGTCCGCCCCGTCGCCAGGAATCCAAAAATGTATCTCTTACGAAGATCCGACGTTCCCGAGCCGAGTTATTAAGCAAAAACCGTGTTTGGCGAGACCCACAATGCATTGCAGCCGAGCAGTGGGCGTATCCGTTTACGTTTCTCGAAATAACTTTTGATCCGTAAGCGTTAGAGACTTGGAACCAACTCCTACCCCCCCATTATCGGGGACGGGCTTTCCAACGGTACCTGTCGCATCGCCGTACGACGTCGAGAAGTGGGCGTAACTTGTCAAAACAGTGAAGGGTAGGAGTGAAAATTTCACTAAGTGCCACAGCCCAAAAATGTCTTCCAGAAAGTGGTTAGGAGCACGTTTCAGGCCATTCTGAGTCGATTGGACATGCTTCCACGGGTACTTTTTTGGACATTTTACAGCATATAACTCCTAAGTACAACCAGATAGAGACATGGGTCCTTCACCTACCCCCCCATTTGTGGACCTTCTGAATCCAACGGTACCACCCGTCAGTCTGTAGGACTTACCGTTGAAAAGTTGTTGCACAACATGTGAGATAGAGACCTGGTACCATGACCTACCCCCCCATTTGTCTGTATCCTGAATCCAACGGTCACACCCCTGAGTCTGTAGGACTTACCGTTCAAAAGTTGTTGCACAACATGTGAGATAGAGACCTGGTACCATGACCTACCCCCCCATTTGTGCCTACCCTGAGTCCAACGGTACCCTTCTTGAGTCTCTAGGACATATGGTTCTCGAGTTATTACCAAAATAATATTCCCCATATAAGTCAATGGGAGGAGTGAAAATTTCACTAAGTATCACAGCCTAAAACTCTCTTCCAGAAAGTGGTTAGGAGCATGTTTCAGGCCATTCTGAGTCCATGGGACATGCTTCCATGGGTACTTTTTTGGACATTGTACCACCCATAACTCCTAAGTCCAACCAGATAGAGACATGGCACCATGACCGAACCACCCATTGTCAGGGATTGCCTTTCCAGTGGTACCACCCCTGAGTCTGTACGACTTATCGTTCAAAAGTTGTTGCACAACATGTGAGATAGAGACATGGGACCTTCACCTACCCCCCCATTTGTCTGTATCCTGAATCCAGTGCTACCACCCTTGAGTCTGTAGGACTTACCGTTCAAAAGTTGTTGCACAACATGTGAGATACAGTCCTGGTACCATGATCTACCCCCCCATTTGTCATCATTCTCAATCCAACCGTACCATTCTTGAGCTTCTAGGACTTACCGTTCCAGAGATATGACCCGTTCAAGGAGGGTTGTGTTTAGTAAAACGGAACCAGGGTTGTGTTTAGTGGGTTAGGGTTAGGGTATAGTAACCACGATCGGGAATTCCCGATCCTCAACGGAGCGAGCTAGAGCCACGGGACCTTCACCTACCCCCCCATTTGCATGGTTTCCGCATCCACCGGTGCTACTTTCAAGTCTCTACGAGGTCGGGAAGCGTGATTTTCAATTGTATAAGCTTTTTCCCTCCTTCGGCCAAGCCTGAAGGAAGGACGCATCCCCCTCGGTCGCCGACGACCGTGACCGGCCATCGGCTGAGACTGTCAGCTCCAGTGTTGGAACTTGGGTGCATGTTGCCATGCGTTACCATCCATGGGGGGATGGCCAGGCACACGCACGTGACCAGGGATGACCACGGTCGGTCACCCATGCGGGAGACTATCAGCTCCAGGGTTGGAACCGGCATGGATCCGCATCCATGTGTCCGACTATCGGCTCCAGGGTTGGAACCGGCATGGATCCGCATCCATGTGGGAGACTACGAACGCCAGTGTGGGAACCGGCAGGCATATGGCCATGGTGAGCCACATGCTTACAAGTACCATGATGTCACTTGGTATTTATCCCCTGCTACGGTCACGGGTACGTCAAAGTAGGTGCCCGAAAGAAATTCGAGACACGTATGTCCCCGCGTCCGCCCCGTCGCCAGGAATCCAAAAATGTATCTCTTACGAAGATCCGACGTTCCTGAGCCAAGTTATTGAGGAAAAACCGTGTTTGTCCAGACCCACAATGCATTGCAGCTGAGCGGTGGGCGTATCCGTTTATGTTTCTCGAAATAACTTTTGATCCGTAAGCGTTAGAGACTTGGAACCAACTCCTACCCCCCCATTATCGGGGACGGGCTTTCCAACGGTACCTGTCGCATCACCGTACGACGTCGGGAAGTGGGCGTAACTTGTCAAAACAGTGAACGGTAGGAGTGAAAATTTCACAAAGTGCCACAGCCCAAAAATGTCTTCCAGAAAGTGGTTAGGAGCACGTTTCAGGCCGTTCTGAGTCGATTGGACATGCTTCCACGTGTAGTTTTTTGGACATTGTACAGCATATAACTCCTAAGTCCAACGAGATAGAGACATGGGTCCTTCACCTACCCCCCCATTTGTGGACCTTCTGAATCCAACGGTACCACCCCTGAGTCTGTAGGACTTACCGTTGAAAAGTTGTTGCACAACATGTGAGATAGAGACCTGGTACCATGACCTACCCCCCCATTTGTCTGTATCCTGAATCCAATGCTACCACCCTTGAGTCTGTAGGACCTACCGTTCAAAAGTTGTTGCACAACATGTGAGATAGAGACCTGGGACCATGACCTACCCCCCCATTTGTGCCTACCCTGAGTCCAACAGTACCTTTCCTGAGTCTCTATGACATATGGTTCTCGAGTTATGACCAAAATAAAATTCCCCATTCAAGTCAATGGGAGGAGTGAAAATTTCACTAAGTATCACAGCCTAAAACTGTCTTCCAGAAAGTTGTTAGGAGTATGTTTCAGGCCATTCTGAGTCGAATGGACATGCTTCCATGTGTACTTTTTTGGACATTGTAACACCCATAACTCCTAAGTCCAACCAGATACAGACATGGCACCATGACCGAACCACCCATTGTCAGCTATGGCCTTTCCAGTGGTACCACCCCTGAGTCTGTACGACTTATCGTTCAAAAGTTGTTGCACAACATGTGAGATAGAGACATGGGACCTTCACCTACCCCCCCATTTGTCTGTATCCTGAATCCAGTGCTACCACCCTTGAGTCTGTAGGACTTACCGTTCAAAAGTTGTTGCACAACATGTGAGATACAGTCCTGGTACCATGATCTACCCCCCCATTTGTCATCATTCTGAATCCAACCGTACCATTCTTGAGCTTCTAGGACTTACCGTTCCAGAGATATGACCCGTTCAAGGAGGGTTGTGTTTAGTAAAACGGAACCAGGGTTGTGTTTAGTAAAACGGGTTAGGGTTAGGGTTAGGGGTTAGGGTTAGGATAGGGGGTTATAACCACGATCATCAATTTTGATGATCCTCAACGGAGCGAGCTAGAGCCACGGGACCTTCACCTACCCCCCCATTTGCATGGTTTCCGCATCCACCGGTGCTACTTTCAAGTCTCTACGAGGTCGGGAAGCGTGATTTTCAATTGTATAAGCTTTTTCCCTCCTTCGGCCAAGCCTGAAGGAAGGACGCTCCCCCCTCGGTCACCGACGACCGTCACCGGTCATCGGCTGAGACTGTCAGCTCCACTGTTGGAACTTGGGTGCATGTCGCCGTGTGTTACCATCCATGGGGGGATGGCCAGGCACATGCACGGGACCAGGGATGACCACGGTCGATCACCCATGCGGGAGACTATCAGTTCCAGGGTTGGAACCGGTGTGAGTTCCAGGGTTGGAACTTGGGTGCATGTTGCCATGCGTTACCATCCATGGGGGGATGGCCAGGCACACGCACGTGACCAGGGATGACCATGGTAGGTCACCCATGCGGGAGACTATCGGCTCCAGGGTTGGAACCGGCATGGATCCGCATCCATGTGTCCGACTATCGGCTCCAGGGTTGGAACCGGCATGGATCCGCATCCATGTGGGGGCTACGAACGCCAGTGTGGGAACTGGCAGGCACATGGCCATGGTGAGCCACATGCTTACAAGTCCCATGATGTCACTTGGTATTTATCCCCTGCTACGGTCACGGGTACGTCAAAGTAGGTGCCCGAAAGAAATTCGAGACACGTACGTCCCCGCGTCCGCCCCGTCGCCAGGAATCCAAAAATGTATCTCTTACGAAGATCCGACGTTCCCGAGCCGAGTTATTAAGCAAAAACCGTGTTTGGCGAGACCCACAATGCATTGCAGCCGAGCAGTGGGCGTATCCGTTTACGTTTCTCGAAATAACTTTTGATCCGTAAGCGTTAGAGACTTGGAACCAACTCCTACCCCCCCATTATCGGGGACGGGCTTTCCAACGGTACCTGTCGCATCGCCGTACGACGTCGAGAAGTGGGCGTAACTTGTCAAAACAGTGAAGGGTAGGAGTGAAAATTTCACTAAGTGCCACAGCCCAAAAATGTCTTCCAGAAAGTGGTTAGGAGCACGTTTCAGGCCATTCTGAGTCGATTGGACATGCTTCCACGGGTACTTTTTTGGACATTTTACAGCATATAACTCCTAAGTACAACCAGATAGAGACATGGGTCCTTCACCTACCCCCCCATTTGTGGACCTTCTGAATCCAACGGTACCACCCGTCAGTCTGTAGGACTTACCGTTGAAAAGTTGTTGCACAACATGTGAGATAGAGACCTGGTACCATGACCTACCCCCCCATTTGTCTGTATCCTGAATCCAACGGTCACACCCCTGAGTCTGTAGGACTTACCGTTCAAAAGTTGTTGCACAACATGTGAGATAGAGACCTGGTACCATGACCTACCCCCCCATTTGTGCCTACCCTGAGTCCAACGGTACCCTTCTTGAGTCTCTAGGACATATGGTTCTCGAGTTATTACCAAAATAATATTCCCCATATAAGTCAATGGGAGGAGTGAAAATTTCACTAAGTATCACAGCCTAAAACTCTCTTCCAGAAAGTGGTTAGGAGCATGTTTCAGGCCATTCTGAGTCCATGGGACATGCTTCCATGGGTACTTTTTTGGACATTGTACCACCCATAACTCCTAAGTCCAACCAGATAGAGACATGGCACCATGACCGAACCACCCATTGTCAGGGATTGCCTTTCCAGTGGTACCACCCCTGAGTCTGTACGACTTATCGTTCAAAAGTTGTTGCACAACATGTGAGATAGAGACATGGGACCTTCACCTACCCCCCCATTTGTCTGTATCCTGAATCCAGTGCTACCACCCTTGAGTCTGTAGGACTTACCGTTCAAAAGTTGTTGCACAACATGTGAGATACAGTCCTGGTACCATGATCTACCCCCCCATTTGTCATCATTCTCAATCCAACCGTACCATTCTTGAGCTTCTAGGACTTACCGTTCCAGAGATATGACCCGTTCAAGGAGGGTTGTGTTTAGTAAAACGGAACCAGGGTTGTGTTTAGTGGGTTAGGGTTAGGGTATAGTAACCACGATCGGGAATTCCCGATCCTCAACGGAGCGAGCTAGAGCCACGGGACCTTCACCTACCCCCCCATTTGCATGGTTTCCGCATCCACCGGTGCTACTTTCAAGTCTCTACGAGGTCGGGAAGCGTGATTTTCAATTGTATAAGCTTTTTCCCTCCTTCGGCCAAGCCTGAAGGAAGGACGCATCCCCCTCGGTCGCCGACGACCGTGACCGGCCATCGGCTGAGACTGTCAGCTCCAGTGTTGGAACTTGGGTGCATGTTGCCATGCGTTACCATCCATGGGGGGATGGCCAGGCACACGCACGTGACCAGGGATGACCACGGTCGGTCACCCATGCGGGAGACTATCAGCTCCAGGGTTGGAACCGGCATGGATCCGCATCCATGTGTCCGACTATCGGCTCCAGGGTTGGAACCGGCATGGATCCGCATCCATGTGGGAGACTACGAACGCCAGTGTGGGAACCGGCAGGCATATGGCCATGGTGAGCCACATGCTTACAAGTACCATGATGTCACTTGGTATTTATCCCCTGCTACGGTCACGGGTACGTCAAAGTAGGTGCCCGAAAGAAATTCGAGACACGTATGTCCCCGCGTCCGCCCCGTCGCCAGGAATCCAAAAATGTATCTCTTACGAAGATCCGACGTTCCTGAGCCAAGTTATTGAGGAAAAACCGTGTTTGTCCAGACCCACAATGCATTGCAGCTGAGCGGTGGGCGTATCCGTTTATGTTTCTCGAAATAACTTTTGATCCGTAAGCGTTAGAGACTTGGAACCAACTCCTACCCCCCCATTATCGGGGACGGGCTTTCCAACGGTACCTGTCGCATCACCGTACGACGTCGGGAAGTGGGCGTAACTTGTCAAAACAGTGAACGGTAGGAGTGAAAATTTCACAAAGTGCCACAGCCCAAAAATGTCTTCCAGAAAGTGGTTAGGAGCACGTTTCAGGCCGTTCTGAGTCGATTGGACATGCTTCCACGTGTAGTTTTTTGGACATTGTACAGCATATAACTCCTAAGTCCAACGAGATAGAGACATGGGTCCTTCACCTACCCCCCCATTTGTGGACCTTCTGAATCCAACGGTACCACCCCTGAGTCTGTAGGACTTACCGTTGAAAAGTTGTTGCACAACATGTGAGATAGAGACCTGGTACCATGACCTACCCCCCCATTTGTCTGTATCCTGAATCCAATGCTACCACCCTTGAGTCTGTAGGACCTACCGTTCAAAAGTTGTTGCACAACATGTGAGATAGAGACCTGGGACCATGACCTACCCCCCCATTTGTGCCTACCCTGAGTCCAACAGTACCTTTCCTGAGTCTCTATGACATATGGTTCTCGAGTTATGACCAAAATAAAATTCCCCATTCAAGTCAATGGGAGGAGTGAAAATTTCACTAAGTATCACAGCCTAAAACTGTCTTCCAGAAAGTTGTTAGGAGTATGTTTCAGGCCATTCTGAGTCGAATGGACATGCTTCCATGTGTACTTTTTTGGACATTGTAACACCCATAACTCCTAAGTCCAACCAGATACAGACATGGCACCATGACCGAACCACCCATTGTCAGCTATGGCCTTTCCAGTGGTACCACCCCTGAGTCTGTACGACTTATCGTTCAAAAGTTGTTGCACAACATGTGAGATAGAGACATGGGACCTTCACCTACCCCCCCATTTGTCTGTATCCTGAATCCAGTGCTACCACCCTTGAGTCTGTAGGACTTACCGTTCAAAAGTTGTTGCACAACATGTGAGATACAGTCCTGGTACCATGATCTACCCCCCCATTTGTCATCATTCTGAATCCAACCGTACCATTCTTGAGCTTCTAGGACTTACCGTTCCAGAGATATGACCCGTTCAAGGAGGGTTGTGTTTAGTAAAACGGAACCAGGGTTGTGTTTAGTAAAACGGGTTAGGGTTAGGGTTAGGGTTAGGGTTAGGGTTATGTGCTTGACGGGTCACTCCTGGAACCGATGTAGCAATTGTGGAACGGATCCCCTGTCTGTAGATGGAGAGGACGGACGCTTTTCGGCGGTTAGCTAATGCGCTAGCTCACACTCCATTCATTTCCAATGGAAAGTTGCTAAATTTCGCGCGTCGAGTTGGAATTCCACGTTTTGGGCAAAATAACGAAATAATAAAATGGGAAAAAATATGACAGATACTCCTGAATCAGGAGATCTCGAAAATGTAATTTTCTTTAAAAAAAAAACACGTTTTTTTGTACATTTTCACGTGCTCTGAAAATATTTGATGCAATACACTAAACGGCCACAAGGGTTCGCTGTTTCCCTATTGTTGAATTCCCGGAAATCTACCTTTTCGCCTAAATCGGGTGGAAATGTTAGGAGTGAACGGGCGGTAAGTTCACGTTCCAGGAAATCAACCTCCATGCGGCAAGTACCTCAAATACATGCCCAGAACGGTTGCTTGACTGTGGGTATCAAGGTGAGGAGTGAAGGGTGGGTGAGTTGAAGTTCCGTAAAAGGGACCTCCGTGGGGCAAGTACCAAAGAGACACGCCCAGGACAGTTGCCTGAATGAGGGCAAAGTTAAAGAATGAATAAAGACTTGAAAACAAGCAGAGAAGAATTCCTGGAAGACGAGGTTGCTTTTATGGAATTACAACGGTGTACCAGGGGCACGAAGTTTCAGGAGGACAGGACATCTGAATAATAAGCCTGAGAGGGGTGCTTAAGAGTGGGTGAACAGGTTCAAATGGTGGTCGGGGTCTCCTGGAGTTCAAGTTCCAGGAAATCGATCTAAGTGCGGTAAGTACCAAAGACACACGCCCAGGACAGTTGCCTGACAGAGGTCAAAGTGTAGCAGTGAACGGGCGCTAAGTTCAAGTTCCAGGAAATGGACCTACATGCCGTAAAAATCTCAGACACATACCCAGAACGGTTGCTTGACTGTGGGTATCAAGGTGAGGAGTGAAGGGTGGGTGAGTTGAAGTTCCATAAAAGGGACCTCCGTGGGGCAAGTACCAAAGAGACACGCCCAGGACAGTTGCCTGAATGAGGGCAAAGTTAAAGAATGAATAAAGACTTGAAAACAAGCAGAGAAGAATTCCTGGAAGACGAGGTTGCTTTTATGGAATTACAACGGTGTACCAGGGGCACGAAGTTTCAGGAGGACAGGACATCTGGATAATAAGCCTGAGAGGGGTGCTTAAGAGTGGGTGAACAGGTTCAAATGGTGGTCGGGGTCTCCTGGAGTTCAAGTTCCAGGAAATCGACCTCCATGGGGCAAGTACCAAAGATACATGCCCAGGACAGTTGCCTGAGACTGATGACTATTTTTCATTCTTATTTATTTATTTTTTTTATTCTTATTTTATTTTTATTTATTTTTTTCCACACACACGCACACACTATTCTTTAATTGTGATTACAGATTGCCTGGTGATTGTATTTACATGGGGGTTCTTGGTGACATCACAAGTGTTTCTTGTGTTCTCTGTGCGGCACGGTTTGGGAGACTTATCTTGCGGCGTGTTGGGGGACTTGCATCTTCCACAATCTCATTGGAGGTTTCTCCTTCATTGGAGGACTCCCGTCGCTGCCGTAGAATGAAGTATGTGATGGCAGTGATGATCCCGATGGCGGCCACGGTGCCTGCTACGATTCCTGCAATCATTCCCGCCGATGGAGAACCTGGTAGGTCCAGTTCCAGGAAGCACTCCTCCACACCAACACGATTAGCGGCAGTGCATTTGTAAGTTCCTGCATCGCTCTCACTGGCATCTTGGATGGTGAGTGTGCCTGCCATTTGATCCATCACCGCCGAGGTGGGCAGTTTCCAGGGTGGTATTCTTTCCCATTGGTACTGGATAGGTGCAGCACCTTCCTGAGATCCACAATGTAGCACTTTGGTTTTGACAACCTCTCCGGACCCTTCAGTGTAATAACAACTGGGCTTTGATGGCCGTTTGAGCACTCTGAGGACCATCTTGATGCTTTGGATGCCTGGAGTCTTCTTAACCTGGCACTTGTAGATGCCGGTGTCTCTGTGAGTCAGCAGCGAAAGATGAATGCCAGCATCTCCTTTCGCAGGGTCTACTGCATGGAAGTAGACTCTGCCCTTTAGAGGTTCATAGAGACTGTCGTAGATCTGGCCGGCCGAATACAGGAGCACCTCTTCCGTTTCCATTGGGTGGCGTACGGACTTCACGCTCCATTCGATCTCCAAATTTCCTTCATCCTCCGGGGCAATGGTGAACTCGCAGTTCAGCTTCACATTCTCTCCCTCAGCCTTCTCCAAAATCTTGTTGGTGGTGGTGATGATCTCCAGTCCTTTAGCTGTTAGCACCATGATGGAAAGTAGGAAGGCAAGCCGGTCCATGGTAGCGTCTGTCTCTGCAGCCAGACTTGCTCCTTATATAGTCCTTGGTCAGAAAAGGTCACACCCACCAGTAATTTCAAGAGCCAATAGAATGTTTCGGTTTGACTGTTGAAATTGTGGAATTCCATGTAGACAACCTGGGAAAATGACTCAAATTTTGAATTTGGCGCCTTTTTGATTTTGCAACTATTTTTGCAACTATTGGTTGACGGCCAATTGCGTCACTCCCAGCAGCGGTCAAGGGTATAAATAGAGGTGTCTTTTGGGAATGCATCAGAGTGAATTTGAACCGCCCTGCCTACAAGTTGGAAAACAGATCCGGAGGAAGGCTCGATTTATGGAAATGCCACGTCGTCAGCGGCCAGGTATGATCTTTGGAATTGTTCCCTTTGCACGTTCTTGTCTCGTTATATATCACATAATATAGAGTTTATTTGGCTTTCATTCTGCAGTGGAAATGGAACTATATGTGGACGCGCTAGCGCCAGCGCCAGCGCGTGGGCGAGCGCAAGCGCCAGCACCAGCGCCAGCGCCAGCGCCAGCGCAACCTCCGCTATGGATCACGATGGAAGTGGACAATAGAGTCCAGTCCCAACCGACTGGGGAAGGAAGGCAAGCATAATTCCATTTTAAAGACAGAGATATTATGATACAATAGATTCATTCAGAAGGCTAGGTCTACATCCAGGATAGTTACATAAAATCCTTAAAGACGACGTGCAATTCCCGGAAAGATACATTCATGTATGTAATTCAACCTGAAGCTAAATGATACATTTTTTAAATTGAGGATATTTTTTTTTCCCTTTCAGATGCAGTTGCCAGTGTCCCAATGATTGTGCTTTGTTGACCATCGCAATCGCGTGCATGATCACAGCGGTGTATTTGATCATCATGCTCATTCTTCATCATTTCAATGTCATCTAAATAAACTAAAGTTTGATTCCCAAGAAATCCTTGTCTGAGTCTTATTGGACTTATTGCATTCTCAAAAAAGTGTTCCCTGGAGTAGAATATTTGGAAGTGAATGTTTCCATTGTGGAACTTAGACTGATAACCAGGGTGGATTCCTGGAAGTTGATGTTGAATTTGTGGAAATGCAGTCATCCAACATAGGCAAATGAGCCGATGGCTGTGTTCCAAGAGTCAGGTGCTTCACAGTAGGGCGTGGCTCCAGATAGAGGATTTTTGCTTTGGTGGGTGCGCTTTCCCCATTTGTCGAACCGGAATTTGATGATATGGAGTTTAAAGGGATTGGCTGTTGCGTGGTGATGTCATTGGAACCATACCTTATAAATACGCGTTTCACGCAGATGATATCCATTAAGGAGACAGTGTGGGGCACGACTTTGAACTTTGAAAATGATGGCGTCGGAGACTCAGCGCAGCAAGAGGCGACTGCAGCAGGGGAAAATGAAGCGCAAGGTAAATTCTTGGAAGTTTACGTCACCTTTGTGGAAAAGCGTTGGCTTGTCCACCATAGGCAATGAGCCAGGTTGCTATATGTTCCAAGTGTTAAGTCTTAGAGGGCATGCTTTCCAGTTGGTTATGGCAAGCACATTGGAGGAACCAGGGTGATATCCAGAAAGTCCATGTCGATATTGTGGAAGTGATGATCCATATCCATATTTTACATTTTGTATGTTGTTGTTGTATAGTTGGACTTCACTGACAGTGAATACGAGGAAGAGATCCTGGAACAACGTCTCTCATCCCTAACACGGGACCTCCTACCCCGGAAATTGAACGTGGTGAGTAGAATTCCTGGAAGTGCTTTAGTTAGTGTAACATAGGGAAGTACAAAACTTCTTAATTCCAAAAAATATAACATACTGTTTCCTTAGGCTGGTGAAACCACCACAACTCCCCAGTCTGGGAAAAGGAAGAAGAAACAGAAGGACAAACTCCAAAAGGTCAACCAGTCAAAAGGCCAAAAAGTCAATCAGTTTGAGAAGGATGTGGGAAATGGACCCAAAGTTTCAAAGGAAAAGAAGAAAAAAACACATGGACTTCAGGCAGGGAGGAAAAATAGACCTTCAAACAAAAAAAAAACACTTCCCGATACAATCGACACTCATGTAAGTAGAAATGGGAGAACGGAAATAGCATAAGAACTGTCTTAATAGATATAAAAGCAGTAACCTTCTTACATTTTCATGTCTTCAGGGTCGACGAAGAGCACTCGACTTTACACCTGAATTTCTTGCCATGCTCAGACTTGTCTTCCAAAAGGAAATCCAGAAAAAGCTCATCACGAAGAGCAGAATCAAAGACATCCTGAAAAGAAACCCAGCAGTCCTACAGATATGTAGAAGGATGAAACTATCTGTTGAAAACGTTCGAAACCGAATTCGCATGATGATAAGACAAGATTAATGTTTTGATTTGTCTGTGTTCTATTTGTTGTACTTGGATATGTACATGAAAAAATAAAAGTCATTTGGTAGTTGCAGAGACTCGGTGTCATCTTCCAGGTTTTTTTTACATCATATGTCATAAGACTTCCGAGGAAGTCACATCACCCCCAAAAAAAAATCTACACCACAGTGCTGATTGACAGAGGGCAAATGTTAAGGGTGAAAGGTGGACGGGTTCACCTTCCAGGAAATGGACGTCCACGGGTAAATATCAAAAACACACACCCAGGACAGTTGCTTGACAGAGGGCAAATGTTAAGGGTGAAAGGTGGACGCGTTCACCTTCCAGGAAATGGACGTCCGCGGGTAAATATCAAAAACACACACCCAGGACAGTTGCTTGACAGAGGGCAAATGTTAAGGGTGAAAGGTGGACGCGTTCACCTTCCAGTAAATGGACGTTCGCGGGTAAATATCAAAAACACACACCCAGGACAGTTGCTTGACAGAGGGCAAATGTTAAGGGTGAAAGGTGGACGAGTTCACCTTCCAGAAAATGGACTTCCACGGGTAAGTATCAAAGACACAACCCCAAGGACAGTTGCTTGACAGAGGGCAAAGGTTAAGCGTGAAAGGTGGACGAGTTCACCTTCCAGAAAATGGACTTCCACGGGTAAGTATCAAAGACACAACCCCCAGGACAGTTGCTTTACAGAGGGCAAATGTTAAGGGTGAAAGGTGGACGAGTTCACCTTCCAGAAAATGGACTTCCACGGGTAAGTATCAAAGACACAACCCCCAGGACAGTTGCTTGACAGAGGGCAAATGTTAAGGGTGAAAGGTGGATGAATACACCTTCCAGGAAATGGACGTCCAGAGGTAAGTATCAAAGACACAACCCCCAGGACAGTTGCTTGACAGAGGGCAAATGTTAAGCGTGAAAGGTGGATGAATACACCTTCCAGGAAATGGACGTCCAGAGGTAAGTATCAAAGACACAACCCCCAGGACAGTTGCTTGACAGAGGGCAAATGTTAAGCGTGAAAGGTGGACGAGTTCACCTTCCAGAAAATGGACTTCCACGGGTAAGTATCAAAGACACAACCCCCAGGACAGTTGCTTGACAGAGGGCAAATGTTAAGGGTGAAAGGTGGATGAATACACCTTCCAGGAAATGGACGTCCAGAGGTAAGTATCAAAGACACAACCCCCAGGACAGTTGCTTGACAGAGGACAAATGTTAAGCGTGAAAGGTGGACGAGTTCACCTTCCAGGAAATGGACTTCCACGGGTAAGTATCAAAGACACAACCCCCAGGACAGTTGCTTGACAGAGGGCAAAGGTTAAGCGTGAAAGGTGGACGAGTTCACCTTCCAGAAAATGGACTTCCACGGGTAAGTATCAAAGACACAACCCCCAGGACAGTTGCTTGACAGAGGACAAATGTTAAGGGTGAAAGGTGGATGAATACACCTTCCAGGAAATGGACGTCCAGAGGTAAGTATCAAAGACACAACCCCCAGGACAGTTGCTTGACAGAGTGCAAATGTTAAGCGTGAAAGGTGGACGAGTTCACCTTCCAGAAAATGGACTTCCACGGGTAAGTATCAAAGACACAACCCCCAGGACAGTTGCTTGACAGAGGGCAAAGGTTAAGCGTGAAAGGTGGACGAGTTCGCCTTCCAGAAAATGGACTTCCACGGGTAAGTATCAAAGACACAACCCCCAGAACAGTTGCTTGACAGAGGGCAAATGTTAAGGGTGAAAGGTGGATGAATACACCTTCCAGGAAATGGACGTCCAGAGGTAAGTATCAAAGACACAACCCCCAGGACAGTTGCTTGACAGAGGGCAAAGGTTAAGCGTGAAAGGTGGACGAGTTCACCTTCCAGAAAATGGACTTCCACGGGTAAGTATCAAAGACACAACCCCCAGGACAGTTGCTTGACAGAGGGCAAAGGTTAAGCGTGAAAGGTGGACGAGTTCACCTTCCAGAAAATGGACTTCCACGGGTAAGTATCAAAGACACAACCCCCAGGACAGTTGCTTTACAGAGGGCAAATGTTAAGGGTGAAAGGTGGACGAGTTCACCTTCCAGAAAATGGACTTCCACGGGTAAGTATCAAAGACACAACCCCCAGGACAGTTGCTTGACAGAGGGCAAATGTTAAGGGTGAAAGGTGGATGAATACACCTTCCAGGAAATGGACGTCCAGAGGTAAGTATCAAAGACACAACCCCCAGGACAGTTGCTTGACAGAGGGCAAATGTTAAGCGTGAAAGGTGGATGAATACACCTTCCAGGAAATGGACGTCCAGAGGTAAGTATCAAAGACACAACCCCCAGGACAGTTGCTTGACAGAGGGCAAATGTTAAGCGTGAAAGGTGGACGAGTTCACCTTCCAGAAAATGGACTTCCACGGGTAAGTATCAAAGACACAACCCCCAGGACAGTTGCTTGACAGAGGGCAAATGTTAAGGGTGAAAGGTGGACGGGTTCACCTTCCAGGAAATGGACGTCCAGAGGTAAGTATCAAAGACACAACCCCCAGGACAGTTGCTTGACAGAGTGCAAATGTTAAGCGTGAAAGGTGGACGAGTTCACCTTCCAGAAAATGGACTTCCACGGGTAAGTATCAAAGACACAACCCCCAGGACAGTTGCTTGACAGAGGGCAAAGGTTAAGCGTGAAAGGTGGACGAGTTCACCTTCCAGAAAATGGACTTCCACGGGTAAGTATCAAAGACACAACCCCCAGGACAGTTGCTTGACAGAGGGCAAATGTTAAGGGTGAAAGGTGGATGAATACACCTTCCAGGAAATGGACGTCCAGAGGTAAGTATCAAAGACACAACCCCCAGGACAGTTGCTTGACAGAGTGCAAATGTTAAGCGTGAAAGGTGGACGAGTTCACCTTCCAGAAAATGGACTTCCACGGGTAAGTATCAAAGACACAACCCCCAGGACAGTTGCTTGACAGAGGACAAATGTTAAGGGTGAAAGGTGGATGAATACACCTTCCAGGAAATGGACGTCCAGAGGTAAGTATCAAAGACACAACCCCCAGGACAGTTGCTTGACAGAGTGCAAATGTTAAGCGTGAAAGGTGGACGAGTTCACCTTCCAGAAAATGGACTTCCACGGGTAAGTATCAAAGACACAACCCCCAGGACAGTTGCTTGACAGAGGGCAAAGGTTAAGCGTGAAAGGTGGACGAGTTCGCCTTCCAGAAAATGGACTTCCACGGGTAAGTATCAAAGACACAACCCCCAGAACAGTTGCTTGACAGAGGGCAAATGTTAAGGGTGAAAGGTGGATGAATACACCTTCCAGGAAATGGACGTCCAGAGGTAAGTATCAAAGACACAACCCCCAGGACAGTTGCTTGACAGAGGGCAAAGGTTAAGCGTGAAAGGTGGACGAGTTCACCTTCCAGAAAATGGACTTCCACGGGTAAGTATCAAAGACACAACCCCCAGGACAGTTGCTTGACAGAGGGCAAAGGTTAAGCGTGAAAGGTGGACGAGTTCACCTTCCAGAAAATGGACTTCCACGGGTAAGTATCAAAGACACAACCCCCAGGACAGTTGCTTTACAGAGGGCAAATGTTAAGGGTGAAAGGTGGACGAGTTCACCTTCCAGAAAATGGACTTCCACGGGTAAGTATCAAAGACACAACCCCCAGGACAGTTGCTTGACAGAGGGCAAATGTTAAGGGTGAAAGGTGGATGAATACACCTTCCAGGAAATGGACGTCCAGAGGTAAGTATCAAAGACACAACCCCCAGGACAGTTGCTTGACAGAGGGCAAATGTTAAGGGTGAAAGGTGGATGAATACACCTTCCAGGAAATGGACGTCCACGGGTAAGTATCAAAGACACAACCCCCAGGACAGTTGCTTGACAGAGGGCAAATGTTAAGGGTGAAAGGTGGACGAGTTCACCTTCCAGAAAATGGACTTCAACGGGTAAGTATCAAAGACACAACCCCCAGGACAGTTGCTTGACAGAGGGCAAATGTTAAGCGTGAAAGGTGGACGAGTTCACCTTCCAGAAAATGGACTTCAACGGGTAAGTATCAAACACACAACCCCCAGGACAGTTGCTTGACAGAGGGCAAATGTTAAGCGTGAAAGGTGGACGAGTTCACCTTCCAGAAAATGGACTTCCACGGGTAAGTATCAAAGACACAACCCCCAGGACAGTTGCTTGACAGAGGGCAAATGTTAAGGGTGAAAGGTGGACGAGTTCACCTTCCAGAAAATGGACTTCCACGGGTAAGTATCAAAGACACAACCCCCAGGACAGTTGCTTGACAGAGGGCAAATGTTAAGCGTGAAAGGTGGACGAGTTCACCTTCCAGAAAATGGACTTCCACGGGTAAGTATCAAAGACACAACCCCCAGGACAGTTGCTTGACAGAGGGCAAATGTTAAGGGTGAAAGGTGGATGAATACACCTTCCAGGAAATGGACGTCCAGAGGTAAGTATCAAAGACACAACCCCCAGGACAGTTGCTTGACAGAGTGCAAATGTTAAGCGTGAAAGGTGGACGAGTTCACCTTCCAGAAAATGGACTTCCACGGGTAAGTATCAAAGACACAACCCCCAGGACAGTTGCTTGACAGAGGGCAAATGTTAAGGGTGAAAGGTGGATGAATACACCTTCCAGGAAATGGACGTCCAGAGGTAAGTATCAAAGACACAACCCCCAGGACAGTTGCTTGACAGAGGGCAAAGGTTAAGCGTGAAAGGTGGACGAGTTCACCTTCCAGAAAATGGACTTCCACGGGTAAGTATCAAAGACACAACCCCCAGGACAGTTGCTTGACAGAGGGCAAAGGTTAAGCGTGAAAGGTGGACGAGTTCACCTTCCAGAAAATGGACTTCCACGGGTAAGTATCAAAGACACAACCCCCAGGACAGTTGCTTTACAGAGGGCAAATGTTAAGGGTGAAAGGTGGACGAGTTCACCTTCCAGAAAATGGACTTCCACGGGTAAGTATCAAAGACACAACCCCCAGGACAGTTGCTTGACAGAGGGCAAATGTTAAGGGTGAAAGGTGGATGAATACACCTTCCAGGAAATGGACGTCCAGAGGTAAGTATCAAAGACACAACCCCCAGGACAGTTGCTTGACAGAGGGCAAATGTTAAGCGTGAAAGGTGGATGAATACACCTTCCAGGAAATGGACGTCCAGAGGTAAGTATCAAAGACACAACCCCCAGGACAGTTGCTTGACAGAGGGCAAATGTTAAGCGTGAAAGGTGGACGAGTTCACCTTCCAGAAAATGGACTTCCACGGGTAAGTATCAAAGACACAACCCCCAGGACAGTTGCTTGACAGAGGGCAAATGTTAAGGGTGAAAGGTGGACGGGTTCACCTTCCAGGAAATGGACGTCCAGAGGTAAGTATCAAAGACACAACCCCCAGGACAGTTGCTTGACAGAGTGCAAATGTTAAGCGTGAAAGGTGGACGAGTTCACCTTCCAGAAAATGGACTTCCACGGGTAAGTATCAAAGACACAACCCCCAGGACAGTTGCTTGACAGAGGGCAAAGGTTAAGCGTGAAAGGTGGACGAGTTCACCTTCCAGAAAATGGACTTCCACGGGTAAGTATCAAAGACACAACCCCCAGGACAGTTGCTTGACAGAGGGCAAATGTTAAGCGTGAAAGGTGGACGAGTTCACCTTCCAGAAAATGGACTTCCACGGGTAAGTATCAAAGACACAACCCCCAGGACAGTTGCTTGACAGAGGGCAAATGTTAAGGGTGAAAGGTGGATGAATACACCTTCCAGGAAATGGACGTCCAGAGGTAAGTATCAAAGACACAACCCCCAGGACAGTTGCTTGACAGAGGGCAAATGTTAAGGGTGAAAGGTGGATGAATACACCTTCCAGGAAATGGACGTCCACGGGTAAGTATCAAAGACACAACCCCCAGGACAGTTGCTTGACAGAGGGCAAATGTTAAGGGTGAAAGGTGGACGAGTTCACCTTCCAGAAAATGGACTTCAACGGGTAAGTATCAAAGACACAACCCCCAGGACAGTTGCTTGACAGAGGGCAAATGTTAAGCGTGAAAGGTGGACGAGTTCACCTTCCAGAAAATGGACTTCAACGGGTAAGTATCAAAGACACAACCCCCAGGACAGTTGCTTGACAGAGGGCAAATGTTAAGCGTGAAAGGTGGACGAGTTCACCTTCCAGAAAATGGACTTCCACGGGTAAGTATCAAAGACACAACCCCCAGGACAGTTGCTTGACAGAGGGCAAATGTTAAGGGTGAAAGGTGGACGAGTTCACCTTCCAGAAAATGGACTTCCACGGGTAAGTATCAAAGACACAACCCCCAGGACAGTTGCTTGACAGAGGGCAAATGTTAAGCGTGAAAGGTGGACGAGTTCACCTTCCAGAAAATGGACTTCCACGGGTAAGTATCAAAGACACAACCCCCAGGACAGTTGCTTGACAGAGGGCAAATGTTAAGGGTGAAAGGTGGATGAATACACCTTCCAGGAAATGGACGTCCAGAGGTAAGTATCAAAGACACAACCCCCAGGACAGTTGCTTGACAGAGTGCAAATGTTAAGCGTGAAAGGTGGACGAGTTCACCTTCCAGAAAATGGACTTCCACGGGTAAGTATCAAAGACACAACCCCCAGGACAGTTGCTTGACAGAGGACAAATGTTAAGGGTGAAAGGTGGATGAATACACCTTCCAGGAAATGGACGTCCAGAGGTAAGTATCAAAGACACAACCCCCAGGACAGTTGCTTGACAGAGTGCAAATGTTAAGCGTGAAAGGTGGACGAGTTCACCTTCCAGAAAATGGACTTCCACGGGTAAGTATCAAAGACACAACCCCCAGGACAGTTGCTTGACAGAGGGCAAAGGTTAAGCGTGAAAGGTGGACGAGTTCGCCTTCCAGAAAATGGACTTCCACGGGTAAGTATCAAAGACACAACCCCCAGAACAGTTGCTTGACAGAGGGCAAATGTTAAGGGTGAAAGGTGGATGAATACACCTTCCAGGAAATGGACGTCCAGAGGTAAGTATCAAAGACACAACCCCCAGGACAGTTGCTTGACAGAGGGCAAAGGTTAAGCGTGAAAGGTGGACGAGTTCACCTTCCAGAAAATGGACTTCCACGGGTAAGTATCAAAGACACAACCCCAAGGACAGTTGCTTGACAGAGGGCAAAGGTTAAGCGTGAAAGGTGGACGAGTTCACCTTCCAGAAAATGGACTTCCACGGGTAAGTATCAAAGACACAACCCCCAGGACAGTTGCTTTACAGAGGGCAAATGTTAAGGGTGAAAGGTGGACGAGTTCACCTTCCAGAAAATGGACTTCCACGGGTAAGTATCAAAGACACAACCCCCAGGACAGTTGCTTGACAGAGGGCAAATGTTAAGGGTGAAAGGTGGATGAATACACCTTCCAGGAAATGGACGTCCAGAGGTAAGTATCAAAGACACAACCCCCAGGACAGTTGCTTGACAGAGGGCAAATGTTAAGCGTGAAAGGTGGATGAATACACCTTCCAGGAAATGGACGTCCAGAGGTAAGTATCAAAGACACAACCCCCAGGACAGTTGCTTGACAGAGGGCAAATGTTAAGCGTGAAAGGTGGACGAGTTCACCTTCCAGAAAATGGACTTCCACGGGTAAGTATCAAAGACACAACCCCCAGGACAGTTGCTTGACAGAGGGCAAATGTTAAGGGTGAAAGATGGACGGGTTAACCTTCCAGAAAATGGACTTCAACGGGTAAGTATCAAAGACACAACCCCCAGGACAGTTGCTTGACAGAGGGCAAATGTTAAGGGTGAAAGGTGGACGAGTTCACCTTCCAGAAAATGGACTTCCACGGGTAAGTATCAAAGACACAACCCCCAGGACAGTTGCTTGACAGAGGGCAAATGTTAAGGGTGAAAGGTGGACGAGTTCACCTTCCAGAAAATGGACTTCCACGGGTAAGTATCAAAGACACAACCCCCAGGACAGTTGCTTGACAGAGGGCAAATGTTAAGGGTGAAAGGTGGATGAATACACCTTCCAGGAAATGGACGTCCAGAGGTAAGTATCAAAGACACAACCCCCAGGACAGTTGCTTGACAGAGGGCAAATGTTAAGGGTGAAAGGTGGATGAATACACCTTCCAGGAAATGGACGTCCAGAGGTAAGTATCAAAGACACAACCACCAGGACAGTTGCTTGACAGAGGGCAAATGTTAAGGGTGAAAGGTGGACGAGTTCACCTTCCAGAAAATGGACTTCCACGGGTAAGTATCAAAGACACAACCCCCAGGACAGTTGCTTGACAGAGGGCAAATGTTAAGGGTGAAAGGTGGATGAATACACCTTCCAGAAAATGGACTTCAACGGGTAAGTATCAAAGACACAACCCCCAGGACAGTTGCTTGACAGAGGGCAAATGTTAAGGGTGAAAGGTGGACGAGTTCACCTTCCAGAAAATGGACTTCCACGGGTAAGTATCAAAGACACAACCCCCAGGACAGTTGCTTGACAGAGGGCAAATGTTAAGGGTGAAAGGTGGACGAGTTCACCTTCCAGAAAATGGACTTCCACGGGTAAGTATCAAAGACACAACCCCCAGGACAGTTGCTTGACAGAGGGCAAATGTTAAGGGTGAAAGGTGGATGAATACACCTTCCAGGAAATGGACGTCCAGAGGTAAGTATCAAAGACACAACCCCCAGGACAGTTGCTTGACAGAGGGCAAATGTTAAGGGTGAAAGGTGGATGAATACACCTTCCAGGAAATGGACGTCCAGAGGTAAGTATCAAAGACACAACCACCAGGACAGTTGCTTGACAGAGGGCAAATGTTAAGGGTGAAAGGTGGACGAGTTCACCTTCCAGAAAATGGACTTCCACGGGTAAGTATCAAAGACACAACCCCCAGGACAGTTGCTTGACAGAGGGCAAATGTTAAGGGTGAAAGGTGGATGAATACACCTTCCAGAAAATGGACTTCCACGGGTAAGTATCAAAGACACAACCCCCAGGACAGTTGCTTGACAGAGGGCAAATGTTAAGGGTGAAAGGTGGACGGGTTCACCTTCCAGGAAATGGACTTCCACGGGTAAGTATCAAAGACACAACCCCCAGGACAGTTGCTTGACAGAGGGCAAATGTTAAGCGTGAAAGGTGGACGAGTTCACCTTCCAGAAAATGGACTTCCACGGGTAAGTATCAAAGACACAACCCCCAGGACAGTTGCTTGACAGAGGGCAAATGTTAAGCGTGAAAGGTGGACGAGTTCACCTTCCAGAAAATGGACTTCCACGGGTAAGTATCAAAGACACAACCCCCAGGACAGTTGCTTGACAGAGGGCAAATGTTAAGGGTGAAAGGTGGATGAATACACCTTCCAGGAAATGGACGTCCAGAGGTAAGTATCAAAGACACAACCCCCAGGACAGTTGCTTGACAGAGGACAAATGTTAAGCGTGAAAGGTGGACGAGTTCACCTTCCAGGAAATGGACTTCCACGGGTAAGTATCAAAGACACAACCCCCAGGACAGTTGCTTGACAGAGGGCAAATGTTAAGGGTGAAAGGTGGATGAATACACCTTCCAGGAAATGGACGTCCAGAGGTAAGTATCAAAGACACAACCCCCAGGACAGTTGCTTGACAGAGGGCAAAGGTTAAGCGTGAAAGGTGGACGAGTTCACCTTCCAGAAAATGGACTTCCACGGGTAAGTATCAAAGACACAACCCCCAGGACAGTTGCTTGACAGAGGGCAAAGGTTAAGCGTGAAAGGTGGACGAGTTCACCTTCCAGAAAATGGACTTCCACGGGTAAGTATCAAAGACACAACCCCCAGGACAGTTGCTTGACAGAGGACAAATGTTAAGGGTGAAAGGTGGATGAATACACCTTCCAGGAAATGGACGTCCAGAGGTAAGTATCAAAGACACAACCCCCAGGACAGTTGCTTGACAGAGTGCAAATGTTAAGCGTGAAAGGTGGACGAGTTCACCTTCCAGAAAATGGACTTCCACGGGTAAGTATCAAAGACACAACCCCCAGGACAGTTGCTTGACAGAGGGCAAAGGTTAAGCGTGAAAGGTGGACGAGTTCGCCTTCCAGAAAATGGACTTCCACGGGTAAGTATCAAAGACACAACCCCCAGAACAGTTGCTTGACAGAGGGCAAATGTTAAGGGTGAAAGGTGGATGAATACACCTTCCAGGAAATGGACGTCCAGAGGTAAGTATCAAAGACACAACCCCCAGGACAGTTGCTTGACAGAGGGCAAAGGTTAAGCGTGAAAGGTGGACGAGTTCACCTTCCAGAAAATGGACTTCCACGGGTAAGTATCAAAGACACAACCCCCAGGACAGTTGCTTGACAGAGGGCAAATGTTAAGGGTGAAAGGTGGATGAATACACCTTCCAGGAAATGGACGTCCAGAGGTAAGTATCAAAGACACAACCCCCAGGACAGTTGCTTGACAGAGGGCAAATGTTAAGGGTGAAAGGTGGATGAATACACCTTCCAGGAAATGGACGTCCACGGGTAAGTATCAAAGACACAACCCCCAGGACAGTTGCTTGACAGAGGGCAAATGTTAAGGGTGAAAGGTGGACGAGTTCACCTTCCAGAAAATGGACTTCAACGGGTAAGTATCAAAGACACAACCCCCAGGACAGTTGCTTGACAGAGGGCAAATGTTAAGCGTGAAAGGTGGACGAGTTCACCTTCCAGAAAATGGACTTCAACGGGTAAGTATCAAACACACAACCCCCAGGACAGTTGCTTGACAGAGGGCAAATGTTAAGCGTGAAAGGTGGACGAGTTCACCTTCCAGAAAATGGACTTCCACGGGTAAGTATCAAAGACACAACCCCCAGGACAGTTGCTTGACAGAGGGCAAATGTTAAGGGTGAAAGGTGGACGAGTTCACCTTCCAGAAAATGGACTTCCACGGGTAAGTATCAAAGACACAACCCCCAGGACAGTTGCTTGACAGAGGGCAAATGTTAAGCGTGAAAGGTGGACGAGTTCACCTTCCAGAAAATGGACTTCCACGGGTAAGTATCAAAGACACAACCCCCAGGACAGTTGCTTGACAGAGGGCAAATGTTAAGGGTGAAAGGTGGATGAATACACCTTCCAGGAAATGGACGTCCAGAGGTAAGTATCAAAGACACAACCCCCAGGACAGTTGCTTGACAGAGTGCAAATGTTAAGCGTGAAAGGTGGACGAGTTCACCTTCCAGAAAATGGACTTCCACGGGTAAGTATCAAAGACACAACCCCCAGGACAGTTGCTTGACAGAGGGCAAATGTTAAGGGTGAAAGGTGGATGAATACACCTTCCAGGAAATGGACGTCCAGAGGTAAGTATCAAAGACACAACCCCCAGGACAGTTGCTTGACAGAGGGCAAATGTTAAGCGTGAAAGGTGGATGAATACACCTTCCAGGAAATGGACGTCCAGAGGTAAGTATCAAAGACACAACCCCCAGGACAGTTGCTTGACAGAGGGCAAATGTTAAGCGTGAAAGGTGGACGAGTTCACCTTCCAGAAAATGGACTTCCACGGGTAAGTATCAAAGACACAACCCCCAGGACAGTTGCTTGACAGAGGGCAAATGTTAAGGGTGAAAGGTGGACGGGTTCACCTTCCAGGAAATGGACGTCCAGAGGTAAGTATCAAAGACACAACCCCCAGGACAGTTGCTTGACAGAGTGCAAATGTTAAGCGTGAAAGGTGGACGAGTTCACCTTCCAGAAAATGGACTTCCACGGGTAAGTATCAAAGACACAACCCCCAGGACAGTTGCTTGACAGAGGGCAAAGGTTAAGCGTGAAAGGTGGACGAGTTCACCTTCCAGAAAATGGACTTCCACGGGTAAGTATCAAAGACACAACCCCCAGGACAGTTGCTTGACAGAGGGCAAATGTTAAGCGTGAAAGGTGGACGAGTTCACCTTCCAGAAAATGGACTTCCACGGGTAAGTATCAAAGACACAACCCCCAGGACAGTTGCTTGACAGAGGGCAAATGTTAAGGGTGAAAGGTGGATGAATACACCTTCCAGGAAATGGACGTCCAGAGGTAAGTATCAAAGACACAACCCCCAGGACAGTTGCTTGACAGAGGGCAAATGTTAAGGGTGAAAGGTGGATGAATACACCTTCCAGGAAATGGACGTCCACGGGTAAGTATCAAAGACACAACCCCCAGGACAGTTGCTTGACAGAGGGCAAATGTTAAGGGTGAAAGGTGGACGAGTTCACCTTCCAGAAAATGGACTTCAACGGGTAAGTATCAAAGACACAACCCCCAGGACAGTTGCTTGACAGAGGGCAAATGTTAAGCGTGAAAGGTGGACGAGTTCACCTTCCAGAAAATGGACTTCAACGGGTAAGTATCAAACACACAACCCCCAGGACAGTTGCTTGACAGAGGGCAAATGTTAAGCGTGAAAGGTGGACGAGTTCACCTTCCAGAAAATGGACTTCCACGGGTAAGTATCAAAGACACAACCCCCAGGACAGTTGCTTGACAGAGGGCAAATGTTAAGGGTGAAAGGTGGACGAGTTCACCTTCCAGAAAATGGACTTCCACGGGTAAGTATCAAAGACACAACCCCCAGGACAGTTGCTTGACAGAGGGCAAATGTTAAGCGTGAAAGGTGGACGAGTTCACCTTCCAGAAAATGGACTTCCACGGGTAAGTATCAAAGACACAACCCCCAGGACAGTTGCTTGACAGAGGGCAAATGTTAAGGGTGAAAGGTGGATGAATACACCTTCCAGGAAATGGACGTCCAGAGGTAAGTATCAAAGACACAACCCCCAGGACAGTTGCTTGACAGAGTGCAAATGTTAAGCGTGAAAGGTGGACGAGTTCACCTTCCAGAAAATGGACTTCCACGGGTAAGTATCAAAGACACAACCCCCAGGACAGTTGCTTGACAGAGGACAAATGTTAAGGGTGAAAGGTGGATGAATACACCTTCCAGGAAATGGACGTCCAGAGGTAAGTATCAAAGACACAACCCCCAGGACAGTTGCTTGACAGAGTGCAAATGTTAAGCGTGAAAGGTGGACGAGTTCACCTTCCAGAAAATGGACTTCCACGGGTAAGTATCAAAGACACAACCCCCAGGACAGTTGCTTGACAGAGGGCAAAGGTTAAGCGTGAAAGGTGGACGAGTTCGCCTTCCAGAAAATGGACTTCCACGGGTAAGTATCAAAGACACAACCCCCAGAACAGTTGCTTGACAGAGGGCAAATGTTAAGGGTGAAAGGTGGATGAATACACCTTCCAGGAAATGGACGTCCAGAGGTAAGTATCAAAGACACAACCCCCAGGACAGTTGCTTGACAGAGGGCAAAGGTTAAGCGTGAAAGGTGGACGAGTTCACCTTCCAGAAAATGGACTTCCACGGGTAAGTATCAAAGACACAACCCCAAGGACAGTTGCTTGACAGAGGGCAAAGGTTAAGCGTGAAAGGTGGACGAGTTCACCTTCCAGAAAATGGACTTCCACGGGTAAGTATCAAAGACACAACCCCCAGGACAGTTGCTTGACAGAGGGCAAATGTTAAGGGTGAAAGGTGGATGAATACACCTTCCAGGAAATGGACGTCCAGAGGTAAGTATCAAAGACACAACCCCCAGGACAGTTGCTTGACAGAGGACAAATGTTAAGCGTGAAAGGTGGACGAGTTCACCTTCCAGGAAATGGACTTCCACGGGTAAGTATCAAAGACACAACCCCCAGGACAGTTGCTTGACAGAGGGCAAATGTTAAGGGTGAAAGGTGGATGAATACACCTTCCAGGAAATGGACGTCCAGAGGTAAGTATCAAAGACACAACCCCCAGGACAGTTGCTTGACAGAGGGCAAATGTTAAGGGTGAAAGGTGGATGAATACACCTTCCAGGAAATGGACGTCCAGAGGTAAGTATCAAAGACACAACCCCCAGGACAGTTGCTTGACAGAGGGCAAATGTTAAGCGTGAAAGGTGGACGAGTTCACCTTCCAGAAAATGGACTTCCACGGGTAAGTATCAAAGACACAACCCCCAGGACAGTTGCTTGACAGAGGGCAAATGTTAAGCGTGAAAGGTGGACGAGTTCACCTTCCAGAAAATGGACTTCCACGGGTAAGTATCAAAGACACAACCCCCAGGACAGTTGCTTGACAGAGGGCAAATGTTAAGGGTGAAAGGTGGATGAATACACCTTCCAGAAAATGGACTTCACGGGTAAGTATCAAAGACACAACCCCCAGGACAGTTGCTTGACAGAGGGCAAATGTTAAGGGTGAAAGGTGGACGGGTTCACCTTCCAGGAAATGGACGTCCAGAGGTAAGTATCAAAGACACAACCCCCAGGACAGTTGCTTGACAGAGGGCAAATGTTAAGGGTGAAAGGTGGACGAGTTCACCTTCCAGAAAATGGACTTCCACGGGTAAGTATCAAAGACACAACCCCCAGGACAGTTGCTTGACAGAGGGCAAATGTTAAGGGTGAAAGGTGGATGGATACACCTTCCAGGAAATGGACGTCCAGAGGTAAGTATCAAAGACACAACCCCCAGGACAGTTGCTTGACAGAGGGCAAATGTTAAGGGTGAAAGGTGGATGAATACACCTTCCAGGAAATGGACGTCCAGAGGTAAGTATCAAAGACACAACCCCCAGGACAGTTGCTTGACAGAGGGCAAATGTTAAGCGTGAAAGGTGGACGAGTTCACCTTCCAGAAAATGGACTTCCACGGGTAAGTATCAAAGACACAACCCCCAGGACAGTTGCTTGACAGAGGGCAAATGTTAAGCGTGAAAGGTGGACGAGTTCACCTTCCAGAAAATGGACTTCCACGGGTAAGTATCAAAGACACAACCCCCAGGACAGTTGCTTGACAGAGGGCAAATGTTAAGGGTGAAAGGTGGATGAATACACCTTCCAGGAAATGGACGTCCAGAGGTAAGTATCAAAGACACAACCCCCAGGACAGTTGCTTGACAGAGTGCAAATGTTAAGCGTGAAAGGTGGACGAGTTCACCTTCCAGAAAATGGACTTCCACGGGTAAGTATCAAAGACACAACCCCCAGGACAGTTGCTTGACAGAGGACAAATGTTAAGGGTGAAAGGTGGATGAATACACCTTCCAGGAAATGGACGTCCAGAGGTAAGTATCAAAGACACAACCCCCAGGACAGTTGCTTGACAGAGTGCAAATGTTAAGCGTGAAAGGTGGACGAGTTCACCTTCCAGAAAATGGACTTCCACGGGTAAGTATCAAAGACACAACCCCCAGGACAGTTGCTTGACAGAGGGCAAAGGTTAAGCGTGAAAGGTGGACGAGTTCGCCTTCCAGAAAATGGACTTCCACGGGTAAGTATCAAAGACACAACCCCCAGAACAGTTGCTTGACAGAGGGCAAATGTTAAGGGTGAAAGGTGGATGAATACACCTTCCAGGAAATGGACGTCCAGAGGTAAGTATCAAAGACACAACCCCCAGGACAGTTGCTTGACAGAGGGCAAAGGTTAAGCGTGAAAGGTGGACGAGTTCACCTTCCAGAAAATGGACTTCCACGGGTAAGTATCAAAGACACAACCCCCAGGACAGTTGCTTGACAGAGGGCAAAGGTTAAGCGTGAAAGGTGGACGAGTTCACCTTCCAGAAAATGGACTTCCACGGGTAAGTATCAAAGACACAACCCCCAGGACAGTTGCTTGACAGAGGGCAAATGTTAAGGGTGAAAGGTGGATGAATACACCTTCCAGGAAATGGACGTCCAGAGGTAAGTATCAAAGACACAACCCCCAGGACAGTTGCTTGACAGAGGACAAATGTTAAGCGTGAAAGGTGGACGAGTTCACCTTCCAGGAAATGGACTTCCACGGGTAAGTATCAAAGACACAACCCCCAGGACAGTTGCTTGACAGAGGGCAAATGTTAAGGGTGAAAGGTGGATGAATACACCTTCCAGGAAATGGACGTCCAGAGGTAAGTATCAAAGACACAACCCCCAGGACAGTTGCTTGACAGAGGGCAAATGTTAAGGGTGAAAGGTGGATGAATACACCTTCCAGGAAATGGACGTCCAGAGGTAAGTATCAAAGACACAACCCCCAGGACAGTTGCTTGACAGAGGGCAAATGTTAAGCGTGAAAGGTGGACGAGTTCACCTTCCAGAAAATGGACTTCCACGGGTAAGTATCAAAGACACAACCCCCAGGACAGTTGCTTGACAGAGGGCAAATGTTAAGCGTGAAAGGTGGACGAGTTCACCTTCCAGAAAATGGACTTCCACGGGTAAGTATCAAAGACACAACCCCCAGGACAGTTGCTTGACAGAGGGCAAATGTTAAGGGTGAAAGGTGGATGAATACACCTTCCAGAAAATGGACTTCACGGGTAAGTATCAAAGACACAACCCCCAGGACAGTTGCTTGACAGAGGGCAAATGTTAAGGGTGAAAGGTGGACGGGTTCACCTTCCAGGAAATGGACGTCCAGAGGTAAGTATCAAAGACACAACCCCCAGGACAGTTGCTTGACAGAGGGCAAATGTTAAGGGTGAAAGGTGGACGAGTTCACCTTCCAGAAAATGGACTTCCACGGGTAAGTATCAAAGACACAACCCCCAGGACAGTTGCTTGACAGAGGGCAAATGTTAAGGGTGAAAGGTGGATGGATACACCTTCCAGGAAATGGACGTCCAGAGGTAAGTATCAAAGACACAACCCCCAGGACAGTTGCTTGACAGAGGGCAAATGTTAAGGGTGAAAGGTGGATGAATACACCTTCCAGGAAATGGACGTCCAGAGGTAAGTATCAAAGACACAACCCCCAGGACAGTTGCTTGACAGAGGGCAAATGTTAAGCGTGAAAGGTGGACGAGTTCACCTTCCAGAAAATGGACTTCCACGGGTAAGTATCAAAGACACAACCCCCAGGACAGTTGCTTGACAGAGGGCAAATGTTAAGCGTGAAAGGTGGACGAGTTCACCTTCCAGAAAATGGACTTCCACGGGTAAGTATCAAAGACACAACCCCCAGGACAGTTGCTTGACAGAGGGCAAATGTTAAGGGTGAAAGGTGGATGAATACACCTTCCAGGAAATGGACGTCCAGAGGTAAGTATCAAAGACACAACCCCCAGGACAGTTGCTTGACAGAGGGCAAATGTTAAGGGTGAAAGGTGGACGAGTTCACCTTCCAGAAAATGGACTTCCACGGGTAAGTATCAAAGACACAACCCCCAGGACAGTTGCTTGACAGAGGGCAAATGTTAAGGGTGAAAGGTGGATGGATACACCTTCCAGGAAATGGACGTCCAGAGGTAAGTATCAAAGACACAACCCCCAGGACAGTTGCTTGACAGAGGGCAAATGTTAAGGGTGAAAGGTGGATGAATACACCTTCCAGGAAATGGACGTCCAGAGGTAAGTATCAAAGACACAACCCCCAGGACAGTTGCTTGACAGAGTGCAAATGTTAAGCGTGAAAGGTGGACGAGTTCACCTTCCAGAAAATGGACTTCCACGGGTAAGTATCAAAGACACAACCCCCAGGACAGTTGCTTGACAGAGGACAAATGTTAAGGGTGAAAGGTGGATGAATACACCTTCCAGGAAATGGACGTCCAGAGGTAAGTATCAAAGACACAACCCCCAGGACAGTTGCTTGACAGAGTGCAAATGTTAAGCGTGAAAGGTGGACGAGTTCACCTTCCAGAAAATGGACTTCCACGGGTAAGTATCAAAGACACAACCCCCAGGACAGTTGCTTGACAGAGGGCAAAGGTTAAGCGTGAAAGGTGGACGAGTTCGCCTTCCAGAAAATGGACTTCCACGGGTAAGTATCAAAGACACAACCCCCAGAACAGTTGCTTGACAGAGGGCAAATGTTAAGGGTGAAAGGTGGATGAATACACCTTCCAGGAAATGGACGTCCAGAGGTAAGTATCAAAGACACAACCCCCAGGACAGTTGCTTGACAGAGGGCAAAGGTTAAGCGTGAAAGGTGGACGAGTTCACCTTCCAGAAAATGGACTTCCACGGGTAAGTATCAAAGACACAACCCCAAGGACAGTTGCTTGACAGAGGGCAAAGGTTAAGCGTGAAAGGTGGACGAGTTCACCTTCCAGAAAATGGACTTCCACGGGTAAGTATCAAAGACACAACCCCCAGGACAGTTGCTTTACAGAGGGCAAATGTTAAGGGTGAAAGGTGGACGAGTTCACCTTCCAGAAAATGGACTTCCACGGGTAAGTATCAAAGACACAACCCCCAGGACAGTTGCTTGACAGAGGGCAAATGTTAAGGGTGAAAGGTGGATGAATACACCTTCCAGGAAATGGACGTCCAGAGGTAAGTATCAAAGACACAACCCCCAGGACAGTTGCTTGACAGAGGGCAAATGTTAAGCGTGAAAGGTGGATGAATACACCTTCCAGGAAATGGACGTCCAGAGGTAAGTATCAAAGACACAACCCCCAGGACAGTTGCTTGACAGAGGGCAAATGTTAAGCGTGAAAGGTGGACGAGTTCACCTTCCAGAAAATGGACTTCCACGGGTAAGTATCAAAGACACAACCCCCAGGACAGTTGCTTGACAGAGGGCAAATGTTAAGGGTGAAAGGTGGATGAATACACCTTCCAGGAAATGGACGTCCAGAGGTAAGTATCAAAGACACAACCCCCAGGACAGTTGCTTGACAGAGGACAAATGTTAAGCGTGAAAGGTGGACGAGTTCACCTTCCAGGAAATGGACTTCCACGGGTAAGTATCAAAGACACAACCCCCAGGACAGTTGCTTGACAGAGGGCAAATGTTAAGGGTGAAAGGTGGATGAATACACCTTCCAGGAAATGGACGTCCAGAGGTAAGTATCAAAGACACAACCCCCAGGACAGTTGCTTGACAGAGGGCAAATGTTAAGGGTGAAAGGTGGATGAATACACCTTCCAGGAAATGGACGTCCAGAGGTAAGTATCAAAGACACAACCCCCAGGACAGTTGCTTGACAGAGGGCAAATGTTAAGCGTGAAAGGTGGACGAGTTCACCTTCCAGAAAATGGACTTCCACGGGTAAGTATCAAAGACACAACCCCCAGGACAGTTGCTTGACAGAGGGCAAATGTTAAGCGTGAAAGGTGGACGAGTTCACCTTCCAGAAAATGGACTTCCACGGGTAAGTATCAAAGACACAACCCCCAGGACAGTTGCTTGACAGAGGGCAAATGTTAAGGGTGAAAGGTGGATGAATACACCTTCCAGAAAATGGACTTCACGGGTAAGTATCAAAGACACAACCCCCAGGACAGTTGCTTGACAGAGGGCAAATGTTAAGGGTGAAAGGTGGACGGGTTCACCTTCCAGGAAATGGACGTCCAGAGGTAAGTATCAAAGACACAACCCCCAGGACAGTTGCTTGACAGAGGGCAAATGTTAAGGGTGAAAGGTGGACGAGTTCACCTTCCAGAAAATGGACTTCCACGGGTAAGTATCAAAGACACAACCCCCAGGACAGTTGCTTGACAGAGGGCAAATGTTAAGGGTGAAAGGTGGATGGATACACCTTCCAGGAAATGGACGTCCAGAGGTAAGTATCAAAGACACAACCCCCAGGACAGTTGCTTGACAGAGGGCAAATGTTAAGGGTGAAAGGTGGATGAATACACCTTCCAGGAAATGGACGTCCAGAGGTAAGTATCAAAGACACAACCCCCAGGACAGTTGCTTGACAGAGGGCAAATGTTAAGGGTGAAAGGTGGATGAATACACCTTCCAGGAAATGGACGTCCAGAGGTAAGTATCAAAGACACAACCCCCAGGACAGTTGCTTGACAGAGGGCAAATGTTAAGCGTGAAAGGTGGACGAGTTCACCTTCCAGAAAATGGACTTCCACGGGTAAGTATCAAAGACACAACCCCCAGGACAGTTGCTTGACAGAGGGCAAATGTTAAGCGTGAAAGGTGGACGAGTTCACCTTCCAGAAAATGGACTTCCACGGGTAAGTATCAAAGACACAACCCCCAGGACAGTTGCTTGACAGAGGGCAAATGTTAAGGGTGAAAGGTGGATGAATACACCTTCCAGGAAATGGACGTCCAGAGGTAAGTATCAAAGACACAACCCCCAGGACAGTTGCTTGACAGAGTGCAAATGTTAAGCGTGAAAGGTGGACGAGTTCACCTTCCAGAAAATGGACTTCCACGGGTAAGTATCAAAGACACAACCCCCAGGACAGTTGCTTGACAGAGGACAAATGTTAAGGGTGAAAGGTGGATGAATACACCTTCCAGGAAATGGACGTCCAGAGGTAAGTATCAAAGACACAACCCCCAGGACAGTTGCTTGACAGAGTGCAAATGTTAAGCGTGAAAGGTGGACGAGTTCACCTTCCAGAAAATGGACTTCCACGGGTAAGTATCAAAGACACAACCCCCAGGACAGTTGCTTGACAGAGGGCAAAGGTTAAGCGTGAAAGGTGGACGAGTTCGCCTTCCAGAAAATGGACTTCCACGGGTAAGTATCAAAGACACAACCCCCAGAACAGTTGCTTGACAGAGGGCAAATGTTAAGGGTGAAAGGTGGATGAATACACCTTCCAGGAAATGGACGTCCAGAGGTAAGTATCAAAGACACAACCCCCAGGACAGTTGCTTGACAGAGGGCAAAGGTTAAGCGTGAAAGGTGGACGAGTTCACCTTCCAGAAAATGGACTTCCACGGGTAAGTATCAAAGACACAACCCCCAGGACAGTTGCTTGACAGAGGGCAAAGGTTAAGCGTGAAAGGTGGACGAGTTCACCTTCCAGAAAATGGACTTCCACGGGTAAGTATCAAAGACACAACCCCCAGGACAGTTGCTTTACAGAGGGCAAATGTTAAGGGTGAAAGGTGGACGAGTTCACCTTCCAGAAAATGGACTTCCACGGGTAAGTATCAAAGACACAACCCCCAGGACAGTTGCTTGACAGAGGGCAAATGTTAAGGGTGAAAGGTGGATGAATACACCTTCCAGGAAATGGACGTCCAGAGGTAAGTATCAAAGACACAACCCCCAGGACAGTTGCTTGACAGAGGGCAAATGTTAAGGGTGAAAGGTGGATGAATACACCTTCCAGGAAATGGACGTCCACGGGTAAGTATCAAAGACACAACCCCCAGGACAGTTGCTTGACAGAGGGCAAATGTTAAGGGTGAAAGGTGGACGAGTTCACCTTCCAGAAAATGGACTTCAACGGGTAAGTATCAAAGACACAACCCCCAGGACAGTTGCTTGACAGAGGGCAAATGTTAAGCGTGAAAGGTGGACGAGTTCACCTTCCAGAAAATGGACTTCAACGGGTAAGTATCAAACACACAACCCCCAGGACAGTTGCTTGACAGAGGGCAAATGTTAAGCGTGAAAGGTGGACGAGTTCACCTTCCAGAAAATGGACTTCCACGGGTAAGTATCAAAGACACAACCCCCAGGACAGTTGCTTGACAGAGGGCAAATGTTAAGGGTGAAAGGTGGACGAGTTCACCTTCCAGAAAATGGACTTCCACGGGTAAGTATCAAAGACACAACCCCCAGGACAGTTGCTTGACAGAGGGCAAATGTTAAGCGTGAAAGGTGGACGAGTTCACCTTCCAGAAAATGGACTTCCACGGGTAAGTATCAAAGACACAACCCCCAGGACAGTTGCTTGACAGAGGGCAAATGTTAAGGGTGAAAGGTGGATGAATACACCTTCCAGGAAATGGACGTCCAGAGGTAAGTATCAAAGACACAACCCCCAGGACAGTTGCTTGACAGAGTGCAAATGTTAAGCGTGAAAGGTGGACGAGTTCACCTTCCAGAAAATGGACTTCCACGGGTAAGTATCAAAGACACAACCCCCAGGACAGTTGCTTGACAGAGGGCAAATGTTAAGGGTGAAAGGTGGATGAATACACCTTCCAGGAAATGGACGTCCAGAGGTAAGTATCAAAGACACAACCCCCAGGACAGTTGCTTGACAGAGGGCAAATGTTAAGGGTGAAAGGTGGACGAGTTCACCTTCCAGAAAATGGACTTCCACGGGTAAGTATCAAAGACACAACCCCCAGGACAGTTGCTTGACAGAGGGCAAATGTTAAGCGTGAAAGGTGGACGAGTTCACCTTCCAGAAAATGGACTTCCACGGGTAAGTATCAAAGACACAACCCCCAGGACAGTTGCTTGACAGAGGGCAAATGTTAAGGGTGAAAGGTGGATGAATACACCTTCCAGGAAATGGACGTCCAGAGGTAAGTATCAAAGACACAACCCCCAGGACAGTTGCTTGACAGAGTGCAAATGTTAAGCGTGAAAGGTGGACGAGTTCACCTTCCAGAAAATGGACTTCCACGGGTAAGTATCAAAGACACAACCCCCAGGACAGTTGCTTGACAGAGGACAAATGTTAAGGGTGAAAGGTGGATGAATACACCTTCCAGGAAATGGACGTCCAGAGGTAAGTATCAAAGACACAACCCCCAGGACAGTTGCTTGACAGAGTGCAAATGTTAAGCGTGAAAGGTGGACGAGTTCACCTTCCAGAAAATGGACTTCCACGGGTAAGTATCAAAGACACAACCCCCAGGACAGTTGCTTGACAGAGGGCAAAGGTTAAGCGTGAAAGGTGGACGAGTTCGCCTTCCAGAAAATGGACTTCCACGGGTAAGTATCAAAGACACAACCCCCAGAACAGTTGCTTGACAGAGGGCAAATGTTAAGGGTGAAAGGTGGATGAATACACCTTCCAGGAAATGGACGTCCAGAGGTAAGTATCAAAGACACAACCCCCAGGACAGTTGCTTGACAGAGGGCAAAGGTTAAGCGTGAAAGGTGGACGAGTTCACCTTCCAGAAAATGGACTTCCACGGGTAAGTATCAAAGACACAACCCCAAGGACAGTTGCTTGACAGAGGGCAAAGGTTAAGCGTGAAAGGTGGACGAGTTCACCTTCCAGAAAATGGACTTCCACGGGTAAGTATCAAAGACACAACCCCCAGGACAGTTGCTTTACAGAGGGCAAATGTTAAGGGTGAAAGGTGGACGAGTTCACCTTCCAGAAAATGGACTTCCACGGGTAAGTATCAAAGACACAACCCCCAGGACAGTTGCTTGACAGAGGGCAAATGTTAAGGGTGAAAGGTGGATGAATACACCTTCCAGGAAATGGACGTCCAGAGGTAAGTATCAAAGACACAACCCCCAGGACAGTTGCTTGACAGAGGGCAAATGTTAAGCGTGAAAGGTGGATGAATACACCTTCCAGGAAATGGACGTCCAGAGGTAAGTATCAAAGACACAACCCCCAGGACAGTTGCTTGACAGAGGGCAAATGTTAAGCGTGAAAGGTGGACGAGTTCACCTTCCAGAAAATGGACTTCCACGGGTAAGTATCAAAGACACAACCCCCAGGACAGTTGCTTGACAGAGGGCAAATGTTAAGGGTGAAAGGTGGATGAATACACCTTCCAGGAAATGGACGTCCAGAGGTAAGTATCAAAGACACAACCCCCAGGACAGTTGCTTGACAGAGGGCAAATGTTAAGGGTGAAAGGTGGATGAATACACCTTCCAGGAAATGGACGTCCAGAGGTAAGTATCAAAGACACAACCCCCAGGACAGTTGCTTGACAGAGGGCAAATGTTAAGCGTGAAAGGTGGACGAGTTCACCTTCCAGAAAATGGACTTCCACGGGTAAGTATCAAAGACACAACCCCCAGGACAGTTGCTTGACAGAGGGCAAATGTTAAGCGTGAAAGGTGGACGAGTTCACCTTCCAGAAAATGGACTTCCACGGGTAAGTATCAAAGACACAACCCCCAGGACAGTTGCTTGACAGAGGGCAAATGTTAAGGGTGAAAGGTGGATGAATACACCTTCCAGAAAATGGACTTCACGGGTAAGTATCAAAGACACAACCCCCAGGACAGTTGCTTGACAGAGGGCAAATGTTAAGGGTGAAAGGTGGACGGGTTCACCTTCCAGGAAATGGACGTCCAGAGGTAAGTATCAAAGACACAACCCCCAGGACAGTTGCTTGACAGAGGGCAAATGTTAAGGGTGAAAGGTGGACGAGTTCACCTTCCAGAAAATGGACTTCCACGGGTAAGTATCAAAGACACAACCCCCAGGACAGTTGCTTGACAGAGGGCAAATGTTAAGGGTGAAAGGTGGATGGATACACCTTCCAGGAAATGGACGTCCAGAGGTAAGTATCAAAGACACAACCCCCAGGACAGTTGCTTGACAGAGGGCAAATGTTAAGGGTGAAAGGTGGATGAATACACCTTCCAGGAAATGGACGTCCAGAGGTAAGTATCAAAGACACAACCCCCAGGACAGTTGCTTGACAGAGGGCAAATGTTAAGCGTGAAAGGTGGACGAGTTCACCTTCCAGAAAATGGACTTCCACGGGTAAGTATCAAAGACACAACCCCCAGGACAGTTGCTTGACAGAGGGCAAATGTTAAGCGTGAAAGGTGGACGAGTTCACCTTCCAGAAAATGGACTTCCACGGGTAAGTATCAAAGACACAACCCCCAGGACAGTTGCTTGACAGAGGGCAAATGTTAAGGGTGAAAGGTGGATGAATACACCTTCCAGGAAATGGACGTCCAGAGGTAAGTATCAAAGACACAACCCCCAGGACAGTTGCTTGACAGAGTGCAAATGTTAAGCGTGAAAGGTGGACGAGTTCACCTTCCAGAAAATGGACTTCCACGGGTAAGTATCAAAGACACAACCCCCAGGACAGTTGCTTGACAGAGGACAAATGTTAAGGGTGAAAGGTGGATGAATACACCTTCCAGGAAATGGACGTCCAGAGGTAAGTATCAAAGACACAACCCCCAGGACAGTTGCTTGACAGAGTGCAAATGTTAAGCGTGAAAGGTGGACGAGTTCACCTTCCAGAAAATGGACTTCCACGGGTAAGTATCAAAGACACAACCCCCAGGACAGTTGCTTGACAGAGGGCAAAGGTTAAGCGTGAAAGGTGGACGAGTTCGCCTTCCAGAAAATGGACTTCCACGGGTAAGTATCAAAGACACAACCCCCAGAACAGTTGCTTGACAGAGGGCAAATGTTAAGGGTGAAAGGTGGATGAATACACCTTCCAGGAAATGGACGTCCAGAGGTAAGTATCAAAGACACAACCCCCAGGACAGTTGCTTGACAGAGGGCAAAGGTTAAGCGTGAAAGGTGGACGAGTTCACCTTCCAGAAAATGGACTTCCACGGGTAAGTATCAAAGACACAACCCCCAGGACAGTTGCTTGACAGAGGGCAAAGGTTAAGCGTGAAAGGTGGACGAGTTCACCTTCCAGAAAATGGACTTCCACGGGTAAGTATCAAAGACACAACCCCCAGGACAGTTGCTTGACAGAGGGCAAATGTTAAGGGTGAAAGGTGGATGAATACACCTTCCAGGAAATGGACGTCCAGAGGTAAGTATCAAAGACACAACCCCCAGGACAGTTGCTTGACAGAGTGCAAATGTTAAGCGTGAAAGGTGGACGAGTTCACCTTCCAGAAAATGGACTTCCACGGGTAAGTATCAAAGACACAACCCCCAGGACAGTTGCTTGACAGAGGGCAAAGGTTAAGCGTGAAAGGTGGACGAGTTCGCCTTCCAGAAAATGGACTTCCACGGGTAAGTATCAAAGACACAACCCCCAGAACAGTTGCTTGACAGAGGGCAAATGTTAAGGGTGAAAGGTGGATGAATACACCTTCCAGGAAATGGACGTCCAGAGGTAAGTATCAAAGACACAACCCCCAGGACAGTTGCTTGACAGAGGGCAAAGGTTAAGCGTGAAAGGTGGACGAGTTCACCTTCCAGAAAATGGACTTCCACGGGTAAGTATCAAAGACACAACCCCAAGGACAGTTGCTTGACAGAGGGCAAAGGTTAAGCGTGAAAGGTGGACGAGTTCACCTTCCAGAAAATGGACTTCCACGGGTAAGTATCAAAGACACAACCCCCAGGACAGTTGCTTTACAGAGGGCAAATGTTAAGGGTGAAAGGTGGACGAGTTCACCTTCCAGAAAATGGACTTCCACGGGTAAGTATCAAAGACACAACCCCCAGGACAGTTGCTTGACAGAGGGCAAATGTTAAGGGTGAAAGGTGGATGAATACACCTTCCAGGAAATGGACGTCCAGAGGTAAGTATCAAAGACACAACCCCCAGGACAGTTGCTTGACAGAGGGCAAATGTTAAGCGTGAAAGGTGGATGAATACACCTTCCAGGAAATGGACGTCCAGAGGTAAGTATCAAAGACACAACCCCCAGGACAGTTGCTTGACAGAGGGCAAATGTTAAGCGTGAAAGGTGGACGAGTTCACCTTCCAGAAAATGGACTTCCACGGGTAAGTATCAAAGACACAACCCCCAGGACAGTTGCTTGACAGAGGGCAAATGTTAAGGGTGAAAGGTGGATGAATACACCTTCCAGGAAATGGACGTCCAGAGGTAAGTATCAAAGACACAACCCCCAGGACAGTTGCTTGACAGAGGACAAATGTTAAGCGTGAAAGGTGGACGAGTTCACCTTCCAGGAAATGGACTTCCACGGGTAAGTATCAAAGACACAACCCCCAGGACAGTTGCTTGACAGAGGGCAAATGTTAAGGGTGAAAGGTGGATGAATACACCTTCCAGGAAATGGACGTCCAGAGGTAAGTATCAAAGACACAACCCCCAGGACAGTTGCTTGACAGAGGGCAAATGTTAAGGGTGAAAGGTGGATGAATACACCTTCCAGGAAATGGACGTCCAGAGGTAAGTATCAAAGACACAACCCCCAGGACAGTTGCTTGACAGAGGGCAAATGTTAAGCGTGAAAGGTGGACGAGTTCACCTTCCAGAAAATGGACTTCCACGGGTAAGTATCAAAGACACAACCCCCAGGACAGTTGCTTGACAGAGGGCAAATGTTAAGCGTGAAAGGTGGACGAGTTCACCTTCCAGAAAATGGACTTCCACGGGTAAGTATCAAAGACACAACCCCCAGGACAGTTGCTTGACAGAGGGCAAATGTTAAGGGTGAAAGGTGGACGGGTTCACCTTCCAGGAAATGGACGTCCAGAGGTAAGTATCAAAGACACAACCCCCAGGACAGTTGCTTGACAGAGGGCAAATGTTAAGGGTGAAAGGTGGACGAGTTCACCTTCCAGAAAATGGACTTCCACGGGTAAGTATCAAAGACACAACCCCCAGGACAGTTGCTTGACAGAGGGCAAATGTTAAGGGTGAAAGGTGGATGGATACACCTTCCAGGAAATGGACGTCCAGAGGTAAGTATCAAAGACACAACCCCCAGGACAGTTGCTTGACAGAGGGCAAATGTTAAGGGTGAAAGGTGGACGAATACACCTTCCAGGAAATGGACGTCCAGAGGTAAGTATCAAAGACACAACCCCCAGGACAGTTGCTTGACAGAGGGCAAATGTTAAGCGTGAAAGGTGGACGAGTTCACCTTCCAGAAAATGGACTTCCACGGGTAAGTATCAAAGACACAACCCCCAGGACAGTTGCTTGACAGAGGGCAAATGTTAAGCGTGAAAGGTGGACGAGTTCACCTTCCAGAAAATGGACTTCCACGGGTAAGTATCAAAGACACAACCCCCAGGACAGTTGCTTGACAGAGGGCAAATGTTAAGGGTGAAAGGTGGATGAATACACCTTCCAGGAAATGGACGTCCAGAGGTAAGTATCAAAGACACAACCCCCAGGACAGTTGCTTGACAGAGTGCAAATGTTAAGGGTGAAAGGTGGATGAATACACCTTCCAGGAAATGGACGTCCAGAGGTAAGTATCAAAGACACAACCCCCAGGACAGTTGCTTGACAGAGTGCAAATGTTAAGCGTGAAAGGTGGACGAGTTCACCTTCCAGAAAATGGACTTCCACGGGTAAGTATCAAAGACACAACCCCCAGGACAGTTGCTTGACAGAGGGCAAAGGTTAAGCGTGAAAGGTGGACGAGTTCGCCTTCCAGAAAATGGACTTCCACGGGTAAGTATCAAAGACACAACCCCCAGAACAGTTGCTTGACAGAGGGCAAATGTTAAGGGTGAAAGGTGGATGAATACACCTTCCAGGAAATGGACGTCCAGAGGTAAGTATCAAAGACACAACCCCCAGGACAGTTGCTTGACAGAGGGCAAAGGTTAAGCGTGAAAGGTGGACGAGTTCACCTTCCAGAAAATGGACTTCCACGGGTAAGTATCAAAGACACAACCCCCAGGACAGTTGCTTGACAGAGGGCAAAGGTTAAGCGTGAAAGGTGGACGAGTTCACCTTCCAGAAAATGGACTTCCACGGGTAAGTATCAAAGACACAACCCCCAGGACAGTTGCTTGACAGAGGGCAAATGTTAAGGGTGAAAGTTGGATGAATACACCTTCCAGGAAATGGACGTCCAGAGGTAAGTATCAAAGACACAACCCCCAGGACAGTTGCTTGACAGAGTGCAAATGTTAAGCGTGAAAGGTGGACGAGTTCACCTTCCAGAAAATGGACTTCCACGGGTAAGTATCAAAGACACAACCCCCAGGACAGTTGCTTGACAGAGGGCAAAGGTTAAGCGTGAAAGGTGGACGAGTTCGCCTTCCAGAAAATGGACTTCCACGGGTAAGTATCAAAGACACAACCCCCAGAACAGTTGCTTGACAGAGGGCAAATGTTAAGGGTGAAAGGTGGATGAATACACCTTCCAGGAAATGGACGTCCAGAGGTAAGTATCAAAGACACAACCCCCAGGACAGTTGCTTGACAGAGGGCAAAGGTTAAGCGTGAAAGGTGGACGAGTTCACCTTCCAGAAAATGGACTTCCACGGGTAAGTATCAAAGACACAACCCCAAGGACAGTTGCTTGACAGAGGGCAAAGGTTAAGCGTGAAAGGTGGACGAGTTCACCTTCCAGAAAATGGACTTCCACGGGTAAGTATCAAAGACACAACCCCCAGGACAGTTGCTTTACAGAGGGCAAATGTTAAGGGTGAAAGGTGGACGAGTTCACCTTCCAGAAAATGGACTTCCACGGGTAAGTATCAAAGACACAACCCCCAGGACAGTTGCTTGACAGAGGGCAAATGTTAAGGGTGAAAGGTGGATGAATACACCTTCCAGGAAATGGACGTCCAGAGGTAAGTATCAAAGACACAACCCCCAGGACAGTTGCTTGACAGAGGGCAAATGTTAAGCGTGAAAGGTGGATGAATACACCTTCCAGGAAATGGACGTCCAGAGGTAAGTATCAAAGACACAACCCCCAGGACAGTTGCTTGACAGAGGGCAAATGTTAAGCGTGAAAGGTGGACGAGTTCACCTTCCAGAAAATGGACTTCCACGGGTAAGTATCAAAGACACAACCCCCAGGACAGTTGCTTGACAGAGGGCAAATGTTAAGGGTGAAAGGTGGATGAATACACCTTCCAGGAAATGGACGTCCAGAGGTAAGTATCAAAGACACAACCCCCAGGACAGTTGCTTGACAGAGGACAAATGTTAAGCGTGAAAGGTGGACGAGTTCACCTTCCAGGAAATGGACTTCCACGGGTAAGTATCAAAGACACAACCCCCAGGACAGTTGCTTGACAGAGGGCAAATGTTAAGGGTGAAAGGTGGATGAATACACCTTCCAGGAAATGGACGTCCAGAGGTAAGTATCAAAGACACAACCCCCAGGACAGTTGCTTGACAGAGGGCAAATGTTAAGGGTGAAAGGTGGATGAATACACCTTCCAGGAAATGGACGTCCAGAGGTAAGTATCAAAGACACAACCCCCAGGACAGTTGCTTGACAGAGGGCAAATGTTAAGCGTGAAAGGTGGACGAGTTCACCTTCCAGAAAATGGACTTCCACGGGTAAGTATCAAAGACACAACCCCCAGGACAGTTGCTTGACAGAGGGCAAATGTTAAGCGTGAAAGGTGGACGAGTTCACCTTCCAGAAAATGGACTTCCACGGGTAAGTATCAAAGACACAACCCCCAGGACAGTTGCTTGACAGAGGGCAAATGTTAAGGGTGAAAGGTGGATGAATACACCTTCCAGAAAATGGACTTCACGGGTAAGTATCAAAGACACAACCCCCAGGACAGTTGCTTGACAGAGGGCAAATGTTAAGGGTGAAAGGTGGACGGGTTCACCTTCCAGGAAATGGACGTCCAGAGGTAAGTATCAAAGACACAACCCCCAGGACAGTTGCTTGACAGAGGGCAAATGTTAAGGGTGAAAGGTGGACGAGTTCACCTTCCAGAAAATGGACTTCCACGGGTAAGTATCAAAGACACAACCCCCAGGACAGTTGCTTGACAGAGGGCAAATGTTAAGGGTGAAAGGTGGATGGATACACCTTCCAGGAAATGGACGTCCAGAGGTAAGTATCAAAGACACAACCCCCAGGACAGTTGCTTGACAGAGGGCAAATGTTAAGGGTGAAAGGTGGATGAATACACCTTCCAGGAAATGGACGTCCAGAGGTAAGTATCAAAGACACAACCCCCAGGACAGTTGCTTGACAGAGGACAAATGTTAAGCGTGAAAGGTGGACGAGTTCACCTTCCAGGAAATGGACTTCCACGGGTAAGTATCAAAGACACAACCCCCAGGACAGTTGCTTGACAGAGGGCAAATGTTAAGGGTGAAAGGTGGATGAATACACCTTCCAGGAAATGGACGTCCAGAGGTAAGTATCAAAGACACAACCCCCAGGACAGTTGCTTGACAGAGGGCAAATGTTAAGGGTGAAAGGTGGATGAATACACCTTCCAGGAAATGGACGTCCAGAGGTAAGTATCAAAGACACAACCCCCAGGACAGTTGCTTGACAGAGGGCAAATGTTAAGCGTGAAAGGTGGACGAGTTCACCTTCCAGAAAATGGACTTCCACGGGTAAGTATCAAAGACACAACCCCCAGGACAGTTGCTTGACAGAGGGCAAATGTTAAGCGTGAAAGGTGGACGAGTTCACCTTCCAGAAAATGGACTTCCACGGGTAAGTATCAAAGACACAACCCCCAGGACAGTTGCTTGACAGAGGGCAAATGTTAAGGGTGAAAGGTGGATGAATACACCTTCCAGAAAATGGACTTCACGGGTAAGTATCAAAGACACAACCCCCAGGACAGTTGCTTGACAGAGGGCAAATGTTAAGGGTGAAAGGTGGACGGGTTCACCTTCCAGGAAATGGACGTCCAGAGGTAAGTATCAAAGACACAACCCCCAGGACAGTTGCTTGACAGAGGGCAAATGTTAAGGGTGAAAGGTGGACGAGTTCACCTTCCAGAAAATGGACTTCCACGGGTAAGTATCAAAGACACAACCCCCAGGACAGTTGCTTGACAGAGGGCAAATGTTAAGGGTGAAAGGTGGATGGATACACCTTCCAGGAAATGGACGTCCAGAGGTAAGTATCAAAGACACAACCCCCAGGACAGTTGCTTGACAGAGGGCAAATGTTAAGGGTGAAAGGTGGATGAATACACCTTCCAGGAAATGGACGTCCAGAGGTAAGTATCAAAGACACAACCCCCAGGACAGTTGCTTGACAGAGGGCAAATGTTAAGCGTGAAAGGTGGACGAGTTCACCTTCCAGAAAATGGACTTCCACGGGTAAGTATCAAAGACACAACCCCCAGGACAGTTGCTTGACAGAGGGCAAATGTTAAGCGTGAAAGGTGGACGAGTTCACCTTCCAGAAAATGGACTTCCACGGGTAAGTATCAAAGACACAACCCCCAGGACAGTTGCTTGACAGAGGGCAAATGTTAAGGGTGAAAGGTGGATGAATACACCTTCCAGGAAATGGACGTCCAGAGGTAAGTATCAAAGACACAACCCCCAGGACAGTTGCTTGACAGAGTGCAAATGTTAAGCGTGAAAGGTGGACGAGTTCACCTTCCAGAAAATGGACTTCCACGGGTAAGTATCAAAGACACAACCCCCAGGACAGTTGCTTGACAGAGGACAAATGTTAAGGGTGAAAGGTGGATGAATACACCTTCCAGGAAATGGACGTCCAGAGGTAAGTATCAAAGACACAACCCCCAGGACAGTTGCTTGACAGAGTGCAAATGTTAAGCGTGAAAGGTGGACGAGTTCACCTTCCAGAAAATGGACTTCCACGGGTAAGTATCAAAGACACAACCCCCAGGACAGTTGCTTGACAGAGGGCAAAGGTTAAGCGTGAAAGGTGGACGAGTTCGCCTTCCAGAAAATGGACTTCCACGGGTAAGTATCAAAGACACAACCCCCAGAACAGTTGCTTGACAGAGGGCAAATGTTAAGGGTGAAAGGTGGATGAATACACCTTCCAGGAAATGGACGTCCAGAGGTAAGTATCAAAGACACAACCCCCAGGACAGTTGCTTGACAGAGGGCAAAGGTTAAGCGTGAAAGGTGGACGAGTTCACCTTCCAGAAAATGGACTTCCACGGGTAAGTATCAAAGACACAACCCCCAGGACAGTTGCTTGACAGAGGGCAAAGGTTAAGCGTGAAAGGTGGACGAGTTCACCTTCCAGAAAATGGACTTCCACGGGTAAGTATCAAAGACACAACCCCCAGGACAGTTGCTTTACAGAGGGCAAATGTTAAGGGTGAAAGGTGGACGAGTTCACCTTCCAGAAAATGGACTTCCACGGGTAAGTATCAAAGACACAACCCCCAGGACAGTTGCTTGACAGAGGGCAAATGTTAAGGGTGAAAGGTGGATGAATACACCTTCCAGGAAATGGACGTCCAGAGGTAAGTATCAAAGACACAACCCCCAGGACAGTTGCTTGACAGAGGGCAAATGTTAAGGGTGAAAGGTGGATGAATACACCTTCCAGGAAATGGACGTCCACGGGTAAGTATCAAAGACACAACCCCCAGGACAGTTGCTTGACAGAGGGCAAATGTTAAGGGTGAAAGGTGGACGAGTTCACCTTCCAGAAAATGGACTTCAACGGGTAAGTATCAAAGACACAACCCCCAGGACAGTTGCTTGACAGAGGGCAAATGTTAAGCGTGAAAGGTGGACGAGTTCACCTTCCAGAAAATGGACTTCAACGGGTAAGTATCAAACACACAACCCCCAGGACAGTTGCTTGACAGAGGGCAAATGTTAAGCGTGAAAGGTGGACGAGTTCACCTTCCAGAAAATGGACTTCCACGGGTAAGTATCAAAGACACAACCCCCAGGACAGTTGCTTGACAGAGGGCAAATGTTAAGGGTGAAAGGTGGACGAGTTCACCTTCCAGAAAATGGACTTCCACGGGTAAGTATCAAAGACACAACCCCCAGGACAGTTGCTTGACAGAGGGCAAATGTTAAGCGTGAAAGGTGGACGAGTTCACCTTCCAGAAAATGGACTTCCACGGGTAAGTATCAAAGACACAACCCCCAGGACAGTTGCTTGACAGAGGGCAAATGTTAAGGGTGAAAGGTGGATGAATACACCTTCCAGGAAATGGACGTCCAGAGGTAAGTATCAAAGACACAACCCCCAGGACAGTTGCTTGACAGAGTGCAAATGTTAAGCGTGAAAGGTGGACGAGTTCACCTTCCAGAAAATGGACTTCCACGGGTAAGTATCAAAGACACAACCCCCAGGACAGTTGCTTGACAGAGGGCAAATGTTAAGGGTGAAAGGTGGATGAATACACCTTCCAGGAAATGGACGTCCAGAGGTAAGTATCAAAGACACAACCCCCAGGACAGTTGCTTGACAGAGGGCAAATGTTAAGGGTGAAAGGTGGACGAGTTCACCTTCCAGAAAATGGACTTCCACGGGTAAGTATCAAAGACACAACCCCCAGGACAGTTGCTTGACAGAGGGCAAATGTTAAGCGTGAAAGGTGGACGAGTTCACCTTCCAGAAAATGGACTTCCACGGGTAAGTATCAAAGACACAACCCCCAGGACAGTTGCTTGACAGAGGGCAAATGTTAAGGGTGAAAGGTGGATGAATACACCTTCCAGGAAATGGACGTCCAGAGGTAAGTATCAAAGACACAACCCCCAGGACAGTTGCTTGACAGAGTGCAAATGTTAAGCGTGAAAGGTGGACGAGTTCACCTTCCAGAAAATGGACTTCCACGGGTAAGTATCAAAGACACAACCCCCAGGACAGTTGCTTGACAGAGGACAAATGTTAAGGGTGAAAGGTGGATGAATACACCTTCCAGGAAATGGACGTCCAGAGGTAAGTATCAAAGACACAACCCCCAGGACAGTTGCTTGACAGAGTGCAAATGTTAAGCGTGAAAGGTGGACGAGTTCACCTTCCAGAAAATGGACTTCCACGGGTAAGTATCAAAGACACAACCCCCAGGACAGTTGCTTGACAGAGGGCAAAGGTTAAGCGTGAAAGGTGGACGAGTTCGCCTTCCAGAAAATGGACTTCCACGGGTAAGTATCAAAGACACAACCCCCAGAACAGTTGCTTGACAGAGGGCAAATGTTAAGGGTGAAAGGTGGATGAATACACCTTCCAGGAAATGGACGTCCAGAGGTAAGTATCAAAGACACAACCCCCAGGACAGTTGCTTGACAGAGGGCAAAGGTTAAGCGTGAAAGGTGGACGAGTTCACCTTCCAGAAAATGGACTTCCACGGGTAAGTATCAAAGACACAACCCCAAGGACAGTTGCTTGACAGAGGGCAAAGGTTAAGCGTGAAAGGTGGACGAGTTCACCTTCCAGAAAATGGACTTCCACGGGTAAGTATCAAAGACACAACCCCCAGGACAGTTGCTTTACAGAGGGCAAATGTTAAGGGTGAAAGGTGGACGAGTTCACCTTCCAGAAAATGGACTTCCACGGGTAAGTATCAAAGACACAACCCCCAGGACAGTTGCTTGACAGAGGGCAAAGGTTAAGCGTGAAAGGTGGACGAGTTCGCCTTCCAGAAAATGGACTTCCACGGGTAAGTATCAAAGACACAACCCCCAGAACAGTTGCTTGACAGAGGGCAAATGTTAAGGGTGAAAGGTGGATGAATACACCTTCCAGGAAATGGACGTCCAGAGGTAAGTATCAAAGACACAACCCCCAGGACAGTTGCTTGACAGAGGGCAAAGGTTAAGCGTGAAAGGTGGACGAGTTCACCTTCCAGAAAATGGACTTCCACGGGTAAGTATCAAAGACACAACCCCCAGGACAGTTGCTTGACAGAGGGCAAAGGTTAAGCGTGAAAGGTGGACGAGTTCACCTTCCAGAAAATGGACTTCCACGGGTAAGTATCAAAGACACAACCCCCAGGACAGTTGCTTGACAGAGGGCAAATGTTAAGGGTGAAAGGTGGATGAATACACCTTCCAGGAAATGGACGTCCAGAGGTAAGTATCAAAGACACAACCCCCAGGACAGTTGCTTGACAGAGTGCAAATGTTAAGCGTGAAAGGTGGACGAGTTCACCTTCCAGAAAATGGACTTCCACGGGTAAGTATCAAAGACACAACCCCCAGGACAGTTGCTTGACAGAGGGCAAAGGTTAAGCGTGAAAGGTGGACGAGTTCGCCTTCCAGAAAATGGACTTCCACGGGTAAGTATCAAAGACACAACCCCCAGAACAGTTGCTTGACAGAGGGCAAATGTTAAGGGTGAAAGGTGGATGAATACACCTTCCAGGAAATGGACGTCCAGAGGTAAGTATCAAAGACACAACCCCCAGGACAGTTGCTTGACAGAGGGCAAAGGTTAAGCGTGAAAGGTGGACGAGTTCACCTTCCAGAAAATGGACTTCCACGGGTAAGTATCAAAGACACAACCCCAAGGACAGTTGCTTGACAGAGGGCAAAGGTTAAGCGTGAAAGGTGGACGAGTTCACCTTCCAGAAAATGGACTTCCACGGGTAAGTATCAAAGACACAACCCCCAGGACAGTTGCTTTACAGAGGGCAAATGTTAAGGGTGAAAGGTGGACGAGTTCACCTTCCAGAAAATGGACTTCCACGGGTAAGTATCAAAGACACAACCCCCAGGACAGTTGCTTGACAGAGGGCAAATGTTAAGGGTGAAAGGTGGATGAATACACCTTCCAGGAAATGGACGTCCAGAGGTAAGTATCAAAGACACAACCCCCAGGACAGTTGCTTGACAGAGGGCAAATGTTAAGCGTGAAAGGTGGATGAATACACCTTCCAGGAAATGGACGTCCAGAGGTAAGTATCAAAGACACAACCCCCAGGACAGTTGCTTGACAGAGGGCAAATGTTAAGCGTGAAAGGTGGACGAGTTCACCTTCCAGAAAATGGACTTCCACGGGTAAGTATCAAAGACACAACCCCCAGGACAGTTGCTTGACAGAGGGCAAATGTTAAGGGTGAAAGGTGGATGAATACACCTTCCAGGAAATGGACGTCCAGAGGTAAGTATCAAAGACACAACCCCCAGGACAGTTGCTTGACAGAGGACAAATGTTAAGCGTGAAAGGTGGACGAGTTCACCTTCCAGGAAATGGACTTCCACGGGTAAGTATCAAAGACACAACCCCCAGGACAGTTGCTTGACAGAGGGCAAATGTTAAGGGTGAAAGGTGGATGAATACACCTTCCAGGAAATGGACGTCCAGAGGTAAGTATCAAAGACACAACCCCCAGGACAGTTGCTTGACAGAGGGCAAATGTTAAGGGTGAAAGGTGGATGAATACACCTTCCAGGAAATGGACGTCCAGAGGTAAGTATCAAAGACACAACCCCCAGGACAGTTGCTTGACAGAGGGCAAATGTTAAGCGTGAAAGGTGGACGAGTTCACCTTCCAGAAAATGGACTTCCACGGGTAAGTATCAAAGACACAACCCCCAGGACAGTTGCTTGACAGAGGGCAAATGTTAAGCGTGAAAGGTGGACGAGTTCACCTTCCAGAAAATGGACTTCCACGGTTAAGTATCAAAGACACAACCCCCAGGACAGTTGCTTGACAGAGGGCAAATGTTAAGGGTGAAAGGTGGATGAATACACCTTCCAGAAAATGGACTTCACGGGTAAGTATCAAAGACACAACCCCCAGGACAGTTGCTTGACAGAGGGCAAATGTTAAGGGTGAAAGGTGGACGGGTTCACCTTCCAGGAAATGGACGTCCAGAGGTAAGTATCAAAGACACAACCCCCAGGACAGTTGCTTGACAGAGGGCAAATGTTAAGGGTGAAAGGTGGACGAGTTCACCTTCCAGAAAATGGACTTCCACGGGTAAGTATCAAAGACACAACCCCCAGGACAGTTGCTTGACAGAGGGCAAATGTTAAGGGTGAAAGGTGGATGGATACACCTTCCAGGAAATGGACGTCCAGAGGTAAGTATCAAAGACACAACCCCCAGGACAGTTGCTTGACAGAGGGCAAATGTTAAGGGTGAAAGGTGGATGAATACACCTTCCAGGAAATGGACGTCCAGAGGTAAGTATCAAAGACACAACCCCCAGGACAGTTGCTTGACAGAGGGCAAATGTTAAGCGTGAAAGGTGGACGAGTTCACCTTCCAGAAAATGGACTTCCACGGGTAAGTATCAAAGACACAACCCCCAGGACAGTTGCTTGACAGAGGGCAAATGTTAAGCGTGAAAGGTGGACGAGTTCACCTTCCAGAAAATGGACTTCCACGGGTAAGTATCAAAGACACAACCCCCAGGACAGTTGCTTGACAGAGGGCAAATGTTAAGGGTGAAAGGTGGATGAATACACCTTCCAGGAAATGGACGTCCAGAGGTAAGTATCAAAGACACAACCCCCAGGACAGTTGCTTGACAGAGTGCAAATGTTAAGCGTGAAAGGTGGACGAGTTCACCTTCCAGAAAATGGACTTCCACGGGTAAGTATCAAAGACACAACCCCCAGGACAGTTGCTTGACAGAGGACAAATGTTAAGGGTGAAAGGTGGATGAATACACCTTCCAGGAAATGGACGTCCAGAGGTAAGTATCAAAGACACAACCCCCAGGACAGTTGCTTGACAGAGTGCAAATGTTAAGCGTGAAAGGTGGACGAGTTCACCTTCCAGAAAATGGACTTCCACGGGTAAGTATCAAAGACACAACCCCCAGGACAGTTGCTTGACAGAGGGCAAAGGTTAAGCGTGAAAGGTGGACGAGTTCGCCTTCCAGAAAATGGACTTCCACGGGTAAGTATCAAAGACACAACCCCCAGAACAGTTGCTTGACAGAGGGCAAATGTTAAGGGTGAAAGGTGGATGAATACACCTTCCAGGAAATGGACGTCCAGAGGTAAGTATCAAAGACACAACCCCCAGGACAGTTGCTTGACAGAGGGCAAAGGTTAAGCGTGAAAGGTGGACGAGTTCACCTTCCAGAAAATGGACTTCCACGGGTAAGTATCAAAGACACAACCCCCAGGACAGTTGCTTGACAGAGGGCAAAGGTTAAGCGTGAAAGGTGGACGAGTTCACCTTCCAGAAAATGGACTTCCACGGGTAAGTATCAAAGACACAACCCCCAGGACAGTTGCTTTACAGAGGGCAAATGTTAAGGGTGAAAGGTGGACGAGTTCACCTTCCAGAAAATGGACTTCCACGGGTAAGTATCAAAGACACAACCCCCAGGACAGTTGCTTGACAGAGGGCAAATGTTAAGGGTGAAAGGTGGATGAATACACCTTCCAGGAAATGGACGTCCAGAGGTAAGTATCAAAGACACAACCCCCAGGACAGTTGCTTGACAGAGGGCAAATGTTAAGGGTGAAAGGTGGATGAATACACCTTCCAGGAAATGGACGTCCACGGGTAAGTATCAAAGACACAACCCCCAGGACAGTTGCTTGACAGAGGGCAAATGTTAAGGGTGAAAGGTGGACGAGTTCACCTTCCAGAAAATGGACTTCAACGGGTAAGTATCAAAGACACAACCCCCAGGACAGTTGCTTGACAGAGGGCAAATGTTAAGCGTGAAAGGTGGACGAGTTCACCTTCCAGAAAATGGACTTCAACGGGTAAGTATCAAAGACACAACCCCCAGGACAGTTGCTTGACAGAGGGCAAATGTTAAGCGTGAAAGGTGGACGAGTTCACCTTCCAGAAAATGGACTTCCACGGGTAAGTATCAAAGACACAACCCCCAGGACAGTTGCTTGACAGAGGGCAAATGTTAAGGGTGAAAGGTGGACGAGTTCACCTTCCAGAAAATGGACTTCCACGGGTAAGTATCAAAGACACAACCCCCAGGACAGTTGCTTGACAGAGGGCAAATGTTAAGCGTGAAAGGTGGACGAGTTCACCTTCCAGAAAATGGACTTCCACGGGTAAGTATCAAAGACACAACCCCCAGGACAGTTGCTTGACAGAGGGCAAATGTTAAGGGTGAAAGGTGGATGAATACACCTTCCAGGAAATGGACGTCCAGAGGTAAGTATCAAAGACACAACCACCAGGACAGTTGCTTGACAGAGTGCAAATGTTAAGCGTGAAAGGTGGACGAGTTCACCTTCCAGAAAATGGACTTCCACGGGTAAGTATCAAAGACACAACCCCCAGGACAGTTGCTTGACAGAGGACAAATGTTAAGGGTGAAAGGTGGATGAATACACCTTCCAGGAAATGGACGTCCAGAGGTAAGTATCAAAGACACAACCCCCAGGACAGTTGCTTGACAGAGTGCAAATGTTAAGCGTGAAAGGTGGACGAGTTCACCTTCCAGAAAATGGACTTCCACGGGTAAGTATCAAAGACACAACCCCCAGGACAGTTGCTTGACAGAGGGCAAAGGTTAAGCGTGAAAGGTGGACGAGTTCGCCTTCCAGAAAATGGACTTCCACGGGTAAGTATCAAAGACACAACCCCCAGAACAGTTGCTTGACAGAGGGCAAATGTTAAGGGTGAAAGGTGGATGAATACACCTTCCAGGAAATGGACGTCCAGAGGTAAGTATCAAAGACACAACCCCCAGGACAGTTGCTTGACAGAGGGCAAAGGTTAAGCGTGAAAGGTGGACGAGTTCACCTTCCCCAGAAAATGGACTTCCACGGGTAAGTATCAAAGACACAACCCCAGGACAGTTTGCTTGACAGAGGGCAAAGGTTAAGCGGTGAAAGGTGGACGAGTTCACCTTCCAGAAAATGGACTTCCACGGGTAAGTATCAAAGACACAACCCCCAGGACAGTTGCTTGACAGAGGGCAAATGTTAAGGGTGAAAGGTGGACGAGTTCACCTTCCAGAAAATGGACTTCCACGGGTAAGTATCAAAGACACAACCCCCAGGACAGTTGCTTGACAGAGGGCAAATGTAAGGGTGAAAGGTGGATGATTCACCTTCCAGGAAAATGGACTTCCAGGGTAAGTATCAAAGACACAACCCCCAGGACAGTTGCTTGACAGAGGCAAATGTTAAGGGTGAAAGGTGGATGAATACACCTTCCAGGAAATGGACGTCCAGAGGTAAGTATCAAAGACACAACCCCCAGGACAGTTGCTTGACAGAGGGCAAATGTTAAGCGTGAAAGGTGGACGAGTTCACCTTCCAGAAAATGGACTTCCACGGGTAAGTATCAAAGACACAACCCCCAGGACAGTTGCTTGACAGAGGGCAAATGTTAAGGGTGAAAGATGGACGTTAACCTTCCAGAAAATGGACTTCAACGGGTAAGTATCAAAGACACAACCCCCAGGACAGTTGCTTGACAGAGGGCAAATGTTAAGCGTGAAAGGTGGACGAGTTCACCTTCCAGAAAATGGACTTCCACGGGTAAGTATCAAAGACACAACCCCCAGGACAGTTGCTTGACAGAGGGCAAATGTTAAGGGTGAAAGGTGGACGAGTTCACCTTCCAGAAAATGGACTTCCACGGGTAAGTATCAAAGACACAACCCCCAGGACAGTTGCTTGACAGAGGGCAAATGTTAAGGGTGAAAGGTGGATGAATACACCTTCCAGGAAATGGACGTCCAGAGGTAAGTATCAAAGACACAACCCCCAGGACAGTTGCTTGACAGAGGGCAAATGTTAAGGGTGAAAGGTGGATGAATACACCTTCCAGGAAATGGACGTCCAGAGGTAAGTATCAAAGACACAACCACCAGGACAGTTGCTTGACAGAGGGCAAATGTTAAGGGTGAAAGGTGGACGAGTTCACCTTCCAGAAAATGGACTTCCACGGGTAAGTATCAAAGACACAACCCCCAGGACAGTTGCTTGACAGAGGGCAAATGTTAAGGGTGAAAGGTGGATGAATACACCTTCCAGAAAATGGACTTCAACGGGTAAGTATCAAAGACACAACCCCCAGGACAGTTGCTTGACAGAGGGCAAATGTTAAGGGTGAAAGGTGGACGAGTTCACCTTCCAGAAAATGGACTTCCACGGGTAAGTATCAAAGACACAACCCCCAGGACAGTTGCTTGACAGAGGGCAAATGTTAAGGGTGAAAGGTGGACGAGTTCACCTTCCAGAAAATGGACTTCCACGGGTAAGTATCAAAGACACAACCCCCAGGACAGTTGCTTGACAGAGGGCAAATGTTAAGGGTGAAAGGTGGATGAATACACCTTCCAGGAAATGGACGTCCAGAGGTAAGTATCAAAGACACAACCCCCAGGACAGTTGCTTGACAGAGGGCAAATGTTAAGGGTGAAAGGTGGATGAATACACCTTCCAGGAAATGGACGTCCAGAGGTAAGTATCAAAGACACAACCCCCAGGACAGTTGCTTGACAGAGGGCAAATGTTAAGGGTGAAAGGTGGACGAGTTCACCTTCCAGAAAATGGACTTCCACGGGTAAGTATCAAAGACACAACCCCCAGGACAGTTGCTTGACAGAGGGCAAATGTTAAGGGTGAAAGGTGGATGAATACACCTTCCAGAAAATGGACTTCCACGGGTAAGTATCAAAGACACAACCCCCAGGACAGTTGCTTGACAGAGGGCAAATGTTAAGGGTGAAAGGTGGACGGGTTCACCTTCCAGGAAATGGACTTCCACGGGTAAGTATCAAAGACACAACCCCCAGGACAGTTGCTTGACAGAGGGCAAATGTTAAGCGTGAAAGGTGGACGAGTTCACCTTCCAGAAAATGGACTTCCACGGGTAAGTATCAAAGACACAACCCCCAGGACAGTTGCTTGACAGAGGGCAAATGTTAAGCGTGAAAGGTGGACGAGTTCACCTTCCAGAAAATGGACTTCCACGGGTAAGTATCAAAGACACAACCCCCAGGACAGTTGCTTGACAGAGGGCAAATGTTAAGGGTGAAAGGTGGATGAATACACCTTCCAGGAAATGGACGTCCAGAGGTAAGTATCAAAGACACAACCCCCAGGACAGTTGCTTGACAGAGGACAAATGTTAAGCGTGAAAGGTGGACGAGTTCACCTTCCAGGAAATGGACTTCCACGGGTAAGTATCAAAGACACAACCCCCAGGACAGTTGCTTGACAGAGGGCAAATGTTAAGGGTGAAAGGTGGATGAATACACCTTCCAGGAAATGGACGTCCAGAGGTAAGTATCAAAGACACAACCCCCAGGACAGTTGCTTGACAGAGGGCAAAGGTTAAGCGTGAAAGGTGGACGAGTTCACCTTCCAGAAAATGGACTTCCACGGGTAAGTATCAAAGACACAACCCCCAGGACAGTTGCTTGACAGAGGGCAAAGGTTAAGCGTGAAAGGTGGACGAGTTCACCTTCCAGAAAATGGACTTCCACGGGTAAGTATCAAAGACACAACCCCCAGGACAGTTGCTTGACAGAGGACAAATGTTAAGGGTGAAAGGTGGATGAATACACCTTCCAGGAAATGGACGTCCAGAGGTAAGTATCAAAGACACAACCCCCAGGACAGTTGCTTGACAGAGTGCAAATGTTAAGCGTGAAAGGTGGACGAGTTCACCTTCCAGAAAATGGACTTCCACGGGTAAGTATCAAAGACACAACCCCCAGGACAGTTGCTTGACAGAGGGCAAAGGTTAAGCGTGAAAGGTGGACGAGTTCGCCTTCCAGAAAATGGACTTCCACGGGTAAGTATCAAAGACACAACCCCCAGAACAGTTGCTTGACAGAGGGCAAATGTTAAGGGTGAAAGGTGGATGAATACACCTTCCAGGAAATGGACGTCCAGAGGTAAGTATCAAAGACACAACCCCCAGGACAGTTGCTTGACAGAGGGCAAAGGTTAAGCGTGAAAGGTGGACGAGTTCACCTTCCAGAAAATGGACTTCCACGGGTAAGTATCAAAGACACAACCCCCAGGACAGTTGCTTGACAGAGGGCAAATGTTAAGGGTGAAAGGTGGATGAATACACCTTCCAGGAAATGGACGTCCAGAGGTAAGTATCAAAGACACAACCCCCAGGACAGTTGCTTGACAGAGGGCAAATGTTAAGGGTGAAAGGTGGATGAATACACCTTCCAGGAAATGGACGTCCACGGGTAAGTATCAAAGACACAACCCCCAGGACAGTTGCTTGACAGAGGGCAAATGTTAAGGGTGAAAGGTGGACGAGTTCACCTTCCAGAAAATGGACTTCAACGGGTAAGTATCAAAGACACAACCCCCAGGACAGTTGCTTGACAGAGGGCAAATGTTAAGCGTGAAAGGTGGACGAGTTCACCTTCCAGAAAATGGACTTCAACGGGTAAGTATCAAACACACAACCCCCAGGACAGTTGCTTGACAGAGGGCAAATGTTAAGCGTGAAAGGTGGACGAGTTCACCTTCCAGAAAATGGACTTCCACGGGTAAGTATCAAAGACACAACCCCCAGGACAGTTGCTTGACAGAGGGCAAATGTTAAGGGTGAAAGGTGGACGAGTTCACCTTCCAGAAAATGGACTTCCACGGGTAAGTATCAAAGACACAACCCCCAGGACAGTTGCTTGACAGAGGGCAAATGTTAAGCGTGAAAGGTGGACGAGTTCACCTTCCAGAAAATGGACTTCCACGGGTAAGTATCAAAGACACAACCCCCAGGACAGTTGCTTGACAGAGGGCAAATGTTAAGGGTGAAAGGTGGATGAATACACCTTCCAGGAAATGGACGTCCAGAGGTAAGTATCAAAGACACAACCCCCAGGACAGTTGCTTGACAGAGTGCAAATGTTAAGCGTGAAAGGTGGACGAGTTCACCTTCCAGAAAATGGACTTCCACGGGTAAGTATCAAAGACACAACCCCCAGGACAGTTGCTTGACAGAGGGCAAATGTTAAGGGTGAAAGGTGGATGAATACACCTTCCAGGAAATGGACGTCCAGAGGTAAGTATCAAAGACACAACCCCCAGGACAGTTGCTTGACAGAGGGCAAATGTTAAGCGTGAAAGGTGGATGAATACACCTTCCAGGAAATGGACGTCCAGAGGTAAGTATCAAAGACACAACCCCCAGGACAGTTGCTTGACAGAGGGCAAATGTTAAGCGTGAAAGGTGGACGAGTTCACCTTCCAGAAAATGGACTTCCACGGGTAAGTATCAAAGACACAACCCCCAGGACAGTTGCTTGACAGAGGGCAAATGTTAAGGGTGAAAGGTGGACGGGTTCACCTTCCAGGAAATGGACGTCCAGAGGTAAGTATCAAAGACACAACCCCCAGGACAGTTGCTTGACAGAGTGCAAATGTTAAGCGTGAAAGGTGGACGAGTTCACCTTCCAGAAAATGGACTTCCACGGGTAAGTATCAAAGACACAACCCCCAGGACAGTTGCTTGACAGAGGGCAAAGGTTAAGCGTGAAAGGTGGACGAGTTCACCTTCCAGAAAATGGACTTCCACGGGTAAGTATCAAAGACACAACCCCCAGGACAGTTGCTTGACAGAGGGCAAATGTTAAGCGTGAAAGGTGGACGAGTTCACCTTCCAGAAAATGGACTTCCACGGGTAAGTATCAAAGACACAACCCCCAGGACAGTTGCTTGACAGAGGGCAAATGTTAAGGGTGAAAGGTGGATGAATACACCTTCCAGGAAATGGACGTCCAGAGGTAAGTATCAAAGACACAACCCCCAGGACAGTTGCTTGACAGAGGGCAAATGTTAAGGGTGAAAGGTGGATGAATACACCTTCCAGGAAATGGACGTCCACGGGTAAGTATCAAAGACACAACCCCCAGGACAGTTGCTTGACAGAGGGCAAATGTTAAGGGTGAAAGGTGGACGAGTTCACCTTCCAGAAAATGGACTTCAACGGGTAAGTATCAAAGACACAACCCCCAGGACAGTTGCTTGACAGAGGGCAAATGTTAAGCGTGAAAGGTGGACGAGTTCACCTTCCAGAAAATGGACTTCAACGGGTAAGTATCAAACACACAACCCCCAGGACAGTTGCTTGACAGAGGGCAAATGTTAAGCGTGAAAGGTGGACGAGTTCACCTTCCAGAAAATGGACTTCCACGGGTAAGTATCAAAGACACAACCCCCAGGACAGTTGCTTGACAGAGGGCAAATGTTAAGGGTGAAAGGTGGACGAGTTCACCTTCCAGAAAATGGACTTCCACGGGTAAGTATCAAAGACACAACCCCCAGGACAGTTGCTTGACAGAGGGCAAATGTTAAGCGTGAAAGGTGGACGAGTTCACCTTCCAGAAAATGGACTTCCACGGGTAAGTATCAAAGACACAACCCCCAGGACAGTTGCTTGACAGAGGGCAAATGTTAAGGGTGAAAGGTGGATGAATACACCTTCCAGGAAATGGACGTCCAGAGGTAAGTATCAAAGACACAACCCCCAGGACAGTTGCTTGACAGAGTGCAAATGTTAAGCGTGAAAGGTGGACGAGTTCACCTTCCAGAAAATGGACTTCCACGGGTAAGTATCAAAGACACAACCCCCAGGACAGTTGCTTGACAGAGGACAAATGTTAAGGGTGAAAGGTGGATGAATACACCTTCCAGGAAATGGACGTCCAGAGGTAAGTATCAAAGACACAACCCCCAGGACAGTTGCTTGACAGAGTGCAAATGTTAAGCGTGAAAGGTGGACGAGTTCACCTTCCAGAAAATGGACTTCCACGGGTAAGTATCAAAGACACAACCCCCAGGACAGTTGCTTGACAGAGGGCAAAGGTTAAGCGTGAAAGGTGGACGAGTTCGCCTTCCAGAAAATGGACTTCCACGGGTAAGTATCAAAGACACAACCCCCAGAACAGTTGCTTGACAGAGGGCAAATGTTAAGGGTGAAAGGTGGATGAATACACCTTCCAGGAAATGGACGTCCAGAGGTAAGTATCAAAGACACAACCCCCAGGACAGTTGCTTGACAGAGGGCAAAGGTTAAGCGTGAAAGGTGGACGAGTTCACCTTCCAGAAAATGGACTTCCACGGGTAAGTATCAAAGACACAACCCCAAGGACAGTTGCTTGACAGAGGGCAAAGGTTAAGCGTGAAAGGTGGACGAGTTCACCTTCCAGAAAATGGACTTCCACGGGTAAGTATCAAAGACACAACCCCCAGGACAGTTGCTTGACAGAGGGCAAATGTTAAGGGTGAAAGGTGGATGAATACACCTTCCAGGAAATGGACGTCCAGAGGTAAGTATCAAAGACACAACCCCCAGGACAGTTGCTTGACAGAGGACAAATGTTAAGCGTGAAAGGTGGACGAGTTCACCTTCCAGGAAATGGACTTCCACGGGTAAGTATCAAAGACACAACCCCCAGGACAGTTGCTTGACAGAGGGCAAATGTTAAGGGTGAAAGGTGGATGAATACACCTTCCAGGAAATGGACGTCCAGAGGTAAGTATCAAAGACACAACCCCCAGGACAGTTGCTTGACAGAGGGCAAATGTTAAGGGTGAAAGGTGGATGAATACACCTTCCAGGAAATGGACGTCCAGAGGTAAGTATCAAAGACACAACCCCCAGGACAGTTGCTTGACAGAGGGCAAATGTTAAGCGTGAAAGGTGGACGAGTTCACCTTCCAGAAAATGGACTTCCACGGGTAAGTATCAAAGACACAACCCCCAGGACAGTTGCTTGACAGAGGGCAAATGTTAAGCGTGAAAGGTGGACGAGTTCACCTTCCAGAAAATGGACTTCCACGGGTAAGTATCAAAGACACAACCCCCAGGACAGTTGCTTGACAGAGGGCAAATGTTAAGGGTGAAAGGTGGATGAATACACCTTCCAGAAAATGGACTTCACGGGTAAGTATCAAAGACACAACCCCCAGGACAGTTGCTTGACAGAGGGCAAATGTTAAGGGTGAAAGGTGGACGGGTTCACCTTCCAGGAAATGGACGTCCAGAGGTAAGTATCAAAGACACAACCCCCAGGACAGTTGCTTGACAGAGGGCAAATGTTAAGGGTGAAAGGTGGACGAGTTCACCTTCCAGAAAATGGACTTCCACGGGTAAGTATCAAAGACACAACCCCCAGGACAGTTGCTTGACAGAGGGCAAATGTTAAGGGTGAAAGGTGGATGGATACACCTTCCAGGAAATGGACGTCCAGAGGTAAGTATCAAAGACACAACCCCCAGGACAGTTGCTTGACAGAGGGCAAATGTTAAGGGTGAAAGGTGGATGAATACACCTTCCAGGAAATGGACGTCCAGAGGTAAGTATCAAAGACACAACCCCCAGGACAGTTGCTTGACAGAGGGCAAATGTTAAGCGTGAAAGGTGGACGAGTTCACCTTCCAGAAAATGGACTTCCACGGGTAAGTATCAAAGACACAACCCCCAGGACAGTTGCTTGACAGAGGGCAAATGTTAAGCGTGAAAGGTGGACGAGTTCACCTTCCAGAAAATGGACTTCCACGGGTAAGTATCAAAGACACAACCCCCAGGACAGTTGCTTGACAGAGGGCAAATGTTAAGGGTGAAAGGTGGATGAATACACCTTCCAGGAAATGGACGTCCAGAGGTAAGTATCAAAGACACAACCCCCAGGACAGTTGCTTGACAGAGTGCAAATGTTAAGCGTGAAAGGTGGACGAGTTCACCTTCCAGAAAATGGACTTCCACGGGTAAGTATCAAAGACACAACCCCCAGGACAGTTGCTTGACAGAGGACAAATGTTAAGGGTGAAAGGTGGATGAATACACCTTCCAGGAAATGGACGTCCAGAGGTAAGTATCAAAGACACAACCCCCAGGACAGTTGCTTGACAGAGTGCAAATGTTAAGCGTGAAAGGTGGACGAGTTCACCTTCCAGAAAATGGACTTCCACGGGTAAGTATCAAAGACACAACCCCCAGGACAGTTGCTTGACAGAGGGCAAAGGTTAAGCGTGAAAGGTGGACGAGTTCGCCTTCCAGAAAATGGACTTCCACGGGTAAGTATCAAAGACACAACCCCCAGAACAGTTGCTTGACAGAGGGCAAATGTTAAGGGTGAAAGGTGGATGAATACACCTTCCAGGAAATGGACGTCCAGAGGTAAGTATCAAAGACACAACCCCCAGGACAGTTGCTTGACAGAGGGCAAAGGTTAAGCGTGAAAGGTGGACGAGTTCACCTTCCAGAAAATGGACTTCCACGGGTAAGTATCAAAGACACAACCCCCAGGACAGTTGCTTGACAGAGGGCAAAGGTTAAGCGTGAAAGGTGGACGAGTTCACCTTCCAGAAAATGGACTTCCACGGGTAAGTATCAAAGACACAACCCCCAGGACAGTTGCTTGACAGAGGGCAAATGTTAAGGGTGAAAGGTGGATGAATACACCTTCCAGGAAATGGACGTCCAGAGGTAAGTATCAAAGACACAACCCCCAGGACAGTTGCTTGACAGAGGACAAATGTTAAGCGTGAAAGGTGGACGAGTTCACCTTCCAGGAAATGGACTTCCACGGGTAAGTATCAAAGACACAACCCCCAGGACAGTTGCTTGACAGAGGGCAAATGTTAAGGGTGAAAGGTGGATGAATACACCTTCCAGGAAATGGACGTCCAGAGGTAAGTATCAAAGACACAACCCCCAGGACAGTTGCTTGACAGAGGGCAAATGTTAAGGGTGAAAGGTGGATGAATACACCTTCCAGGAAATGGACGTCCAGAGGTAAGTATCAAAGACACAACCCCCAGGACAGTTGCTTGACAGAGGGCAAATGTTAAGCGTGAAAGGTGGACGAGTTCACCTTCCAGAAAATGGACTTCCACGGGTAAGTATCAAAGACACAACCCCCAGGACAGTTGCTTGACAGAGGGCAAATGTTAAGCGTGAAAGGTGGACGAGTTCACCTTCCAGAAAATGGACTTCCACGGGTAAGTATCAAAGACACAACCCCCAGGACAGTTGCTTGACAGAGGGCAAATGTTAAGGGTGAAAGGTGGATGAATACACCTTCCAGAAAATGGACTTCACGGGTAAGTATCAAAGACACAACCCCCAGGACAGTTGCTTGACAGAGGGCAAATGTTAAGGGTGAAAGGTGGACGGGTTCACCTTCCAGGAAATGGACGTCCAGAGGTAAGTATCAAAGACACAACCCCCAGGACAGTTGCTTGACAGAGGGCAAATGTTAAGGGTGAAAGGTGGACGAGTTCACCTTCCAGAAAATGGACTTCCACGGGTAAGTATCAAAGACACAACCCCCAGGACAGTTGCTTGACAGAGGGCAAATGTTAAGGGTGAAAGGTGGATGGATACACCTTCCAGGAAATGGACGTCCAGAGGTAAGTATCAAAGACACAACCCCCAGGACAGTTGCTTGACAGAGGGCAAATGTTAAGGGTGAAAGGTGGATGAATACACCTTCCAGGAAATGGACGTCCAGAGGTAAGTATCAAAGACACAACCCCCAGGACAGTTGCTTGACAGAGGGCAAATGTTAAGCGTGAAAGGTGGACGAGTTCACCTTCCAGAAAATGGACTTCCACGGGTAAGTATCAAAGACACAACCCCCAGGACAGTTGCTTGACAGAGGGCAAATGTTAAGCGTGAAAGGTGGACGAGTTCACCTTCCAGAAAATGGACTTCCACGGGTAAGTATCAAAGACACAACCCCCAGGACAGTTGCTTGACAGAGGGCAAATGTTAAGGGTGAAAGGTGGATGAATACACCTTCCAGGAAATGGACGTCCAGAGGTAAGTATCAAAGACACAACCCCCAGGACAGTTGCTTGACAGAGGGCAAATGTTAAGGGTGAAAGGTGGACGAGTTCACCTTCCAGAAAATGGACTTCCACGGGTAAGTATCAAAGACACAACCCCCAGGACAGTTGCTTGACAGAGGGCAAATGTTAAGGGTGAAAGGTGGATGGATACACCTTCCAGGAAATGGACGTCCAGAGGTAAGTATCAAAGACACAACCCCCAGGACAGTTGCTTGACAGAGGGCAAATGTTAAGGGTGAAAGGTGGATGAATACACCTTCCAGGAAATGGACGTCCAGAGGTAAGTATCAAAGACACAACCCCCAGGACAGTTGCTTGACAGAGTGCAAATGTTAAGCGTGAAAGGTGGACGAGTTCACCTTCCAGAAAATGGACTTCCACGGGTAAGTATCAAAGACACAACCCCCAGGACAGTTGCTTGACAGAGGACAAATGTTAAGGGTGAAAGGTGGATGAATACACCTTCCAGGAAATGGACGTCCAGAGGTAAGTATCAAAGACACAACCCCCAGGACAGTTGCTTGACAGAGTGCAAATGTTAAGCGTGAAAGGTGGACGAGTTCACCTTCCAGAAAATGGACTTCCACGGGTAAGTATCAAAGACACAACCCCCAGGACAGTTGCTTGACAGAGGGCAAAGGTTAAGCGTGAAAGGTGGACGAGTTCGCCTTCCAGAAAATGGACTTCCACGGGTAAGTATCAAAGACACAACCCCCAGAACAGTTGCTTGACAGAGGGCAAATGTTAAGGGTGAAAGGTGGATGAATACACCTTCCAGGAAATGGACGTCCAGAGGTAAGTATCAAAGACACAACCCCCAGGACAGTTGCTTGACAGAGGGCAAAGGTTAAGCGTGAAAGGTGGACGAGTTCACCTTCCAGAAAATGGACTTCCACGGGTAAGTATCAAAGACACAACCCCAAGGACAGTTGCTTGACAGAGGGCAAAGGTTAAGCGTGAAAGGTGGACGAGTTCACCTTCCAGAAAATGGACTTCCACGGGTAAGTATCAAAGACACAACCCCCAGGACAGTTGCTTTACAGAGGGCAAATGTTAAGGGTGAAAGGTGGACGAGTTCACCTTCCAGAAAATGGACTTCCACGGGTAAGTATCAAAGACACAACCCCCAGGACAGTTGCTTGACAGAGGGCAAATGTTAAGGGTGAAAGGTGGATGAATACACCTTCCAGGAAATGGACGTCCAGAGGTAAGTATCAAAGACACAACCCCCAGGACAGTTGCTTGACAGAGGGCAAATGTTAAGCGTGAAAGGTGGATGAATACACCTTCCAGGAAATGGACGTCCAGAGGTAAGTATCAAAGACACAACCCCCAGGACAGTTGCTTGACAGAGGGCAAATGTTAAGCGTGAAAGGTGGACGAGTTCACCTTCCAGAAAATGGACTTCCACGGGTAAGTATCAAAGACACAACCCCCAGGACAGTTGCTTGACAGAGGGCAAATGTTAAGGGTGAAAGGTGGATGAATACACCTTCCAGGAAATGGACGTCCAGAGGTAAGTATCAAAGACACAACCCCCAGGACAGTTGCTTGACAGAGGACAAATGTTAAGCGTGAAAGGTGGACGAGTTCACCTTCCAGGAAATGGACTTCCACGGGTAAGTATCAAAGACACAACCCCCAGGACAGTTGCTTGACAGAGGGCAAATGTTAAGGGTGAAAGGTGGATGAATACACCTTCCAGGAAATGGACGTCCAGAGGTAAGTATCAAAGACACAACCCCCAGGACAGTTGCTTGACAGAGGGCAAATGTTAAGGGTGAAAGGTGGATGAATACACCTTCCAGGAAATGGACGTCCAGAGGTAAGTATCAAAGACACAACCCCCAGGACAGTTGCTTGACAGAGGGCAAATGTTAAGCGTGAAAGGTGGACGAGTTCACCTTCCAGAAAATGGACTTCCACGGGTAAGTATCAAAGACACAACCCCCAGGACAGTTGCTTGACAGAGGGCAAATGTTAAGCGTGAAAGGTGGACGAGTTCACCTTCCAGAAAATGGACTTCCACGGGTAAGTATCAAAGACACAACCCCCAGGACAGTTGCTTGACAGAGGGCAAATGTTAAGGGTGAAAGGTGGATGAATACACCTTCCAGAAAATGGACTTCACGGGTAAGTATCAAAGACACAACCCCCAGGACAGTTGCTTGACAGAGGGCAAATGTTAAGGGTGAAAGGTGGACGGGTTCACCTTCCAGGAAATGGACGTCCAGAGGTAAGTATCAAAGACACAACCCCCAGGACAGTTGCTTGACAGAGGGCAAATGTTAAGGGTGAAAGGTGGACGAGTTCACCTTCCAGAAAATGGACTTCCACGGGTAAGTATCAAAGACACAACCCCCAGGACAGTTGCTTGACAGAGGGCAAATGTTAAGGGTGAAAGGTGGATGGATACACCTTCCAGGAAATGGACGTCCAGAGGTAAGTATCAAAGACACAACCCCCAGGACAGTTGCTTGACAGAGGGCAAATGTTAAGGGTGAAAGGTGGATGAATACACCTTCCAGGAAATGGACGTCCAGAGGTAAGTATCAAAGACACAACCCCCAGGACAGTTGCTTGACAGAGGGCAAATGTTAAGGGTGAAAGGTGGATGAATACACCTTCCAGGAAATGGACGTCCAGAGGTAAGTATCAAAGACACAACCCCCAGGACAGTTGCTTGACAGAGGGCAAATGTTAAGCGTGAAAGGTGGACGAGTTCACCTTCCAGAAAATGGACTTCCACGGGTAAGTATCAAAGACACAACCCCCAGGACAGTTGCTTGACAGAGGGCAAATGTTAAGCGTGAAAGGTGGACGAGTTCACCTTCCAGAAAATGGACTTCCACGGGTAAGTATCAAAGACACAACCCCCAGGACAGTTGCTTGACAGAGGGCAAATGTTAAGGGTGAAAGGTGGATGAATACACCTTCCAGGAAATGGACGTCCAGAGGTAAGTATCAAAGACACAACCCCCAGGACAGTTGCTTGACAGAGTGCAAATGTTAAGCGTGAAAGGTGGACGAGTTCACCTTCCAGAAAATGGACTTCCACGGGTAAGTATCAAAGACACAACCCCCAGGACAGTTGCTTGACAGAGGACAAATGTTAAGGGTGAAAGGTGGATGAATACACCTTCCAGGAAATGGACGTCCAGAGGTAAGTATCAAAGACACAACCCCCAGGACAGTTGCTTGACAGAGTGCAAATGTTAAGCGTGAAAGGTGGACGAGTTCACCTTCCAGAAAATGGACTTCCACGGGTAAGTATCAAAGACACAACCCCCAGGACAGTTGCTTGACAGAGGGCAAAGGTTAAGCGTGAAAGGTGGACGAGTTCGCCTTCCAGAAAATGGACTTCCACGGGTAAGTATCAAAGACACAACCCCCAGAACAGTTGCTTGACAGAGGGCAAATGTTAAGGGTGAAAGGTGGATGAATACACCTTCCAGGAAATGGACGTCCAGAGGTAAGTATCAAAGACACAACCCCCAGGACAGTTGCTTGACAGAGGGCAAAGGTTAAGCGTGAAAGGTGGACGAGTTCACCTTCCAGAAAATGGACTTCCACGGGTAAGTATCAAAGACACAACCCCCAGGACAGTTGCTTGACAGAGGGCAAAGGTTAAGCGTGAAAGGTGGACGAGTTCACCTTCCAGAAAATGGACTTCCACGGGTAAGTATCAAAGACACAACCCCCAGGACAGTTGCTTTACAGAGGGCAAATGTTAAGGGTGAAAGGTGGACGAGTTCACCTTCCAGAAAATGGACTTCCACGGGTAAGTATCAAAGACACAACCCCCAGGACAGTTGCTTGACAGAGGGCAAATGTTAAGGGTGAAAGGTGGATGAATACACCTTCCAGGAAATGGACGTCCAGAGGTAAGTATCAAAGACACAACCCCCAGGACAGTTGCTTGACAGAGGGCAAATGTTAAGGGTGAAAGGTGGATGAATACACCTTCCAGGAAATGGACGTCCACGGGTAAGTATCAAAGACACAACCCCCAGGACAGTTGCTTGACAGAGGGCAAATGTTAAGGGTGAAAGGTGGACGAGTTCACCTTCCAGAAAATGGACTTCAACGGGTAAGTATCAAAGACACAACCCCCAGGACAGTTGCTTGACAGAGGGCAAATGTTAAGCGTGAAAGGTGGACGAGTTCACCTTCCAGAAAATGGACTTCAACGGGTAAGTATCAAACACACAACCCCCAGGACAGTTGCTTGACAGAGGGCAAATGTTAAGCGTGAAAGGTGGACGAGTTCACCTTCCAGAAAATGGACTTCCACGGGTAAGTATCAAAGACACAACCCCCAGGACAGTTGCTTGACAGAGGGCAAATGTTAAGGGTGAAAGGTGGACGAGTTCACCTTCCAGAAAATGGACTTCCACGGGTAAGTATCAAAGACACAACCCCCAGGACAGTTGCTTGACAGAGGGCAAATGTTAAGCGTGAAAGGTGGACGAGTTCACCTTCCAGAAAATGGACTTCCACGGGTAAGTATCAAAGACACAACCCCCAGGACAGTTGCTTGACAGAGGGCAAATGTTAAGGGTGAAAGGTGGATGAATACACCTTCCAGGAAATGGACGTCCAGAGGTAAGTATCAAAGACACAACCCCCAGGACAGTTGCTTGACAGAGTGCAAATGTTAAGCGTGAAAGGTGGACGAGTTCACCTTCCAGAAAATGGACTTCCACGGGTAAGTATCAAAGACACAACCCCCAGGACAGTTGCTTGACAGAGGGCAAATGTTAAGGGTGAAAGGTGGATGAATACACCTTCCAGGAAATGGACGTCCAGAGGTAAGTATCAAAGACACAACCCCCAGGACAGTTGCTTGACAGAGGGCAAATGTTAAGGGTGAAAGGTGGACGAGTTCACCTTCCAGAAAATGGACTTCCACGGGTAAGTATCAAAGACACAACCCCCAGGACAGTTGCTTGACAGAGGGCAAATGTTAAGCGTGAAAGGTGGACGAGTTCACCTTCCAGAAAATGGACTTCCACGGGTAAGTATCAAAGACACAACCCCCAGGACAGTTGCTTGACAGAGGGCAAATGTTAAGGGTGAAAGGTGGATGAATACACCTTCCAGGAAATGGACGTCCAGAGGTAAGTATCAAAGACACAACCCCCAGGACAGTTGCTTGACAGAGTGCAAATGTTAAGCGTGAAAGGTGGACGAGTTCACCTTCCAGAAAATGGACTTCCACGGGTAAGTATCAAAGACACAACCCCCAGGACAGTTGCTTGACAGAGGACAAATGTTAAGGGTGAAAGGTGGATGAATACACCTTCCAGGAAATGGACGTCCAGAGGTAAGTATCAAAGACACAACCCCCAGGACAGTTGCTTGACAGAGTGCAAATGTTAAGCGTGAAAGGTGGACGAGTTCACCTTCCAGAAAATGGACTTCCACGGGTAAGTATCAAAGACACAACCCCCAGGACAGTTGCTTGACAGAGGGCAAAGGTTAAGCGTGAAAGGTGGACGAGTTCGCCTTCCAGAAAATGGACTTCCACGGGTAAGTATCAAAGACACAACCCCCAGAACAGTTGCTTGACAGAGGGCAAATGTTAAGGGTGAAAGGTGGATGAATACACCTTCCAGGAAATGGACGTCCAGAGGTAAGTATCAAAGACACAACCCCCAGGACAGTTGCTTGACAGAGGGCAAAGGTTAAGCGTGAAAGGTGGACGAGTTCACCTTCCAGAAAATGGACTTCCACGGGTAAGTATCAAAGACACAACCCCAAGGACAGTTGCTTGACAGAGGGCAAAGGTTAAGCGTGAAAGGTGGACGAGTTCACCTTCCAGAAAATGGACTTCCACGGGTAAGTATCAAAGACACAACCCCCAGGACAGTTGCTTTACAGAGGGCAAATGTTAAGGGTGAAAGGTGGACGAGTTCACCTTCCAGAAAATGGACTTCCACGGGTAAGTATCAAAGACACAACCCCCAGGACAGTTGCTTGACAGAGGGCAAATGTTAAGGGTGAAAGGTGGATGAATACACCTTCCAGGAAATGGACGTCCAGAGGTAAGTATCAAAGACACAACCCCCAGGACAGTTGCTTGACAGAGGGCAAATGTTAAGCGTGAAAGGTGGATGAATACACCTTCCAGGAAATGGACGTCCAGAGGTAAGTATCAAAGACACAACCCCCAGGACAGTTGCTTGACAGAGGGCAAATGTTAAGCGTGAAAGGTGGACGAGTTCACCTTCCAGAAAATGGACTTCCACGGGTAAGTATCAAAGACACAACCCCCAGGACAGTTGCTTGACAGAGGGCAAATGTTAAGGGTGAAAGGTGGATGAATACACCTTCCAGGAAATGGACGTCCAGAGGTAAGTATCAAAGACACAACCCCCAGGACAGTTGCTTGACAGAGGGCAAATGTTAAGGGTGAAAGGTGGATGAATACACCTTCCAGGAAATGGACGTCCAGAGGTAAGTATCAAAGACACAACCCCCAGGACAGTTGCTTGACAGAGGGCAAATGTTAAGCGTGAAAGGTGGACGAGTTCACCTTCCAGAAAATGGACTTCCACGGGTAAGTATCAAAGACACAACCCCCAGGACAGTTGCTTGACAGAGGGCAAATGTTAAGCGTGAAAGGTGGACGAGTTCACCTTCCAGAAAATGGACTTCCACGGGTAAGTATCAAAGACACAACCCCCAGGACAGTTGCTTGACAGAGGGCAAATGTTAAGGGTGAAAGGTGGATGAATACACCTTCCAGAAAATGGACTTCACGGGTAAGTATCAAAGACACAACCCCCAGGACAGTTGCTTGACAGAGGGCAAATGTTAAGGGTGAAAGGTGGACGGGTTCACCTTCCAGGAAATGGACGTCCAGAGGTAAGTATCAAAGACACAACCCCCAGGACAGTTGCTTGACAGAGGGCAAATGTTAAGGGTGAAAGGTGGACGAGTTCACCTTCCAGAAAATGGACTTCCACGGGTAAGTATCAAAGACACAACCCCCAGGACAGTTGCTTGACAGAGGGCAAATGTTAAGGGTGAAAGGTGGATGGATACACCTTCCAGGAAATGGACGTCCAGAGGTAAGTATCAAAGACACAACCCCCAGGACAGTTGCTTGACAGAGGGCAAATGTTAAGGGTGAAAGGTGGATGAATACACCTTCCAGGAAATGGACGTCCAGAGGTAAGTATCAAAGACACAACCCCCAGGACAGTTGCTTGACAGAGGGCAAATGTTAAGCGTGAAAGGTGGACGAGTTCACCTTCCAGAAAATGGACTTCCACGGGTAAGTATCAAAGACACAACCCCCAGGACAGTTGCTTGACAGAGGGCAAATGTTAAGCGTGAAAGGTGGACGAGTTCACCTTCCAGAAAATGGACTTCCACGGGTAAGTATCAAAGACACAACCCCCAGGACAGTTGCTTGACAGAGGGCAAATGTTAAGGGTGAAAGGTGGATGAATACACCTTCCAGGAAATGGACGTCCAGAGGTAAGTATCAAAGACACAACCCCCAGGACAGTTGCTTGACAGAGTGCAAATGTTAAGCGTGAAAGGTGGACGAGTTCACCTTCCAGAAAATGGACTTCCACGGGTAAGTATCAAAGACACAACCCCCAGGACAGTTGCTTGACAGAGGACAAATGTTAAGGGTGAAAGGTGGATGAATACACCTTCCAGGAAATGGACGTCCAGAGGTAAGTATCAAAGACACAACCCCCAGGACAGTTGCTTGACAGAGTGCAAATGTTAAGCGTGAAAGGTGGACGAGTTCACCTTCCAGAAAATGGACTTCCACGGGTAAGTATCAAAGACACAACCCCCAGGACAGTTGCTTGACAGAGGGCAAAGGTTAAGCGTGAAAGGTGGACGAGTTCGCCTTCCAGAAAATGGACTTCCACGGGTAAGTATCAAAGACACAACCCCCAGAACAGTTGCTTGACAGAGGGCAAATGTTAAGGGTGAAAGGTGGATGAATACACCTTCCAGGAAATGGACGTCCAGAGGTAAGTATCAAAGACACAACCCCCAGGACAGTTGCTTGACAGAGGGCAAAGGTTAAGCGTGAAAGGTGGACGAGTTCACCTTCCAGAAAATGGACTTCCACGGGTAAGTATCAAAGACACAACCCCCAGGACAGTTGCTTGACAGAGGGCAAAGGTTAAGCGTGAAAGGTGGACGAGTTCACCTTCCAGAAAATGGACTTCCACGGGTAAGTATCAAAGACACAACCCCCAGGACAGTTGCTTGACAGAGGGCAAATGTTAAGGGTGAAAGGTGGATGAATACACCTTCCAGGAAATGGACGTCCAGAGGTAAGTATCAAAGACACAACCCCCAGGACAGTTGCTTGACAGAGTGCAAATGTTAAGCGTGAAAGGTGGACGAGTTCACCTTCCAGAAAATGGACTTCCACGGGTAAGTATCAAAGACACAACCCCCAGGACAGTTGCTTGACAGAGGGCAAAGGTTAAGCGTGAAAGGTGGACGAGTTCGCCTTCCAGAAAATGGACTTCCACGGGTAAGTATCAAAGACACAACCCCCAGAACAGTTGCTTGACAGAGGGCAAATGTTAAGGGTGAAAGGTGGATGAATACACCTTCCAGGAAATGGACGTCCAGAGGTAAGTATCAAAGACACAACCCCCAGGACAGTTGCTTGACAGAGGGCAAAGGTTAAGCGTGAAAGGTGGACGAGTTCACCTTCCAGAAAATGGACTTCCACGGGTAAGTATCAAAGACACAACCCCAAGGACAGTTGCTTGACAGAGGGCAAAGGTTAAGCGTGAAAGGTGGACGAGTTCACCTTCCAGAAAATGGACTTCCACGGGTAAGTATCAAAGACACAACCCCCAGGACAGTTGCTTTACAGAGGGCAAATGTTAAGGGTGAAAGGTGGACGAGTTCACCTTCCAGAAAATGGACTTCCACGGGTAAGTATCAAAGACACAACCCCCAGGACAGTTGCTTGACAGAGGGCAAATGTTAAGGGTGAAAGGTGGATGAATACACCTTCCAGGAAATGGACGTCCAGAGGTAAGTATCAAAGACACAACCCCCAGGACAGTTGCTTGACAGAGGGCAAATGTTAAGCGTGAAAGGTGGATGAATACACCTTCCAGGAAATGGACGTCCAGAGGTAAGTATCAAAGACACAACCCCCAGGACAGTTGCTTGACAGAGGGCAAATGTTAAGCGTGAAAGGTGGACGAGTTCACCTTCCAGAAAATGGACTTCCACGGGTAAGTATCAAAGACACAACCCCCAGGACAGTTGCTTGACAGAGGGCAAATGTTAAGGGTGAAAGGTGGATGAATACACCTTCCAGGAAATGGACGTCCAGAGGTAAGTATCAAAGACACAACCCCCAGGACAGTTGCTTGACAGAGGACAAATGTTAAGCGTGAAAGGTGGACGAGTTCACCTTCCAGGAAATGGACTTCCACGGGTAAGTATCAAAGACACAACCCCCAGGACAGTTGCTTGACAGAGGGCAAATGTTAAGGGTGAAAGGTGGATGAATACACCTTCCAGGAAATGGACGTCCAGAGGTAAGTATCAAAGACACAACCCCCAGGACAGTTGCTTGACAGAGGGCAAATGTTAAGGGTGAAAGGTGGATGAATACACCTTCCAGGAAATGGACGTCCAGAGGTAAGTATCAAAGACACAACCCCCAGGACAGTTGCTTGACAGAGGGCAAATGTTAAGCGTGAAAGGTGGACGAGTTCACCTTCCAGAAAATGGACTTCCACGGGTAAGTATCAAAGACACAACCCCCAGGACAGTTGCTTGACAGAGGGCAAATGTTAAGCGTGAAAGGTGGACGAGTTCACCTTCCAGAAAATGGACTTCCACGGGTAAGTATCAAAGACACAACCCCCAGGACAGTTGCTTGACAGAGGGCAAATGTTAAGGGTGAAAGGTGGACGGGTTCACCTTCCAGGAAATGGACGTCCAGAGGTAAGTATCAAAGACACAACCCCCAGGACAGTTGCTTGACAGAGGGCAAATGTTAAGGGTGAAAGGTGGACGAGTTCACCTTCCAGAAAATGGACTTCCACGGGTAAGTATCAAAGACACAACCCCCAGGACAGTTGCTTGACAGAGGGCAAATGTTAAGGGTGAAAGGTGGATGGATACACCTTCCAGGAAATGGACGTCCAGAGGTAAGTATCAAAGACACAACCCCCAGGACAGTTGCTTGACAGAGGGCAAATGTTAAGGGTGAAAGGTGGACGAATACACCTTCCAGGAAATGGACGTCCAGAGGTAAGTATCAAAGACACAACCCCCAGGACAGTTGCTTGACAGAGGGCAAATGTTAAGCGTGAAAGGTGGACGAGTTCACCTTCCAGAAAATGGACTTCCACGGGTAAGTATCAAAGACACAACCCCCAGGACAGTTGCTTGACAGAGGGCAAATGTTAAGCGTGAAAGGTGGACGAGTTCACCTTCCAGAAAATGGACTTCCACGGGTAAGTATCAAAGACACAACCCCCAGGACAGTTGCTTGACAGAGGGCAAATGTTAAGGGTGAAAGGTGGATGAATACACCTTCCAGGAAATGGACGTCCAGAGGTAAGTATCAAAGACACAACCCCCAGGACAGTTGCTTGACAGAGTGCAAATGTTAAGGGTGAAAGGTGGATGAATACACCTTCCAGGAAATGGACGTCCAGAGGTAAGTATCAAAGACACAACCCCCAGGACAGTTGCTTGACAGAGTGCAAATGTTAAGCGTGAAAGGTGGACGAGTTCACCTTCCAGAAAATGGACTTCCACGGGTAAGTATCAAAGACACAACCCCCAGGACAGTTGCTTGACAGAGGGCAAAGGTTAAGCGTGAAAGGTGGACGAGTTCGCCTTCCAGAAAATGGACTTCCACGGGTAAGTATCAAAGACACAACCCCCAGAACAGTTGCTTGACAGAGGGCAAATGTTAAGGGTGAAAGGTGGATGAATACACCTTCCAGGAAATGGACGTCCAGAGGTAAGTATCAAAGACACAACCCCCAGGACAGTTGCTTGACAGAGGGCAAAGGTTAAGCGTGAAAGGTGGACGAGTTCACCTTCCAGAAAATGGACTTCCACGGGTAAGTATCAAAGACACAACCCCCAGGACAGTTGCTTGACAGAGGGCAAAGGTTAAGCGTGAAAGGTGGACGAGTTCACCTTCCAGAAAATGGACTTCCACGGGTAAGTATCAAAGACACAACCCCCAGGACAGTTGCTTGACAGAGGGCAAATGTTAAGGGTGAAAGTTGGATGAATACACCTTCCAGGAAATGGACGTCCAGAGGTAAGTATCAAAGACACAACCCCCAGGACAGTTGCTTGACAGAGTGCAAATGTTAAGCGTGAAAGGTGGACGAGTTCACCTTCCAGAAAATGGACTTCCACGGGTAAGTATCAAAGACACAACCCCCAGGACAGTTGCTTGACAGAGGGCAAAGGTTAAGCGTGAAAGGTGGACGAGTTCGCCTTCCAGAAAATGGACTTCCACGGGTAAGTATCAAAGACACAACCCCCAGAACAGTTGCTTGACAGAGGGCAAATGTTAAGGGTGAAAGGTGGATGAATACACCTTCCAGGAAATGGACGTCCAGAGGTAAGTATCAAAGACACAACCCCCAGGACAGTTGCTTGACAGAGGGCAAAGGTTAAGCGTGAAAGGTGGACGAGTTCACCTTCCAGAAAATGGACTTCCACGGGTAAGTATCAAAGACACAACCCCAAGGACAGTTGCTTGACAGAGGGCAAAGGTTAAGCGTGAAAGGTGGACGAGTTCACCTTCCAGAAAATGGACTTCCACGGGTAAGTATCAAAGACACAACCCCCAGGACAGTTGCTTTACAGAGGGCAAATGTTAAGGGTGAAAGGTGGACGAGTTCACCTTCCAGAAAATGGACTTCCACGGGTAAGTATCAAAGACACAACCCCCAGGACAGTTGCTTGACAGAGGGCAAATGTTAAGGGTGAAAGGTGGATGAATACACCTTCCAGGAAATGGACGTCCAGAGGTAAGTATCAAAGACACAACCCCCAGGACAGTTGCTTGACAGAGGGCAAATGTTAAGCGTGAAAGGTGGATGAATACACCTTCCAGGAAATGGACGTCCAGAGGTAAGTATCAAAGACACAACCCCCAGGACAGTTGCTTGACAGAGGGCAAATGTTAAGCGTGAAAGGTGGACGAGTTCACCTTCCAGAAAATGGACTTCCACGGGTAAGTATCAAAGACACAACCCCCAGGACAGTTGCTTGACAGAGGGCAAATGTTAAGGGTGAAAGGTGGATGAATACACCTTCCAGGAAATGGACGTCCAGAGGTAAGTATCAAAGACACAACCCCCAGGACAGTTGCTTGACAGAGGACAAATGTTAAGCGTGAAAGGTGGACGAGTTCACCTTCCAGGAAATGGACTTCCACGGGTAAGTATCAAAGACACAACCCCCAGGACAGTTGCTTGACAGAGGGCAAATGTTAAGGGTGAAAGGTGGATGAATACACCTTCCAGGAAATGGACGTCCAGAGGTAAGTATCAAAGACACAACCCCCAGGACAGTTGCTTGACAGAGGGCAAATGTTAAGGGTGAAAGGTGGATGAATACACCTTCCAGGAAATGGACGTCCAGAGGTAAGTATCAAAGACACAACCCCCAGGACAGTTGCTTGACAGAGGGCAAATGTTAAGCGTGAAAGGTGGACGAGTTCACCTTCCAGAAAATGGACTTCCACGGGTAAGTATCAAAGACACAACCCCCAGGACAGTTGCTTGACAGAGGGCAAATGTTAAGCGTGAAAGGTGGACGAGTTCACCTTCCAGAAAATGGACTTCCACGGGTAAGTATCAAAGACACAACCCCCAGGACAGTTGCTTGACAGAGGGCAAATGTTAAGGGTGAAAGGTGGATGAATACACCTTCCAGAAAATGGACTTCACGGGTAAGTATCAAAGACACAACCCCCAGGACAGTTGCTTGACAGAGGGCAAATGTTAAGGGTGAAAGGTGGACGGGTTCACCTTCCAGGAAATGGACGTCCAGAGGTAAGTATCAAAGACACAACCCCCAGGACAGTTGCTTGACAGAGGGCAAATGTTAAGGGTGAAAGGTGGACGAGTTCACCTTCCAGAAAATGGACTTCCACGGGTAAGTATCAAAGACACAACCCCCAGGACAGTTGCTTGACAGAGGGCAAATGTTAAGGGTGAAAGGTGGATGGATACACCTTCCAGGAAATGGACGTCCAGAGGTAAGTATCAAAGACACAACCCCCAGGACAGTTGCTTGACAGAGGGCAAATGTTAAGGGTGAAAGGTGGATGAATACACCTTCCAGGAAATGGACGTCCAGAGGTAAGTATCAAAGACACAACCCCCAGGACAGTTGCTTGACAGAGGACAAATGTTAAGCGTGAAAGGTGGACGAGTTCACCTTCCAGGAAATGGACTTCCACGGGTAAGTATCAAAGACACAACCCCCAGGACAGTTGCTTGACAGAGGGCAAATGTTAAGGGTGAAAGGTGGATGAATACACCTTCCAGGAAATGGACGTCCAGAGGTAAGTATCAAAGACACAACCCCCAGGACAGTTGCTTGACAGAGGGCAAATGTTAAGGGTGAAAGGTGGATGAATACACCTTCCAGGAAATGGACGTCCAGAGGTAAGTATCAAAGACACAACCCCCAGGACAGTTGCTTGACAGAGGGCAAATGTTAAGCGTGAAAGGTGGACGAGTTCACCTTCCAGAAAATGGACTTCCACGGGTAAGTATCAAAGACACAACCCCCAGGACAGTTGCTTGACAGAGGGCAAATGTTAAGCGTGAAAGGTGGACGAGTTCACCTTCCAGAAAATGGACTTCCACGGGTAAGTATCAAAGACACAACCCCCAGGACAGTTGCTTGACAGAGGGCAAATGTTAAGGGTGAAAGGTGGATGAATACACCTTCCAGAAAATGGACTTCACGGGTAAGTATCAAAGACACAACCCCCAGGACAGTTGCTTGACAGAGGGCAAATGTTAAGGGTGAAAGGTGGACGGGTTCACCTTCCAGGAAATGGACGTCCAGAGGTAAGTATCAAAGACACAACCCCCAGGACAGTTGCTTGACAGAGGGCAAATGTTAAGGGTGAAAGGTGGACGAGTTCACCTTCCAGAAAATGGACTTCCACGGGTAAGTATCAAAGACACAACCCCCAGGACAGTTGCTTGACAGAGGGCAAATGTTAAGGGTGAAAGGTGGATGGATACACCTTCCAGGAAATGGACGTCCAGAGGTAAGTATCAAAGACACAACCCCCAGGACAGTTGCTTGACAGAGGGCAAATGTTAAGGGTGAAAGGTGGATGAATACACCTTCCAGGAAATGGACGTCCAGAGGTAAGTATCAAAGACACAACCCCCAGGACAGTTGCTTGACAGAGGGCAAATGTTAAGCGTGAAAGGTGGACGAGTTCACCTTCCAGAAAATGGACTTCCACGGGTAAGTATCAAAGACACAACCCCCAGGACAGTTGCTTGACAGAGGGCAAATGTTAAGCGTGAAAGGTGGACGAGTTCACCTTCCAGAAAATGGACTTCCACGGGTAAGTATCAAAGACACAACCCCCAGGACAGTTGCTTGACAGAGGGCAAATGTTAAGGGTGAAAGGTGGATGAATACACCTTCCAGGAAATGGACGTCCAGAGGTAAGTATCAAAGACACAACCCCCAGGACAGTTGCTTGACAGAGTGCAAATGTTAAGCGTGAAAGGTGGACGAGTTCACCTTCCAGAAAATGGACTTCCACGGGTAAGTATCAAAGACACAACCCCCAGGACAGTTGCTTGACAGAGGACAAATGTTAAGGGTGAAAGGTGGATGAATACACCTTCCAGGAAATGGACGTCCAGAGGTAAGTATCAAAGACACAACCCCCAGGACAGTTGCTTGACAGAGTGCAAATGTTAAGCGTGAAAGGTGGACGAGTTCACCTTCCAGAAAATGGACTTCCACGGGTAAGTATCAAAGACACAACCCCCAGGACAGTTGCTTGACAGAGGGCAAAGGTTAAGCGTGAAAGGTGGACGAGTTCGCCTTCCAGAAAATGGACTTCCACGGGTAAGTATCAAAGACACAACCCCCAGAACAGTTGCTTGACAGAGGGCAAATGTTAAGGGTGAAAGGTGGATGAATACACCTTCCAGGAAATGGACGTCCAGAGGTAAGTATCAAAGACACAACCCCCAGGACAGTTGCTTGACAGAGGGCAAAGGTTAAGCGTGAAAGGTGGACGAGTTCACCTTCCAGAAAATGGACTTCCACGGGTAAGTATCAAAGACACAACCCCCAGGACAGTTGCTTGACAGAGGGCAAAGGTTAAGCGTGAAAGGTGGACGAGTTCACCTTCCAGAAAATGGACTTCCACGGGTAAGTATCAAAGACACAACCCCCAGGACAGTTGCTTTACAGAGGGCAAATGTTAAGGGTGAAAGGTGGACGAGTTCACCTTCCAGAAAATGGACTTCCACGGGTAAGTATCAAAGACACAACCCCCAGGACAGTTGCTTGACAGAGGGCAAATGTTAAGGGTGAAAGGTGGATGAATACACCTTCCAGGAAATGGACGTCCAGAGGTAAGTATCAAAGACACAACCCCCAGGACAGTTGCTTGACAGAGGGCAAATGTTAAGGGTGAAAGGTGGATGAATACACCTTCCAGGAAATGGACGTCCACGGGTAAGTATCAAAGACACAACCCCCAGGACAGTTGCTTGACAGAGGGCAAATGTTAAGGGTGAAAGGTGGACGAGTTCACCTTCCAGAAAATGGACTTCAACGGGTAAGTATCAAAGACACAACCCCCAGGACAGTTGCTTGACAGAGGGCAAATGTTAAGCGTGAAAGGTGGACGAGTTCACCTTCCAGAAAATGGACTTCAACGGGTAAGTATCAAACACACAACCCCCAGGACAGTTGCTTGACAGAGGGCAAATGTTAAGCGTGAAAGGTGGACGAGTTCACCTTCCAGAAAATGGACTTCCACGGGTAAGTATCAAAGACACAACCCCCAGGACAGTTGCTTGACAGAGGGCAAATGTTAAGGGTGAAAGGTGGACGAGTTCACCTTCCAGAAAATGGACTTCCACGGGTAAGTATCAAAGACACAACCCCCAGGACAGTTGCTTGACAGAGGGCAAATGTTAAGCGTGAAAGGTGGACGAGTTCACCTTCCAGAAAATGGACTTCCACGGGTAAGTATCAAAGACACAACCCCCAGGACAGTTGCTTGACAGAGGGCAAATGTTAAGGGTGAAAGGTGGATGAATACACCTTCCAGGAAATGGACGTCCAGAGGTAAGTATCAAAGACACAACCCCCAGGACAGTTGCTTGACAGAGTGCAAATGTTAAGCGTGAAAGGTGGACGAGTTCACCTTCCAGAAAATGGACTTCCACGGGTAAGTATCAAAGACACAACCCCCAGGACAGTTGCTTGACAGAGGGCAAATGTTAAGGGTGAAAGGTGGATGAATACACCTTCCAGGAAATGGACGTCCAGAGGTAAGTATCAAAGACACAACCCCCAGGACAGTTGCTTGACAGAGGGCAAATGTTAAGGGTGAAAGGTGGACGAGTTCACCTTCCAGAAAATGGACTTCCACGGGTAAGTATCAAAGACACAACCCCCAGGACAGTTGCTTGACAGAGGGCAAATGTTAAGCGTGAAAGGTGGACGAGTTCACCTTCCAGAAAATGGACTTCCACGGGTAAGTATCAAAGACACAACCCCCAGGACAGTTGCTTGACAGAGGGCAAATGTTAAGGGTGAAAGGTGGATGAATACACCTTCCAGGAAATGGACGTCCAGAGGTAAGTATCAAAGACACAACCCCCAGGACAGTTGCTTGACAGAGTGCAAATGTTAAGCGTGAAAGGTGGACGAGTTCACCTTCCAGAAAATGGACTTCCACGGGTAAGTATCAAAGACACAACCCCCAGGACAGTTGCTTGACAGAGGACAAATGTTAAGGGTGAAAGGTGGATGAATACACCTTCCAGGAAATGGACGTCCAGAGGTAAGTATCAAAGACACAACCCCCAGGACAGTTGCTTGACAGAGTGCAAATGTTAAGCGTGAAAGGTGGACGAGTTCACCTTCCAGAAAATGGACTTCCACGGGTAAGTATCAAAGACACAACCCCCAGGACAGTTGCTTGACAGAGGGCAAAGGTTAAGCGTGAAAGGTGGACGAGTTCGCCTTCCAGAAAATGGACTTCCACGGGTAAGTATCAAAGACACAACCCCCAGAACAGTTGCTTGACAGAGGGCAAATGTTAAGGGTGAAAGGTGGATGAATACACCTTCCAGGAAATGGACGTCCAGAGGTAAGTATCAAAGACACAACCCCCAGGACAGTTGCTTGACAGAGGGCAAAGGTTAAGCGTGAAAGGTGGACGAGTTCACCTTCCAGAAAATGGACTTCCACGGGTAAGTATCAAAGACACAACCCCAAGGACAGTTGCTTGACAGAGGGCAAAGGTTAAGCGTGAAAGGTGGACGAGTTCACCTTCCAGAAAATGGACTTCCACGGGTAAGTATCAAAGACACAACCCCCAGGACAGTTGCTTTACAGAGGGCAAATGTTAAGGGTGAAAGGTGGACGAGTTCACCTTCCAGAAAATGGACTTCCACGGGTAAGTATCAAAGACACAACCCCCAGGACAGTTGCTTGACAGAGGGCAAAGGTTAAGCGTGAAAGGTGGACGAGTTCGCCTTCCAGAAAATGGACTTCCACGGGTAAGTATCAAAGACACAACCCCCAGAACAGTTGCTTGACAGAGGGCAAATGTTAAGGGTGAAAGGTGGATGAATACACCTTCCAGGAAATGGACGTCCAGAGGTAAGTATCAAAGACACAACCCCCAGGACAGTTGCTTGACAGAGGGCAAAGGTTAAGCGTGAAAGGTGGACGAGTTCACCTTCCAGAAAATGGACTTCCACGGGTAAGTATCAAAGACACAACCCCCAGGACAGTTGCTTGACAGAGGGCAAAGGTTAAGCGTGAAAGGTGGACGAGTTCACCTTCCAGAAAATGGACTTCCACGGGTAAGTATCAAAGACACAACCCCCAGGACAGTTGCTTGACAGAGGGCAAATGTTAAGGGTGAAAGGTGGATGAATACACCTTCCAGGAAATGGACGTCCAGAGGTAAGTATCAAAGACACAACCCCCAGGACAGTTGCTTGACAGAGTGCAAATGTTAAGCGTGAAAGGTGGACGAGTTCACCTTCCAGAAAATGGACTTCCACGGGTAAGTATCAAAGACACAACCCCCAGGACAGTTGCTTGACAGAGGGCAAAGGTTAAGCGTGAAAGGTGGACGAGTTCGCCTTCCAGAAAATGGACTTCCACGGGTAAGTATCAAAGACACAACCCCCAGAACAGTTGCTTGACAGAGGGCAAATGTTAAGGGTGAAAGGTGGATGAATACACCTTCCAGGAAATGGACGTCCAGAGGTAAGTATCAAAGACACAACCCCCAGGACAGTTGCTTGACAGAGGGCAAAGGTTAAGCGTGAAAGGTGGACGAGTTCACCTTCCAGAAAATGGACTTCCACGGGTAAGTATCAAAGACACAACCCCAAGGACAGTTGCTTGACAGAGGGCAAAGGTTAAGCGTGAAAGGTGGACGAGTTCACCTTCCAGAAAATGGACTTCCACGGGTAAGTATCAAAGACACAACCCCCAGGACAGTTGCTTTACAGAGGGCAAATGTTAAGGGTGAAAGGTGGACGAGTTCACCTTCCAGAAAATGGACTTCCACGGGTAAGTATCAAAGACACAACCCCCAGGACAGTTGCTTGACAGAGGGCAAATGTTAAGGGTGAAAGGTGGATGAATACACCTTCCAGGAAATGGACGTCCAGAGGTAAGTATCAAAGACACAACCCCCAGGACAGTTGCTTGACAGAGGGCAAATGTTAAGCGTGAAAGGTGGATGAATACACCTTCCAGGAAATGGACGTCCAGAGGTAAGTATCAAAGACACAACCCCCAGGACAGTTGCTTGACAGAGGGCAAATGTTAAGCGTGAAAGGTGGACGAGTTCACCTTCCAGAAAATGGACTTCCACGGGTAAGTATCAAAGACACAACCCCCAGGACAGTTGCTTGACAGAGGGCAAATGTTAAGGGTGAAAGGTGGATGAATACACCTTCCAGGAAATGGACGTCCAGAGGTAAGTATCAAAGACACAACCCCCAGGACAGTTGCTTGACAGAGGACAAATGTTAAGCGTGAAAGGTGGACGAGTTCACCTTCCAGGAAATGGACTTCCACGGGTAAGTATCAAAGACACAACCCCCAGGACAGTTGCTTGACAGAGGGCAAATGTTAAGGGTGAAAGGTGGATGAATACACCTTCCAGGAAATGGACGTCCAGAGGTAAGTATCAAAGACACAACCCCCAGGACAGTTGCTTGACAGAGGGCAAATGTTAAGGGTGAAAGGTGGATGAATACACCTTCCAGGAAATGGACGTCCAGAGGTAAGTATCAAAGACACAACCCCCAGGACAGTTGCTTGACAGAGGGCAAATGTTAAGCGTGAAAGGTGGACGAGTTCACCTTCCAGAAAATGGACTTCCACGGGTAAGTATCAAAGACACAACCCCCAGGACAGTTGCTTGACAGAGGGCAAATGTTAAGCGTGAAAGGTGGACGAGTTCACCTTCCAGAAAATGGACTTCCACGGTTAAGTATCAAAGACACAACCCCCAGGACAGTTGCTTGACAGAGGGCAAATGTTAAGGGTGAAAGGTGGATGAATACACCTTCCAGAAAATGGACTTCACGGGTAAGTATCAAAGACACAACCCCCAGGACAGTTGCTTGACAGAGGGCAAATGTTAAGGGTGAAAGGTGGACGGGTTCACCTTCCAGGAAATGGACGTCCAGAGGTAAGTATCAAAGACACAACCCCCAGGACAGTTGCTTGACAGAGGGCAAATGTTAAGGGTGAAAGGTGGACGAGTTCACCTTCCAGAAAATGGACTTCCACGGGTAAGTATCAAAGACACAACCCCCAGGACAGTTGCTTGACAGAGGGCAAATGTTAAGGGTGAAAGGTGGATGGATACACCTTCCAGGAAATGGACGTCCAGAGGTAAGTATCAAAGACACAACCCCCAGGACAGTTGCTTGACAGAGGGCAAATGTTAAGGGTGAAAGGTGGATGAATACACCTTCCAGGAAATGGACGTCCAGAGGTAAGTATCAAAGACACAACCCCCAGGACAGTTGCTTGACAGAGGGCAAATGTTAAGCGTGAAAGGTGGACGAGTTCACCTTCCAGAAAATGGACTTCCACGGGTAAGTATCAAAGACACAACCCCCAGGACAGTTGCTTGACAGAGGGCAAATGTTAAGCGTGAAAGGTGGACGAGTTCACCTTCCAGAAAATGGACTTCCACGGGTAAGTATCAAAGACACAACCCCCAGGACAGTTGCTTGACAGAGGGCAAATGTTAAGGGTGAAAGGTGGATGAATACACCTTCCAGGAAATGGACGTCCAGAGGTAAGTATCAAAGACACAACCCCCAGGACAGTTGCTTGACAGAGTGCAAATGTTAAGCGTGAAAGGTGGACGAGTTCACCTTCCAGAAAATGGACTTCCACGGGTAAGTATCAAAGACACAACCCCCAGGACAGTTGCTTGACAGAGGACAAATGTTAAGGGTGAAAGGTGGATGAATACACCTTCCAGGAAATGGACGTCCAGAGGTAAGTATCAAAGACACAACCCCCAGGACAGTTGCTTGACAGAGTGCAAATGTTAAGCGTGAAAGGTGGACGAGTTCACCTTCCAGAAAATGGACTTCCACGGGTAAGTATCAAAGACACAACCCCCAGGACAGTTGCTTGACAGAGGGCAAAGGTTAAGCGTGAAAGGTGGACGAGTTCGCCTTCCAGAAAATGGACTTCCACGGGTAAGTATCAAAGACACAACCCCCAGAACAGTTGCTTGACAGAGGGCAAATGTTAAGGGTGAAAGGTGGATGAATACACCTTCCAGGAAATGGACGTCCAGAGGTAAGTATCAAAGACACAACCCCCAGGACAGTTGCTTGACAGAGGGCAAAGGTTAAGCGTGAAAGGTGGACGAGTTCACCTTCCAGAAAATGGACTTCCACGGGTAAGTATCAAAGACACAACCCCCAGGACAGTTGCTTGACAGAGGGCAAAGGTTAAGCGTGAAAGGTGGACGAGTTCACCTTCCAGAAAATGGACTTCCACGGGTAAGTATCAAAGACACAACCCCCAGGACAGTTGCTTTACAGAGGGCAAATGTTAAGGGTGAAAGGTGGACGAGTTCACCTTCCAGAAAATGGACTTCCACGGGTAAGTATCAAAGACACAACCCCCAGGACAGTTGCTTGACAGAGGGCAAATGTTAAGGGTGAAAGGTGGATGAATACACCTTCCAGGAAATGGACGTCCAGAGGTAAGTATCAAAGACACAACCCCCAGGACAGTTGCTTGACAGAGGGCAAATGTTAAGGGTGAAAGGTGGATGAATACACCTTCCAGGAAATGGACGTCCACGGGTAAGTATCAAAGACACAACCCCCAGGACAGTTGCTTGACAGAGGGCAAATGTTAAGGGTGAAAGGTGGACGAGTTCACCTTCCAGAAAATGGACTTCAACGGGTAAGTATCAAAGACACAACCCCCAGGACAGTTGCTTGACAGAGGGCAAATGTTAAGCGTGAAAGGTGGACGAGTTCACCTTCCAGAAAATGGACTTCAACGGGTAAGTATCAAAGACACAACCCCCAGGACAGTTGCTTGACAGAGGGCAAATGTTAAGCGTGAAAGGTGGACGAGTTCACCTTCCAGAAAATGGACTTCCACGGGTAAGTATCAAAGACACAACCCCCAGGACAGTTGCTTGACAGAGGGCAAATGTTAAGGGTGAAAGGTGGACGAGTTCACCTTCCAGAAAATGGACTTCCACGGGTAAGTATCAAAGACACAACCCCCAGGACAGTTGCTTGACAGAGGGCAAATGTTAAGCGTGAAAGGTGGACGAGTTCACCTTCCAGAAAATGGACTTCCACGGGTAAGTATCAAAGACACAACCCCCAGGACAGTTGCTTGACAGAGGGCAAATGTTAAGGGTGAAAGGTGGATGAATACACCTTCCAGGAAATGGACGTCCAGAGGTAAGTATCAAAGACACAACCACCAGGACAGTTGCTTGACAGAGTGCAAATGTTAAGCGTGAAAGGTGGACGAGTTCACCTTCCAGAAAATGGACTTCCACGGGTAAGTATCAAAGACACAACCCCCAGGACAGTTGCTTGACAGAGGACAAATGTTAAGGGTGAAAGGTGGATGAATACACCTTCCAGGAAATGGACGTCCAGAGGTAAGTATCAAAGACACAACCCCCAGGACAGTTGCTTGACAGAGTGCAAATGTTAAGCGTGAAAGGTGGACGAGTTCACCTTCCAGAAAATGGACTTCCACGGGTAAGTATCAAAGACACAACCCCCAGGACAGTTGCTTGACAGAGGGCAAAGGTTAAGCGTGAAAGGTGGACGAGTTCGCCTTCCAGAAAATGGACTTCCACGGGTAAGTATCAAAGACACAACCCCCAGAACAGTTGCTTGACAGAGGGCAAATGTTAAGGGTGAAAGGTGGATGAATACACCTTCCAGGAAATGGACGTCCAGAGGTAAGTATCAAAGACACAACCCCCAGGACAGTTGCTTGACAGAGGGCAAAGGTTAAGCGTGAAAGGTGGACGAGTTCACCTTCCAGAAAATGGACTTCCACGGGTAAGTATCAAAGACACAACCCCAAGGACAGTTGCTTGACAGAGGGCAAAGGTTAAGCGTGAAAGGTGGACGAGTTCACCTTCCAGAAAATGGACTTCCACGGGTAAGTATCAAAGACACAACCCCCAGGACAGTTGCTTTACAGAGGGCAAATGTTAAGGGTGAAAGGTGGACGAGTTCACCTTCCAGAAAATGGACTTCCACGGGTAAGTATCAAAGACACAACCCCCAGGACAGTTGCTTGACAGAGGGCAAATGTTAAGGGTGAAAGGTGGATGAATACACCTTCCAGGAAATGGACGTCCAGAGGTAAGTATCAAAGACACAACCCCCAGGACAGTTGCTTGACAGAGGGCAAATGTTAAGCGTGAAAGGTGGATGAATACACCTTCCAGGAAATGGACGTCCAGAGGTAAGTATCAAAGACACAACCCCCAGGACAGTTGCTTGACAGAGGGCAAATGTTAAGCGTGAAAGGTGGACGAGTTCACCTTCCAGAAAATGGACTTCCACGGGTAAGTATCAAAGACACAACCCCCAGGACAGTTGCTTGACAGAGGGCAAATGTTAAGGGTGAAAGATGGACGGGTTAACCTTCCAGAAAATGGACTTCAACGGGTAAGTATCAAAGACACAACCCCCAGGACAGTTGCTTGACAGAGGGCAAATGTTAAGGGTGAAAGGTGGACGAGTTCACCTTCCAGAAAATGGACTTCCACGGGTAAGTATCAAAGACACAACCCCCAGGACAGTTGCTTGACAGAGGGCAAATGTTAAGGGTGAAAGGTGGACGAGTTCACCTTCCAGAAAATGGACTTCCACGGGTAAGTATCAAAGACACAACCCCCAGGACAGTTGCTTGACAGAGGGCAAATGTTAAGGGTGAAAGGTGGATGAATACACCTTCCAGGAAATGGACGTCCAGAGGTAAGTATCAAAGACACAACCCCCAGGACAGTTGCTTGACAGAGGGCAAATGTTAAGGGTGAAAGGTGGATGAATACACCTTCCAGGAAATGGACGTCCAGAGGTAAGTATCAAAGACACAACCACCAGGACAGTTGCTTGACAGAGGGCAAATGTTAAGGGTGAAAGGTGGACGAGTTCACCTTCCAGAAAATGGACTTCCACGGGTAAGTATCAAAGACACAACCCCCAGGACAGTTGCTTGACAGAGGGCAAATGTTAAGGGTGAAAGGTGGATGAATACACCTTCCAGAAAATGGACTTCAACGGGTAAGTATCAAAGACACAACCCCCAGGACAGTTGCTTGACAGAGGGCAAATGTTAAGGGTGAAAGGTGGACGAGTTCACCTTCCAGAAAATGGACTTCCACGGGTAAGTATCAAAGACACAACCCCCAGGACAGTTGCTTGACAGAGGGCAAATGTTAAGGGTGAAAGGTGGACGAGTTCACCTTCCAGAAAATGGACTTCCACGGGTAAGTATCAAAGACACAACCCCCAGGACAGTTGCTTGACAGAGGGCAAATGTTAAGGGTGAAAGGTGGATGAATACACCTTCCAGGAAATGGACGTCCAGAGGTAAGTATCAAAGACACAACCCCCAGGACAGTTGCTTGACAGAGGGCAAATGTTAAGGGTGAAAGGTGGATGAATACACCTTCCAGGAAATGGACGTCCAGAGGTAAGTATCAAAGACACAACCACCAGGACAGTTGCTTGACAGAGGGCAAATGTTAAGGGTGAAAGGTGGACGAGTTCACCTTCCAGAAAATGGACTTCCACGGGTAAGTATCAAAGACACAACCCCCAGGACAGTTGCTTGACAGAGGGCAAATGTTAAGGGTGAAAGGTGGATGAATACACCTTCCAGAAAATGGACTTCCACGGGTAAGTATCAAAGACACAACCCCCAGGACAGTTGCTTGACAGAGGGCAAATGTTAAGGGTGAAAGGTGGACGGGTTCACCTTCCAGGAAATGGACTTCCACGGGTAAGTATCAAAGACACAACCCCCAGGACAGTTGCTTGACAGAGGGCAAATGTTAAGCGTGAAAGGTGGACGAGTTCACCTTCCAGAAAATGGACTTCCACGGGTAAGTATCAAAGACACAACCCCCAGGACAGTTGCTTGACAGAGGGCAAATGTTAAGCGTGAAAGGTGGACGAGTTCACCTTCCAGAAAATGGACTTCCACGGGTAAGTATCAAAGACACAACCCCCAGGACAGTTGCTTGACAGAGGGCAAATGTTAAGGGTGAAAGGTGGATGAATACACCTTCCAGGAAATGGACGTCCAGAGGTAAGTATCAAAGACACAACCCCCAGGACAGTTGCTTGACAGAGGACAAATGTTAAGCGTGAAAGGTGGACGAGTTCACCTTCCAGGAAATGGACTTCCACGGGTAAGTATCAAAGACACAACCCCCAGGACAGTTGCTTGACAGAGGGCAAATGTTAAGGGTGAAAGGTGGATGAATACACCTTCCAGGAAATGGACGTCCAGAGGTAAGTATCAAAGACACAACCCCCAGGACAGTTGCTTGACAGAGGGCAAAGGTTAAGCGTGAAAGGTGGACGAGTTCACCTTCCAGAAAATGGACTTCCACGGGTAAGTATCAAAGACACAACCCCCAGGACAGTTGCTTGACAGAGGGCAAAGGTTAAGCGTGAAAGGTGGACGAGTTCACCTTCCAGAAAATGGACTTCCACGGGTAAGTATCAAAGACACAACCCCCAGGACAGTTGCTTGACAGAGGACAAATGTTAAGGGTGAAAGGTGGATGAATACACCTTCCAGGAAATGGACGTCCAGAGGTAAGTATCAAAGACACAACCCCCAGGACAGTTGCTTGACAGAGTGCAAATGTTAAGCGTGAAAGGTGGACGAGTTCACCTTCCAGAAAATGGACTTCCACGGGTAAGTATCAAAGACACAACCCCCAGGACAGTTGCTTGACAGAGGGCAAAGGTTAAGCGTGAAAGGTGGACGAGTTCGCCTTCCAGAAAATGGACTTCCACGGGTAAGTATCAAAGACACAACCCCCAGAACAGTTGCTTGACAGAGGGCAAATGTTAAGGGTGAAAGGTGGATGAATACACCTTCCAGGAAATGGACGTCCAGAGGTAAGTATCAAAGACACAACCCCCAGGACAGTTGCTTGACAGAGGGCAAAGGTTAAGCGTGAAAGGTGGACGAGTTCACCTTCCAGAAAATGGACTTCCACGGGTAAGTATCAAAGACACAACCCCCAGGACAGTTGCTTGACAGAGGGCAAATGTTAAGGGTGAAAGGTGGATGAATACACCTTCCAGGAAATGGACGTCCAGAGGTAAGTATCAAAGACACAACCCCCAGGACAGTTGCTTGACAGAGGGCAAATGTTAAGGGTGAAAGGTGGATGAATACACCTTCCAGGAAATGGACGTCCACGGGTAAGTATCAAAGACACAACCCCCAGGACAGTTGCTTGACAGAGGGCAAATGTTAAGGGTGAAAGGTGGACGAGTTCACCTTCCAGAAAATGGACTTCAACGGGTAAGTATCAAAGACACAACCCCCAGGACAGTTGCTTGACAGAGGGCAAATGTTAAGCGTGAAAGGTGGACGAGTTCACCTTCCAGAAAATGGACTTCAACGGGTAAGTATCAAACACACAACCCCCAGGACAGTTGCTTGACAGAGGGCAAATGTTAAGCGTGAAAGGTGGACGAGTTCACCTTCCAGAAAATGGACTTCCACGGGTAAGTATCAAAGACACAACCCCCAGGACAGTTGCTTGACAGAGGGCAAATGTTAAGGGTGAAAGGTGGACGAGTTCACCTTCCAGAAAATGGACTTCCACGGGTAAGTATCAAAGACACAACCCCCAGGACAGTTGCTTGACAGAGGGCAAATGTTAAGCGTGAAAGGTGGACGAGTTCACCTTCCAGAAAATGGACTTCCACGGGTAAGTATCAAAGACACAACCCCCAGGACAGTTGCTTGACAGAGGGCAAATGTTAAGGGTGAAAGGTGGATGAATACACCTTCCAGGAAATGGACGTCCAGAGGTAAGTATCAAAGACACAACCCCCAGGACAGTTGCTTGACAGAGTGCAAATGTTAAGCGTGAAAGGTGGACGAGTTCACCTTCCAGAAAATGGACTTCCACGGGTAAGTATCAAAGACACAACCCCCAGGACAGTTGCTTGACAGAGGGCAAATGTTAAGGGTGAAAGGTGGATGAATACACCTTCCAGGAAATGGACGTCCAGAGGTAAGTATCAAAGACACAACCCCCAGGACAGTTGCTTGACAGAGGGCAAATGTTAAGCGTGAAAGGTGGATGAATACACCTTCCAGGAAATGGACGTCCAGAGGTAAGTATCAAAGACACAACCCCCAGGACAGTTGCTTGACAGAGGGCAAATGTTAAGCGTGAAAGGTGGACGAGTTCACCTTCCAGAAAATGGACTTCCACGGGTAAGTATCAAAGACACAACCCCCAGGACAGTTGCTTGACAGAGGGCAAATGTTAAGGGTGAAAGGTGGACGGGTTCACCTTCCAGGAAATGGACGTCCAGAGGTAAGTATCAAAGACACAACCCCCAGGACAGTTGCTTGACAGAGTGCAAATGTTAAGCGTGAAAGGTGGACGAGTTCACCTTCCAGAAAATGGACTTCCACGGGTAAGTATCAAAGACACAACCCCCAGGACAGTTGCTTGACAGAGGGCAAAGGTTAAGCGTGAAAGGTGGACGAGTTCACCTTCCAGAAAATGGACTTCCACGGGTAAGTATCAAAGACACAACCCCCAGGACAGTTGCTTGACAGAGGGCAAATGTTAAGCGTGAAAGGTGGACGAGTTCACCTTCCAGAAAATGGACTTCCACGGGTAAGTATCAAAGACACAACCCCCAGGACAGTTGCTTGACAGAGGGCAAATGTTAAGGGTGAAAGGTGGATGAATACACCTTCCAGGAAATGGACGTCCAGAGGTAAGTATCAAAGACACAACCCCCAGGACAGTTGCTTGACAGAGGGCAAATGTTAAGGGTGAAAGGTGGATGAATACACCTTCCAGGAAATGGACGTCCACGGGTAAGTATCAAAGACACAACCCCCAGGACAGTTGCTTGACAGAGGGCAAATGTTAAGGGTGAAAGGTGGACGAGTTCACCTTCCAGAAAATGGACTTCAACGGGTAAGTATCAAAGACACAACCCCCAGGACAGTTGCTTGACAGAGGGCAAATGTTAAGCGTGAAAGGTGGACGAGTTCACCTTCCAGAAAATGGACTTCAACGGGTAAGTATCAAACACACAACCCCCAGGACAGTTGCTTGACAGAGGGCAAATGTTAAGCGTGAAAGGTGGACGAGTTCACCTTCCAGAAAATGGACTTCCACGGGTAAGTATCAAAGACACAACCCCCAGGACAGTTGCTTGACAGAGGGCAAATGTTAAGGGTGAAAGGTGGACGAGTTCACCTTCCAGAAAATGGACTTCCACGGGTAAGTATCAAAGACACAACCCCCAGGACAGTTGCTTGACAGAGGGCAAATGTTAAGCGTGAAAGGTGGACGAGTTCACCTTCCAGAAAATGGACTTCCACGGGTAAGTATCAAAGACACAACCCCCAGGACAGTTGCTTGACAGAGGGCAAATGTTAAGGGTGAAAGGTGGATGAATACACCTTCCAGGAAATGGACGTCCAGAGGTAAGTATCAAAGACACAACCCCCAGGACAGTTGCTTGACAGAGTGCAAATGTTAAGCGTGAAAGGTGGACGAGTTCACCTTCCAGAAAATGGACTTCCACGGGTAAGTATCAAAGACACAACCCCCAGGACAGTTGCTTGACAGAGGACAAATGTTAAGGGTGAAAGGTGGATGAATACACCTTCCAGGAAATGGACGTCCAGAGGTAAGTATCAAAGACACAACCCCCAGGACAGTTGCTTGACAGAGTGCAAATGTTAAGCGTGAAAGGTGGACGAGTTCACCTTCCAGAAAATGGACTTCCACGGGTAAGTATCAAAGACACAACCCCCAGGACAGTTGCTTGACAGAGGGCAAAGGTTAAGCGTGAAAGGTGGACGAGTTCGCCTTCCAGAAAATGGACTTCCACGGGTAAGTATCAAAGACACAACCCCCAGAACAGTTGCTTGACAGAGGGCAAATGTTAAGGGTGAAAGGTGGATGAATACACCTTCCAGGAAATGGACGTCCAGAGGTAAGTATCAAAGACACAACCCCCAGGACAGTTGCTTGACAGAGGGCAAAGGTTAAGCGTGAAAGGTGGACGAGTTCACCTTCCAGAAAATGGACTTCCACGGGTAAGTATCAAAGACACAACCCCAAGGACAGTTGCTTGACAGAGGGCAAAGGTTAAGCGTGAAAGGTGGACGAGTTCACCTTCCAGAAAATGGACTTCCACGGGTAAGTATCAAAGACACAACCCCCAGGACAGTTGCTTGACAGAGGGCAAATGTTAAGGGTGAAAGGTGGATGAATACACCTTCCAGGAAATGGACGTCCAGAGGTAAGTATCAAAGACACAACCCCCAGGACAGTTGCTTGACAGAGGACAAATGTTAAGCGTGAAAGGTGGACGAGTTCACCTTCCAGGAAATGGACTTCCACGGGTAAGTATCAAAGACACAACCCCCAGGACAGTTGCTTGACAGAGGGCAAATGTTAAGGGTGAAAGGTGGATGAATACACCTTCCAGGAAATGGACGTCCAGAGGTAAGTATCAAAGACACAACCCCCAGGACAGTTGCTTGACAGAGGGCAAATGTTAAGGGTGAAAGGTGGATGAATACACCTTCCAGGAAATGGACGTCCAGAGGTAAGTATCAAAGACACAACCCCCAGGACAGTTGCTTGACAGAGGGCAAATGTTAAGCGTGAAAGGTGGACGAGTTCACCTTCCAGAAAATGGACTTCCACGGGTAAGTATCAAAGACACAACCCCCAGGACAGTTGCTTGACAGAGGGCAAATGTTAAGCGTGAAAGGTGGACGAGTTCACCTTCCAGAAAATGGACTTCCACGGGTAAGTATCAAAGACACAACCCCCAGGACAGTTGCTTGACAGAGGGCAAATGTTAAGGGTGAAAGGTGGATGAATACACCTTCCAGAAAATGGACTTCACGGGTAAGTATCAAAGACACAACCCCCAGGACAGTTGCTTGACAGAGGGCAAATGTTAAGGGTGAAAGGTGGACGGGTTCACCTTCCAGGAAATGGACGTCCAGAGGTAAGTATCAAAGACACAACCCCCAGGACAGTTGCTTGACAGAGGGCAAATGTTAAGGGTGAAAGGTGGACGAGTTCACCTTCCAGAAAATGGACTTCCACGGGTAAGTATCAAAGACACAACCCCCAGGACAGTTGCTTGACAGAGGGCAAATGTTAAGGGTGAAAGGTGGATGGATACACCTTCCAGGAAATGGACGTCCAGAGGTAAGTATCAAAGACACAACCCCCAGGACAGTTGCTTGACAGAGGGCAAATGTTAAGGGTGAAAGGTGGATGAATACACCTTCCAGGAAATGGACGTCCAGAGGTAAGTATCAAAGACACAACCCCCAGGACAGTTGCTTGACAGAGGGCAAATGTTAAGCGTGAAAGGTGGACGAGTTCACCTTCCAGAAAATGGACTTCCACGGGTAAGTATCAAAGACACAACCCCCAGGACAGTTGCTTGACAGAGGGCAAATGTTAAGCGTGAAAGGTGGACGAGTTCACCTTCCAGAAAATGGACTTCCACGGGTAAGTATCAAAGACACAACCCCCAGGACAGTTGCTTGACAGAGGGCAAATGTTAAGGGTGAAAGGTGGATGAATACACCTTCCAGGAAATGGACGTCCAGAGGTAAGTATCAAAGACACAACCCCCAGGACAGTTGCTTGACAGAGTGCAAATGTTAAGCGTGAAAGGTGGACGAGTTCACCTTCCAGAAAATGGACTTCCACGGGTAAGTATCAAAGACACAACCCCCAGGACAGTTGCTTGACAGAGGACAAATGTTAAGGGTGAAAGGTGGATGAATACACCTTCCAGGAAATGGACGTCCAGAGGTAAGTATCAAAGACACAACCCCCAGGACAGTTGCTTGACAGAGTGCAAATGTTAAGCGTGAAAGGTGGACGAGTTCACCTTCCAGAAAATGGACTTCCACGGGTAAGTATCAAAGACACAACCCCCAGGACAGTTGCTTGACAGAGGGCAAAGGTTAAGCGTGAAAGGTGGACGAGTTCGCCTTCCAGAAAATGGACTTCCACGGGTAAGTATCAAAGACACAACCCCCAGAACAGTTGCTTGACAGAGGGCAAATGTTAAGGGTGAAAGGTGGATGAATACACCTTCCAGGAAATGGACGTCCAGAGGTAAGTATCAAAGACACAACCCCCAGGACAGTTGCTTGACAGAGGGCAAAGGTTAAGCGTGAAAGGTGGACGAGTTCACCTTCCAGAAAATGGACTTCCACGGGTAAGTATCAAAGACACAACCCCCAGGACAGTTGCTTGACAGAGGGCAAAGGTTAAGCGTGAAAGGTGGACGAGTTCACCTTCCAGAAAATGGACTTCCACGGGTAAGTATCAAAGACACAACCCCCAGGACAGTTGCTTGACAGAGGGCAAATGTTAAGGGTGAAAGGTGGATGAATACACCTTCCAGGAAATGGACGTCCAGAGGTAAGTATCAAAGACACAACCCCCAGGACAGTTGCTTGACAGAGGACAAATGTTAAGCGTGAAAGGTGGACGAGTTCACCTTCCAGGAAATGGACTTCCACGGGTAAGTATCAAAGACACAACCCCCAGGACAGTTGCTTGACAGAGGGCAAATGTTAAGGGTGAAAGGTGGATGAATACACCTTCCAGGAAATGGACGTCCAGAGGTAAGTATCAAAGACACAACCCCCAGGACAGTTGCTTGACAGAGGGCAAATGTTAAGGGTGAAAGGTGGATGAATACACCTTCCAGGAAATGGACGTCCAGAGGTAAGTATCAAAGACACAACCCCCAGGACAGTTGCTTGACAGAGGGCAAATGTTAAGCGTGAAAGGTGGACGAGTTCACCTTCCAGAAAATGGACTTCCACGGGTAAGTATCAAAGACACAACCCCCAGGACAGTTGCTTGACAGAGGGCAAATGTTAAGCGTGAAAGGTGGACGAGTTCACCTTCCAGAAAATGGACTTCCACGGGTAAGTATCAAAGACACAACCCCCAGGACAGTTGCTTGACAGAGGGCAAATGTTAAGGGTGAAAGGTGGATGAATACACCTTCCAGAAAATGGACTTCACGGGTAAGTATCAAAGACACAACCCCCAGGACAGTTGCTTGACAGAGGGCAAATGTTAAGGGTGAAAGGTGGACGGGTTCACCTTCCAGGAAATGGACGTCCAGAGGTAAGTATCAAAGACACAACCCCCAGGACAGTTGCTTGACAGAGGGCAAATGTTAAGGGTGAAAGGTGGACGAGTTCACCTTCCAGAAAATGGACTTCCACGGGTAAGTATCAAAGACACAACCCCCAGGACAGTTGCTTGACAGAGGGCAAATGTTAAGGGTGAAAGGTGGATGGATACACCTTCCAGGAAATGGACGTCCAGAGGTAAGTATCAAAGACACAACCCCCAGGACAGTTGCTTGACAGAGGGCAAATGTTAAGGGTGAAAGGTGGATGAATACACCTTCCAGGAAATGGACGTCCAGAGGTAAGTATCAAAGACACAACCCCCAGGACAGTTGCTTGACAGAGGGCAAATGTTAAGCGTGAAAGGTGGACGAGTTCACCTTCCAGAAAATGGACTTCCACGGGTAAGTATCAAAGACACAACCCCCAGGACAGTTGCTTGACAGAGGGCAAATGTTAAGCGTGAAAGGTGGACGAGTTCACCTTCCAGAAAATGGACTTCCACGGGTAAGTATCAAAGACACAACCCCCAGGACAGTTGCTTGACAGAGGGCAAATGTTAAGGGTGAAAGGTGGATGAATACACCTTCCAGGAAATGGACGTCCAGAGGTAAGTATCAAAGACACAACCCCCAGGACAGTTGCTTGACAGAGGGCAAATGTTAAGGGTGAAAGGTGGACGAGTTCACCTTCCAGAAAATGGACTTCCACGGGTAAGTATCAAAGACACAACCCCCAGGACAGTTGCTTGACAGAGGGCAAATGTTAAGGGTGAAAGGTGGATGGATACACCTTCCAGGAAATGGACGTCCAGAGGTAAGTATCAAAGACACAACCCCCAGGACAGTTGCTTGACAGAGGGCAAATGTTAAGGGTGAAAGGTGGATGAATACACCTTCCAGGAAATGGACGTCCAGAGGTAAGTATCAAAGACACAACCCCCAGGACAGTTGCTTGACAGAGGGCAAATGTTAAGCGTGAAAGGTGGACGAGTTCACCTTCCAGAAAATGGACTTCCACGGGTAAGTATCAAAGACACAACCCCCAGGACAGTTGCTTGACAGAGGGCAAATGTTAAGCGTGAAAGGTGGACGAGTTCACCTTCCAGAAAATGGACTTCCACGGGTAAGTATCAAAGACACAACCCCCAGGACAGTTGCTTGACAGAGGGCAAATGTTAAGGGTGAAAGGTGGATGAATACACCTTCCAGGAAATGGACGTCCAGAGGTAAGTATCAAAGACACAACCCCCAGGACAGTTGCTTGACAGAGTGCAAATGTTAAGCGTGAAAGGTGGACGAGTTCACCTTCCAGAAAATGGACTTCCACGGGTAAGTATCAAAGACACAACCCCCAGGACAGTTGCTTGACAGAGGACAAATGTTAAGGGTGAAAGGTGGATGAATACACCTTCCAGGAAATGGACGTCCAGAGGTAAGTATCAAAGACACAACCCCCAGGACAGTTGCTTGACAGAGTGCAAATGTTAAGCGTGAAAGGTGGACGAGTTCACCTTCCAGAAAATGGACTTCCACGGGTAAGTATCAAAGACACAACCCCCAGGACAGTTGCTTGACAGAGGGCAAAGGTTAAGCGTGAAAGGTGGACGAGTTCGCCTTCCAGAAAATGGACTTCCACGGGTAAGTATCAAAGACACAACCCCCAGAACAGTTGCTTGACAGAGGGCAAATGTTAAGGGTGAAAGGTGGATGAATACACCTTCCAGGAAATGGACGTCCAGAGGTAAGTATCAAAGACACAACCCCCAGGACAGTTGCTTGACAGAGGGCAAAGGTTAAGCGTGAAAGGTGGACGAGTTCACCTTCCAGAAAATGGACTTCCACGGGTAAGTATCAAAGACACAACCCCCAGGACAGTTGCTTGACAGAGGGCAAAGGTTAAGCGTGAAAGGTGGACGAGTTCACCTTCCAGAAAATGGACTTCCACGGGTAAGTATCAAAGACACAACCCCCAGGACAGTTGCTTGACAGAGGGCAAATGTTAAGGGTGAAAGGTGGATGAATACACCTTCCAGGAAATGGACGTCCAGAGGTAAGTATCAAAGACACAACCCCCAGGACAGTTGCTTGACAGAGGACAAATGTTAAGCGTGAAAGGTGGACGAGTTCACCTTCCAGGAAATGGACTTCCACGGGTAAGTATCAAAGACACAACCCCCAGGACAGTTGCTTGACAGAGAGCAAATGTTAAGGGTGAAAGGTGGATGAATACACCTTCCAGGAAATGGACGTCCACGGGTAAGTATCAAAGACACAACCCCCAGGACAGTTGCTTGACAGAGGGCAAATGTTAAGGGTGAAAGGTGGACGAGTTCACCTTCCAGAAAATGGACTTCAACGGGTAAGTATCAAAGACACAACCCCCAGGACAGTTGCTTGACAGAGGGCAAATGTTAAGCGTGAAAGGTGGACGAGTTCACCTTCCAGAAAATGGACTTCAACGGGTAAGTATCAAAGACACAACCCCCAGGACAGTTGCTTGACAGAGGGCAAATGTTAAGCGTGAAAGGTGGACGAGTTCACCTTCCAGAAAATGGACTTCCACGGGTAAGTATCAAAGACACAACCCCCAGGACAGTTGCTTGACAGAGGGCAAATGTTAAGGGTGAAAGGTGGACGAGTTCACCTTCCAGAAAATGGACTTCCACGGGTAAGTATCAAAGACACAACCCCCAGGACAGTTGCTTGACAGAGGGCAAATGTTAAGCGTGAAAGGTGGACGAGTTCACCTTCCAGAAAATGGACTTCCACGGGTAAGTATCAAAGACACAACCCCCAGGACAGTTGCTTGACAGAGGGCAAATGTTAAGGGTGAAAGGTGGATGGATACACCTTCCAGGAAATGGACGTCCAGAGGTAAGTATCAAAGACACAACCCCCAGGACAGTTGCTTGACAGAGGGCAAATGTTAAGGGTGAAAGGTGGATGAATACACCTTCCAGGAAATGGACGTCCAGAGGTAAGTATCAAAGACACAACCCCCAGGACAGTTGCTTGACAGAGGGCAAATGTTAAGCGTGAAAGGTGGACGAGTTCACCTTCCAGAAAATGGACTTCCACGGGTAAGTATCAAAGACACAACCCCCAGGACAGTTGCTTGACAGAGGGCAAATGTTAAGCGTGAAAGGTGGACGAGTTCACCTTCCAGAAAATGGACTTCCACGGGTAAGTATCAAAGACACAACCCCCAGGACAGTTGCTTGACAGAGGGCAAATGTTAAGGGTGAAAGGTGGATGAATACACCTTCCAGGAAATGGACGTCCAGAGGTAAGTATCAAAGACACAACCCCCAGGACAGTTGCTTGACAGAGTGCAAATGTTAAGCGTGAAAGGTGGACGAGTTCACCTTCCAGAAAATGGACTTCCACGGGTAAGTATCAAAGACACAACCCCCAGGACAGTTGCTTGACAGAGGACAAATGTTAAGGGTGAAAGGTGGATGAATACACCTTCCAGGAAATGGACGTCCAGAGGTAAGTATCAAAGACACAACCCCCAGGACAGTTGCTTGACAGAGTGCAAATGTTAAGCGTGAAAGGTGGACGAGTTCACCTTCCAGAAAATGGACTTCCACGGGTAAGTATCAAAGACACAACCCCCAGGACAGTTGCTTTACAGAGGGCAAATGTTAAGGGTGAAAGGTGGACGAGTTCACCTTCCAGAAAATGGACTTCCACGGGTAAGTATCAAAGACACAACCCCCAGGACAGTTGCTTGACAGAGGGCAAATGTTAAGGGTGAAAGGTGGATGAATACACCTTCCAGGAAATGGACGTCCAGAGGTAAGTATCAAAGACACAACCCCCAGGACAGTTGCTTGACAGAGGGCAAATGTTAAGGGTGAAAGGTGGATGAATACACCTTCCAGGAAATGGACGTCCACGGGTAAGTATCAAAGACACAACCCCCAGGACAGTTGCTTGACAGAGGGCAAATGTTAAGGGTGAAAGGTGGACGAGTTCACCTTCCAGAAAATGGACTTCAACGGGTAAGTATCAAAGACACAACCCCCAGGACAGTTGCTTGACAGAGGGCAAATGTTAAGCGTGAAAGGTGGACGAGTTCACCTTCCAGAAAATGGACTTCAACGGGTAAGTATCAAAGACACAACCCCCAGGACAGTTGCTTGACAGAGGGCAAATGTTAAGCGTGAAAGGTGGACGAGTTCACCTTCCAGAAAATGGACTTCCACGGGTAAGTATCAAAGACACAACCCCCAGGACAGTTGCTTGACAGAGGGCAAATGTTAAGGGTGAAAGGTGGACGAGTTCACCTTCCAGAAAATGGACTTCCACGGGTAAGTATCAAAGACACAACCCCCAGGACAGTTGCTTGACAGAGGGCAAATGTTAAGCGTGAAAGGTGGACGAGTTCACCTTCCAGAAAATGGACTTCCACGGGTAAGTATCAAAGACACAACCCCCAGGACAGTTGCTTGACAGAGGGCAAATGTTAAGGGTGAAAGGTGGATGAATACACCTTCCAGGAAATGGACGTCCAGAGGTAAGTATCAAAGACACAACCACCAGGACAGTTGCTTGACAGAGTGCAAATGTTAAGCGTGAAAGGTGGACGAGTTCACCTTCCAGAAAATGGACTTCCACGGGTAAGTATCAAAGACACAACCCCCAGGACAGTTGCTTGACAGAGGACAAATGTTAAGGGTGAAAGGTGGATGAATACACCTTCCAGGAAATGGACGTCCAGAGGTAAGTATCAAAGACACAACCCCCAGGACAGTTGCTTGACAGAGGGCAAAGGTTAAGCGTGAAAGGTGGACGAGTTCACCTTCCAGAAAATGGACTTCCACGGGTAAGTATCAAAGACACAACCCCCAGGACAGTTGCTTGACAGAGGACAAATGTTAAGGGTGAAAGGTGGATGAATACACCTTCCAGGAAATGGACGTCCAGAGGTAAGTATCAAAGACACAACCCCCAGGACAGTTGCTTGACAGAGGGCAAAGGTTAAGCGTGAAAGGTGGACGAGTTCACCTTCCAGAAAATGGACTTCCACGGGTAAGTATCAAAGACACAACCCCAAGGACAGTTGCTTGACAGAGGGCAAAGGTTAAGCGTGAAAGGTGGACGAGTTCACCTTCCAGAAAATGGACTTCCACGGGTAAGTATCAAAGACACAACCCCCAGGACAGTTGCTTTACAGAGGGCAAATGTTAAGGGTGAAAGGTGGACGAGTTCACCTTCCAGAAAATGGACTTCCACGGGTAAGTATCAAAGACACAACCCCCAGGACAGTTGCTTGACAGAGGGCAAATGTTAAGGGTGAAAGGTGGATGAATACACCTTCCAGGAAATGGACGTCCAGAGGTAAGTATCAAAGACACAACCCCCAGGACAGTTGCTTGACAGAGGGCAAATGTTAAGCGTGAAAGGTGGATGAATACACCTTCCAGGAAATGGACGTCCAGAGGTAAGTATCAAAGACACAACCCCCAGGACAGTTGCTTGACAGAGGGCAAATGTTAAGCGTGAAAGGTGGACGAGTTCACCTTCCAGAAAATGGACTTCCACGGGTAAGTATCAAAGACACAACCCCCAGGACAGTTGCTTGACAGAGGGCAAATGTTAAGGGTGAAAGATGGACGGGTTAACCTTCCAGAAAATGGACTTCAACGGGTAAGTATCAAAGACACAACCCCCAGGACAGTTGCTTGACAGAGGGCAAATGTTAAGGGTGAAAGGTGGACGAGTTCACCTTCCAGAAAATGGACTTCCACGGGTAAGTATCAAAGACACAACCCCCAGGACAGTTGCTTGACAGAGGGCAAATGTTAAGGGTGAAAGGTGGACGAGTTCACCTTCCAGAAAATGGACTTCCACGGGTAAGTATCAAAGACACAACCCCCAGGACAGTTGCTTGACAGAGGGCAAATGTTAAGGGTGAAAGGTGGATGAATACACCTTCCAGGAAATGGACGTCCAGAGGTAAGTATCAAAGACACAACCCCCAGGACAGTTGCTTGACAGAGGGCAAATGTTAAGGGTGAAAGGTGGATGAATACACCTTCCAGGAAATGGACGTCCAGAGGTAAGTATCAAAGACACAACCACCAGGACAGTTGCTTGACAGAGGGCAAATGTTAAGGGTGAAAGGTGGACGAGTTCACCTTCCAGAAAATGGACTTCCACGGGTAAGTATCAAAGACACAACCCCCAGGACAGTTGCTTGACAGAGGGCAAATGTTAAGGGTGAAAGGTGGATGAATACACCTTCCAGAAAATGGACTTCAACGGGTAAGTATCAAAGACACAACCCCCAGGACAGTTGCTTGACAGAGGGCAAATGTTAAGGGTGAAAGGTGGACGAGTTCACCTTCCAGAAAATGGACTTCCACGGGTAAGTATCAAAGACACAACCCCCAGGACAGTTGCTTGACAGAGGGCAAATGTTAAGGGTGAAAGGTGGACGAGTTCACCTTCCAGAAAATGGACTTCCACGGGTAAGTATCAAAGACACAACCCCCAGGACAGTTGCTTGACAGAGGGCAAATGTTAAGGGTGAAAGGTGGATGAATACACCTTCCAGGAAATGGACGTCCAGAGGTAAGTATCAAAGACACAACCCCCAGGACAGTTGCTTGACAGAGGGCAAATGTTAAGGGTGAAAGGTGGATGAATACACCTTCCAGGAAATGGACGTCCAGAGGTAAGTATCAAAGACACAACCACCAGGACAGTTGCTTGACAGAGGGCAAATGTTAAGGGTGAAAGGTGGACGAGTTCACCTTCCAGAAAATGGACTTCCACGGGTAAGTATCAAAGACACAACCCCCAGGACAGTTGCTTGACAGAGGGCAAATGTTAAGGGTGAAAGATGGACGGGTTAACCTTCCAGAAAATGGACTTCAACGGGTAAGTATCAAAGACACAACCCCCAGGACAGTTGCTTGACAGAGGGCAAATGTTAAGGGTGAAAGGTGGACGAGTTCACCTTCCAGAAAATGGACTTCCACGGGTAAGTATCAAAGACACAACCCCCAGGACAGTTGCTTGACAGAGGGCAAATGTTAAGGGTGAAAGGTGGACGAGTTCACCTTCCAGAAAATGGACTTCCACGGGTAAGTATCAAAGACACAACCCCCAGGACAGTTGCTTGACAGAGGGCAAATGTTAAGGGTGAAAGGTGGATGAATACACCTTCCAGGAAATGGACGTCCAGAGGTAAGTATCAAAGACACAACCCCCAGGACAGTTGCTTGACAGAGGGCAAATGTTAAGGGTGAAAGGTGGATGAATACACCTTCCAGGAAATGGACGTCCAGAGGTAAGTATCAAAGACACAACCACCAGGACAGTTGCTTGACAGAGGGCAAATGTTAAGGGTGAAAGGTGGACGAGTTCACCTTCCAGAAAATGGACTTCCACGGGTAAGTATCAAAGACACAACCCCCAGGACAGTTGCTTGACAGAGGGCAAATGTTAAGGGTGAAAGGTGGATGAATACACCTTCCAGAAAATGGACTTCAACGGGTAAGTATCAAAGACACAACCCCCAGGACAGTTGCTTGACAGAGGGCAAATGTTAAGGGTGAAAGGTGGACGAGTTCACCTTCCAGAAAATGGACTTCCACGGGTAAGTATCAAAGACACAACCCCCAGGACAGTTGCTTGACAGAGGGCAAATGTTAAGGGTGAAAGGTGGACGAGTTCACCTTCCAGAAAATGGACTTCCACGGGTAAGTATCAAAGACACAACCCCCAGGACAGTTGCTTGACAGAGGGCAAATGTTAAGGGTGAAAGGTGGATGAATACACCTTCCAGGAAATGGACGTCCAGAGGTAAGTATCAAAGACACAACCCCCAGGACAGTTGCTTGACAGAGGGCAAATGTTAAGGGTGAAAGGTGGATGAATACACCTTCCAGGAAATGGACGTCCAGAGGTAAGTATCAAAGACACAACCACCAGGACAGTTGCTTGACAGAGGGCAAATGTTAAGGGTGAAAGGTGGACGAGTTCACCTTCCAGAAAATGGACTTCCACGGGTAAGTATCAAAGACACAACCCCCAGGACAGTTGCTTGACAGAGGGCAAATGTTAAGGGTGAAAGGTGGATGAATACACCTTCCAGAAAATGGACTTCCACGGGTAAGTATCAAAGACACAACCCCCAGGACAGTTGCTTGACAGAGGGCAAATGTTAAGGGTGAAAGGTGGACGGGTTCACCTTCCAGGAAATGGACTTCCACGGGTAAGTATCAAAGACACAACCCCCAGGACAGTTGCTTGACAGAGGGCAAATGTTAAGCGTGAAAGGTGGACGAGTTCACCTTCCAGAAAATGGACTTCCACGGGTAAGTATCAAAGACACAACCCCCAGGACAGTTGCTTGACAGAGGGCAAATGTTAAGCGTGAAAGGTGGACGAGTTCACCTTCCAGAAAATGGACTTCCACGGGTAAGTATCAAAGACACAACCCCCAGGACAGTTGCTTGACAGAGGGCAAATGTTAAGGGTGAAAGGTGGATGAATACACCTTCCAGAAAATGGACTTCCACGGCTAAGTATCAAAGACACAACCCCCAGGACAGTTGCTTGACAGAGGGCAAATGTTAAGGGTGAAAGGTGGACGGGTTCACCTTCCAGGAAATGGACGTCCAGAGGTAAGTATCAAAGACACAACCCCCAGGACAGTTGCTTGACAGAGGGCAAATGTTAAGCGTGAAAGGTGGACGAGTTCACCTTCCAGAAAATGGACTTCCACGGGTAAGTATCAAAGACACAACCCCCAGGACAGTTGCTTGACAGAGGGCAAATGTTAAGGGTGAAAGGTGGACGAGTTCACCTTCCAGAAAATGGACTTCAACGGGTAAGTATCAAAGACACAACCCCCAGGACAGTTGCTTGACAGAGGGCAAATGTTAAGCGTGAAAGGTGGACGAGTTCACCTTCCAGAAAATGGACTTCCACGGGTAAGTATCAAAGACACAACCCCCAGGACAGTTGCTTGACAGAGGGCAAATGTTAAGGGTGAAAGGTGGACGAGTTCACCTTCCAGAAAATGGACTTCCACGGGTAAGTATCAAAGACACAACCCCCAGGACAGTTGCTTGACAGAGGGCAAATGTTAAGCGTGAAAGGTGGACGAGTTCACCTTCCAGAAAATGGACTTCCACGGGTAAGTATCAAAGACACAACCCCCAGGACAGTTGCTTGACAGAGGGCAAATGTTAAGGGTGAAAGGTGGACGAGTTCACCTTCCAGAAAATGGACTTCCACGGGTAAGTATCAAAGACACAACCCCCAGGACAGTTGCTTGACAGAGGGCAAATGTTAAGCGTGAAAGGTGGACGAGTTCACCTTCCAGAAAATGGACTTCCACGGGTAAGTATCAAAGACACAACCCCCAGGACAGTTGCTTGACAGAGGGCAAAGGTTAAGGGTGAAAGGTGGACGGGTTCTTCATCTGGAAAAGGGACCTCCATGCGGTAAGTAACTCAGACCTGTGCCCCAAAAGGTAAGCATATTGCAGAATTAAGTGGACATCCTGGAAGTCAATGTTGCCTTTGTGGAAATATGGTGGTAAATCATTGGTAATGGGTGTGAGTAAGTGTTTGTGTTTTGATTATTCTAAACAATGAAACATTAATGTCAGAACAATCATTTAATAGAACAAATTACTGTATAAAAACATACTGCAATTACAAGAACACAACATTAGAACATTAACAACCTCAAATATTAATTTTAACACTCATTCCCTGTGTCTGATACAGTGTTCAATAGAACAAATTACTGTAAGAAAAAGTACTGCAATTACAAGAACACAACATTAGAACATTAACAACCTCACAGATTAATTTTAACAGTCATTCCCTGTGTCTGATACAGACAGTGTTCAATAGAACAAATTACTGTATGAAAAAGTACTGCAATTACAAGAACACAACATTAGAACATTAACAACCACAAATATTAATTTTAACTGTCGTTCCCTGTGTCTGATTCAGACTGTGTTTGACATTCTGAAGAATCGTTATCGCACGATGAGTACGACTCGTCATGTGATTCTTCGCTTCTGGACTCCTCGCACGACTCCTCGCCCTCTGATTTGTCACTGTTGGACTCCTCGCACTCTGATTTGTCACTGTTGCACTCCTCGCACTCTGATTTGTCACTGTTGGACTCCTCGCCCTCTGATTTGTCACTGTTTGGGTCCTCGCCCTCTGACACCTCGCTGTCAGGCTCCTCACCCAGAACCATCATCTCCTCACCCTCCTCACAAGCCTCTCTCCTCTCTGATGGGCCCGGGGCCACGTCCATGTTTCCCTCATCGTCCGAAGACAGTATCAGGATGCGTTCTTGTCCATTTGAGTCTCCAACCTGGTTCTCCCTCCCAGGTGGAACCTCAACATTGTCTTCCACCATGTCTTGAACCTGGAACCCACCTTCCTCTTTGCCCTCCACCTCAGAGTCCCATGTTTGGAAGTCCTCTTCTTCCTGCTGCTGCTCCTCCTCCTCCTCCTCCTCCTCCTCCTCCTCCTCCCCCGACTGCTCCTGGATCTCTTTGTCGGAGTCGTCGGAGTCACTCTTCTCCTTGTCCTCCTCCTTCTCCCCTTCCTCCTCCTCATTCTCCACATTGGAGTCCTCATTGTTGCTCTCCTCGACGTTGTCGTCGTCCTCCTTCTCCTCCTCCTGGCCCTCCGCTTCTGATGATTTTGAAAGAAATGAGTTAGGTTAGGTACATTTACTTTAGGACTAGCAAGCAAGAATATGCAATAGCTAAAGAGTTATCATTACACACTCTATAAGACTCACCTCTCTCTGGCAATTGGACAGAGTCGATCAAGGACCGCAGGATGATGAGCCTAACTCCCCGTGCCTCCTGTGGTGTCATCTCTGGTCGTACCACATAAAATTTACGGGCAGTTTTTGGATCGTGGCACATGCTCTTGTTGATTGTTTCACTCTCGCCAGCGGTCAGAGAGGTATCAGCCTGTAGGAGAGTAGGTGAACATCATCACGAATGTCAATATATATATATATATATATCATGGGACACACATATGCTCATGTTATTGTTATGGAATAGGCACTATTGATAAAAGTAACACACCCATGTTGATATCGCTGTGCGAATATCTTGAAGTGTTGGGGCCCCTGGCAGACCAAAGCCCTTCCAGGCCCTTGTGAAATACTCCCCCATTTTGTCCATTTCTTTACCCGATCTGCTAAAGAAAAAGGTCGTTGGCCGTTTCCTAAAGCCAGACAGGAGTGGCCTCACTTTCCCAAAGTTCTTCAGGTGTCTCATTATCGTTTTTGTCACTGGCACCATTGCTGGGCCGAATGTTTCCACTGTCTTGTGATCAGTTACCTGTGAAAGTAAGAAGTAGGAGAAAAGTTTATTAAAAAAAAGAAATTTACATTTACATGACAACTTAACAACAGTGTGTTATACCCCAGAGAGTTGCTTGGCTGAGGGCAAAATTTACGGGTGGACGGTAAGTTCATGTTCCGGAAAAGGGACTTTAGATTCCTGGAATTATACCTGATAAGACCTCCATGTGGTAAGTACCAAAGGGACATGCCCAGGACAGTTGCTTGACTGACGTGATCAAGGTTAGGAGTGAAACGGACGGTAAGTTCAAGTTCCAGGAAATGGACATCCGTACGGTAAGTACCAAAGGGACATACCCAGGACAGTTGGTTGACAGAGGGGATCAAGGTTAGGAGTGAGCGGTAGGTAAGTTCAAGTTCCAGGAAATGGACCTCCATGTGGTAAGTACCAAAGACACACGCCCAGGACAGTTGCTTGACTGACGTGATCAAGGTTAAGAGTGAACGGACGGTAAGTTCAAGTTCCAGGAAATGGACGTCCGAAGGGTAAGTACCAAAGGGACATGCCCAGGACAGTTGCTTGACAGAGGGGATCAAGGTTAGGAGTGAACGGACGGTAAGTTCAAGTTCCAGGAAATGGACCTCCATGTGGTAAGTACCAAAGACACACGCCCAGGACAGTTGCTTGACTGACCTGATCAAGGTTAGGAGTGAGCGGTAGGTAAGTTCAAGTTCCAGGAAATGGACCTCCATGCGGTAAGTACCCAAGACACACCCCTAGGACAGATGCTTGACAGAGGGGATCGAGGTTAGGAGTGAGCGGTAGGTAAGTTCAAGTTCCAGGAAATGGACCTCCGTGCGGTAAGTACCAAAGACACACATACAGGACAGTTGCTTGACTGACGGGATCAAGGTTAAGAGTGAACGGACGGTAAGTTCAAGTTCCAGGAAATGGACGTCCGTATGGTAAGTACCAAAGGGACATGCCCAGGACAGTTGCTTGACAGAGGGGATCAAGGTTAGGAGTGAACGGACGGTAAGTTCAAGTTCCAGGAAATGGACCGCCATGTGGTAAGTACCAAAGACACACGACCAGGACAGTTGCTTGACTGACGGGATCAAGGTTAGGAGTGAGCGGTAGGTAAGTTCAAGTTCCAGGAAATGGACCTCCGTGCGGTAAGTACCAAAGACACACATACAGGACAGTTGCTTGACTGATGGGATCAAGGTTAGGAGTGAATGGTGGGTAAGTTCAATTTACGGAAAAGGCAATATATGTTCCAGGTATTCTACCTCATAAAACTTACTACATTAATAACTAAACAACTCACCCTGATTGTGTATGTTTTCTTGTATCCCTGGGCTGTCACAACATTATCCCATGTCATTCCCAGGAACACGCCCTTCCTGTGCCCCGTTGTTATGGCCATCACCCCCACCAATAGTCCAACAACATGCGCCAGGTAGCTCGTATTGCTTGGGTCTGTGCTCAGGTCCCGGATGGCAACCAGAAGTCCATCTTTTGCCAGCTGGATAAAGGACAACATGTCCTTGCTTTTAACCAGTGTAGCTGCAGAAAAACCAGGATAAATTAGATTGTCACATCAGAGTTTGAGAGAATCAACCATTGTAACTTCTTTGCATTGAAACCAACCTCTCTTTTTTCTTTTATACTCCAATCTTTGCAGGACGACTTGTGCCCCTAACCCCTTTTTCCATGCAGCCAACTTGTCCAAAATATACGTGATGGTTTTGAGACTGATCCGTACTTTGGGTACATTAGCCACCCTCACGAATTTCAAGAAGGCCTCAATGTCTATAAGGACATGTTTTTGGCTCGTGGGCTTCAATTTAGCATTCAGTTGATTGAGGTACCTGATGACCAAACAATGGAATTGATGAGCATTGTAAAAATGGTGATGAATGTTATGACTTGGATTTTGGAGAAGACAAAGCGGAGCTACATACCCATTCAGTTTTAACATGTTGTTTAAAAACAACAGGGTCATATTTATGTCAGTATTCCCTCCTGACATATAGAGAAGGAACTTTCTCACATATGACTTCCTCTGTTTTATGTTTCTGAGTTTTTTGGCTGACTGGTTGGGTCCTAACAGGTTTGCCTCAAACAAGTCCAATAGGTGATCTAAAAGAAAATGGTACCGTCTTAATACCAGAGCGGTATGTTTATAGTCTCCTTGAAAACACCAGTAATACTCACCTAAGTTTGGCGTCAGGCTCCGACTTGTAGAGGCTGGACGAGCTGTGGGATCTGGGCTGGGGGTAGCAGGAGCAGATGATCGACCAGCCACAGCAGTCTCCCTGCAGGTGGCTGGAGCAGACGATACACTGGCCACAGGCTGTCGGACGTTGGTCGCTGGAGGAGAGGACGCAGTGGGCACAGGCTGTCGGACATGGGTGGCTGGAAGAGAGGACGCAGTGGGCACAGGCTTTCGGACATGGGTCGCTGGAAGAGACGACGCAGTGGGCACAGGCTGTCGGACATGGGTGGCTGGAAGAGAGGACGCAGTGGGCACAGGCTTTCGGACATGGGTCGCTGGAGGAGAGGACGCAGTGGGCACAGGCTGTCGGACATGGGTGGCTGCAGGAGAGGATGCAGTGGGCACAGGCTGTTGGTGGGTGGCAGGAAGGGAGCAGGGACCGCTGGGTTTAGACATGGGAACATGTTGTGCACACTGTTCCTGCAGTACCTCAACCTCCTCCAACAGTATTTTGAGTCTCTCTTTTATTGACTGCAAACCATTGCAAAGGTAGGTCAAGGTTGCTGGTGGTGGCAACGGTGCTCCAGTGTGTGGAGGCAGTGCTGGTGGAGGTGGAGATAGGGGTGCAACACTTGTTAAGGTAGTGCCTGGGGGTGGTGTTGGTAGAGCTGGCGGTGGTGGTGTTTGCGGTGGTGGTGGTGTTTGCGGTGGTGGTGGTGTTGGTGGAGCTGGCGGTGGTGGTGTTTGCGGTGGTCGTGATTGCCCTGGTTGAGTCCGGCGGAAGGTCCTTAGCTTTTCTTTTATCGCAGCTTTCTTGGCCTTTGCCATAAGCCTTGACATACGCTTTCCCTGTGGGAAGAGAATGAAATGATGAATCACAATGGAAATTAGAATACAGTTTATGATTTTCGTGAAATTGTTGTGTAAAGTGTATAATACCGGGGTTCTCCCATGTGCTGTTATCAAATGTTTGTCCAGCCTCACGTATTCTTTGTCAGATTTGCATTCTTTAATGGGGCACCTCAGTTTTCCACCATATCTCAGGTTTTTTTTGCTAATAAACAGACGCCTCTCTTTTTCGTCCTTCATGTTATGTTGGTCGCGCAGATGGCGGGACAGTGATACAACGTATCCTCTGCACTCTGGGCATTTCTTCTTTGTCTAGGGTACAGAAAGGCATTGCGATGTAAAATGTTTGAAATCTATATCAATGTCTACAAATGTTGATGAGCAACATTGAATTCCAGATATGTCTACTTCCAAGAAAAGCACATCTATATCCAGGATAGTGACCTTAACCATCTACGTGAAAGTATATCTCATATATGTCTATTTACAGGAAGAACACGTCTACATCCAGGATAGTTACCTTAATAATTCTACATAAAAGAATGTCAGACATGTCTACTTCTAGGAAAAGCACATCTATATCCAGGATAGTGACCTTAAACATCTACGTGAAAGTATATCTCATACATGTCTATTTACAGGAAGAGCATGTCTA